>NC_083437.1:2225269-2539103 GCF_020745735.1 Hemiscyllium ocellatum
TAAATGCAACTGCAAGTGTAGTTCATGTCAAAAGACAAACCTCTTGCCTTTGCAAACAAATGCTGTATCCAGGGATAAGTATTTGTCCAAAAAATGGCTTGCAGTTTCTTTCAAATCCTGTCAAAATGAACTGACCCATCAAGATCCAAAGATTGGTCGAACTGATGAATAAGTCCTTCACTTTCCAGTCTGACTTTGCTTTTACTTTTGAACATAAGTTAAACGGCAGTGGACAGGCGAAATTGCAAAATTGCTTCCGATTCAAAATGCAAAATTACTTTGGTTCCTCAATGTATTTTATTAGGACTTCACTGAGGCAGCCCTTTCCTATTTAAAGATATTGAGCTAATGTCAGTGAATCTTTCACAACTAATTTTTGCATCATCAAGCTTGCACCCGTAGCACCTTCTCCAATTACTGATAACCGAACCAGCTGCCTTTCATAACAGACTGGAACAGAGATTGGACCCTTAATCTGCAAAGGTTCCCCAGGCTGGGTTATCAGGTTAGCTGATGTCTTCGACAAATTTAAGGGCTGGAGTCCAGATCGAATATGGTGTTGATCTATTTGAGCTAGATGGCCATTTAACCAGATGTTCATCTTGATTGGTTCTGATTTGGATATTGCTAAACAATCTAACATTTCCAAACCAGATTCAGTTGAAATTTCCACAGGAAAACGGCATGATGGCTCAGTGTTTAGCACTATTGCCTCCCAGCTCCAGAATCCTGGGTTCAATTCCAACCTCGGGTGACTGTCTGTGTGGAGTTTGCACATTCTCCCCGTGTCTGCGTGGGTTTCCTTCGGGTGCTCCGGTTTCCTCCCACAGTCCAAAGATGTGCAGGTCAGGTGAATTGGCCATGCTTAAATGATCAATTAGGTGCATTAGCCAGAGGGAGAAAGGGGTTTGGGTGGGTTACTCTTCAGAGGGTCGGTGTGGACTTGTTGGGCCAAAGGGCCTGTTTCCACACTGTAGGGAATCTAATTTCTAGTTAACTCAAGTGGATATCCTCCTGTACCTGTATACCAGCATATTAGCTTAGCACATTAGCTACTGATCCCATCCATGAACATCAACTAGCAACTACGTGACATGACCAACTCTCCTTGGCGTCCAGAGGCACGGACAACAAAAACTATGAGAACACAGCGATACTAGGAAAGGTGAAACAAAGAACATGGGAATTCCTGGAAGCATGGTATCCACCCTCAGACTCCATCAACAAACAGATTGACCTGGACAAGATATACAAACCGCTGCGATAGAAAAACCAGAACTGTCACGAACTGGAAACAGATCAAATAGAACCACATCAATTCAACGTGGAACAGTCCAGCAGTGCTTCACAGGAGGCATCACAGCACTGGTGATGTTTCCTAGAAAGGCAAGGAAACATCTACCAACAAACCTACCGACTCGGCAAACACACCACTAACAAATCCATATTAACTTACTGCCATTAAGTCTTGTAAGGTTCTGTTGCTGTCCCAAATCTGCATATCGACAACAATATCCATGGTGATGCCACCCTCAATCTCACAAACAAACCCACACCAGTAACAGTCTTCACCCCCATTCCCAGCTCCAGTCCAACACCATGTCCTAGCTCCCAGCTCTGCTGTGGTTACACCATCTCCCCTGGCCATCCCCTCACTGAGGGCAAAAGTTCAGTCCTCAGCAAAGGCCTCACCTTCATCCTCCTATGCTCCCAGATCAATGAATTCAATGTGCGTTGTGACATTGAACACTTCTTCCGCTGCCTTTGCCTCTAGACTTACTTTATCCACCAGGACTCCTGCCTACCCTTTGAGGATTCCTTCTCCTGCTTCCAACACACCCCATTCACCAGGACACTGCATGCTGGCCTGGTACCAGCCCTCGAACTCTTTATTTGAAACTGTGCCGGGATAATGACTGCCTCAACCTGTCCAGCCCCCATCACTCACTCCAACCTCATACCCTCACAATATACAACCTTCCACTCCAACCCCAACCTCATTATCAAACCAGCCAGAGCAGGGGTGGGAGGGGGGCACAGTGATATTTTGGTGCAATGATATCCCACTGCTGAAGCCAAGCACTAACTCACCGACACATCCTGCTATTTCCCCATCGACCACGACCTCACCTCCCATCACCAAGCCACCTTGTCCCAGATAGTACACAACACTTTCAGTTCGGGGGATCTCCCACCCACAGCCTCCAAACTGAGAACCCCAATCCTCCTGGTTGTACCTCCTCCCCAAAGTTTGCAAACCTGACTGCCCCTGTCGACCTATCATCTCAGCCTGCTCCTGCCCCACCTCTCGACAGACTTTGATAATCTCTTTGGTCCAGGAACTCACCACATATGTTCAGAACACCACCCATGTCCTCTACCTTCTCCACGACTGTTGTTTCTCTGGCCCCATTGCCTCATCTTCACCATGGACATCCAGTCCCTATGCACAACTATCCGACATAATGAGGTTTTCCAAGCCCTCTGTTTCTTCCTCTCATGCCTGTCCAACCAGTACCTTTCCACTGACACTCTCATTTGTCTGGCTGAACTGGTCCTCACCCTCAATAATTTCTCCTTTGAATGTTCCCAATTCCTCCAGACCAAAAGAGGAGCCATGAGCACCCACATAGGACTCAGCTATGCCTGAATCTTCATTGGGTACCTGCAACAGTCCTTCTTCTGCAGCTTCACCGACACCATTCCCCCTGCTACATTGATGATTGTATCAGCACCACCTCATACTCTCACAAAGAAGTTGAACAGTTCATCAACTTCATTAACACTTTCTACCCTGAACTCAAGTTCACATGGACCATATTGGACACTTCACTCCCACCTCTGGACCTCTTTCTCCATTTCTGGTGGCTGACTCAATAAGGACATCTACTGCAAACCCACTGACTCCCACAGCATCCTGGACTACACCTATTCCCATACAAGTCGCCTGTAAACATATGATCCCTTACTCCCACTTCCTCAGCCTCTGCCGCATCTGCTCCCACAGAAGATTCCAGATGGCCTTCTTATTCAAACACTGTAATTTCCCCTGCCATGTGGTCAGCACATCTCATCCATTTCCTGCACGTCTGCCCTCGAACTCCACCCCTCCAACCGCAACAAGGAGACAACCTCCCCCTGGACATCACCTTCCAAACCACCAACCTCCATGTACATGGCACTATCCTCGGCCATTTCCACCACCCACAACCACGGATATATTTCCCTCCCCACCCCTACCTCTATTCCAGAAAGACCATTCCCTCTACAACTCCCTTGTTGGGTCCATATCCTACACCAACCCACCCTCCCCTCCCAGCACCTTCCCTGCCACCACAAGAATTGCAAACCTATGCCCACACCTTCGCCCCCTTATCTCCGTCTAAGGCCCCAAACAATTCTTCCACATGCATCAGAAATGTTCCTGTACTTCCACGTATGTCATCTACTATATCCGTCGCTCCCAATGTGGTCTCTTCTACATTGGGGAGACAGGATGCCAACTTGTAGAACGTTTCAGTGAACATCTCCGGGACACATGCATGAAACAAACCCACCACCCTGTGGCTGAACATCTTAACTCTCCCTCCCATTTTGCCAAGGACATGCAAGTCCTGCACCTCCTCCATTGCCAAACCCTAACCACCTGATACCTGGCAGAAGAACACTTCTTCTTCTGCCTCAGGACCCGCCAACCACATGGGATAAGTGTGGAATTCACAAGGTTCCTCATTTCCCTTGCTCCCACCTTATCCCGGATCCAACCGTCCAACTCGGCACTGCCCTCTTGACCTGTGCTACATGCCCATCTATCTGCTCCACCCTCCTCTCCGAACTATCACATTTCACCCAACTGAATTCCAAGCTACCCTCCCCCATCCCCACCCCCCCTCCCATTTATCTCTCAGCTCCAGCTCACAAGCCTCATTCCTGATGAAGGGCTTATGCCTGAAATGTCGATTCTCCTGCTTCCTGGATATTGCCTGACCGGCTGTGCTTTTCCTGCATCACACTCTTTGAATTTGATCTCCAGCATCTGTAGTCCTCATCTTCTCCTATATTCTTTAACTAAGCCAATCAATTCTTGAAAGGTTTTAGTACCCATTGCCTCAGAAAATGTCAGGCTCCTAATGACAAGAAATGCTGCAGCTCCACAGGCTGTCATGATAATTACTTGTTTTTCACTTGCCATGTCATTTGTCCAGAAAGAGTAATGCATTCTTTTCACATTCTAAGCCCAGCCCTCAAATGAGTCAAGCTCCCCAAAGAGAAAATGCATACCATCAATGTCTGCAAGTGAGTTTCTACAAGTGTTTCAATCTAATTGCAACTGATCACCAATCATTCTTTAGATACAAATGCATAGTTTTTGACAATAGCACTGCCTCCCACTGAGTCAGGCTTTGCAGGGGCTCAATATTCCTAACATTCACTCTTTTAGATCATACTTTTGTGTCCTCTGATTGGACTAGATTTTCATCCCAAATCAGGGAACTCATATTCTATGAGGCCCAGCTGGCTGACCCAATTACATTGAGCTCACCATGTTCTGGCAAAAATCACTAACTGTGCAGAGTAGCCCATGTCTGATTATGCCAGTCCATGTTTACAAAGGGCAGGTAAAGATGACAAGGGCACAAGGAATACCCAGTAATTCTGGGATGTTGACTGAGAGGAAAGTTGATCTTGGAATGCAACATGATAAGGTGGGGTTGGAATCAGATGTGTGGGAAGCCATAGGGATAACTATAAATTAAGTGAGTTTATAGTGAGCTATGAAGAGAAAGCCCATGAGGTGTTGTGGAAGAAATTCTTCCAAACGCAACGCGAATCGGACTGAGATAAGTAGAGACAGGAGGCTGAATCTTGCCAACAGTAGCTACACTCTAAGTGTAAGTTGGTGTCAATTTTTATCTGCATTGTCTTATTTCATATTTTCTGTATTTACCAAGTGGTGGATCAGTGGTTAGAGGTGTTACCTCACAACAACAGGGACACAAGTTTGACTCCATCCTTCGGTAACTATTTGTGAAGTTTTTGCATATTTTCCTGCAGGTGCTCCAGTTTCCTCCCACAGTCTAAAGATGTGCTGCTTAGGTAGAATGACCTTGGGATATGCTAGGGTATGGTGGGGAGTGGGGGGAGGAAATGCCCTTGGAGGGTCAATGTGGGCTGAATGGTCTGCTTCCATGCTGCCAAATACAGCTCTCAAGAGTTTCACCTGCTGTTGATAGTTCCATCATTATTTGTATCATTAACATATCCAGTCCTACTACACTACAACTCCCCATCCCTTCCAAATTTCTACTTCAGTTACATAATTGTAACAATTACTCAAGGTTTGTGAGAAGATTTGTAGCTCAGGTGTTCGTTGTTGTGGTTGTGTTCACCGAGATGGGAATTTGTGTTGCAGACGTTTTGTCCCCTGTCTAGGTGATGTCACCTCGACAGGGGACGAAACGTCTGCAACACAAATTCCCAGCTCGGCAAACACAAATGTAACAAATACTCTTAATGAGAACCACTGACTCGAGTTTTGCTTGGGTTCCTTGATATTCCACTCTGTCAAATATAGCCCGTTGCCACTTTCAGCTCTGCATCTTTATCCATGTTTGAACAAAGGTTGTAATGAGGTCAGTGGCCCTGGCAGAAGCCAAACAAAGCTTTGTTGAACAAGTTTTTGTTAAGCAGGTGCTGTTTGGTAACACTGTTATCATTACTTCACTGATAAGATTTGATTTATGATGTGGTAACCTGAAGGTATACCTGGATAACTTTCCACATTGTTTGGTAGATGGCAGTGCTGTAGCTGTCGTGGAACTGCTTGGCAAGAGGTATGGCAATCTCTGGAGCACAGGTCTTCAGTACTATTATCGGAATATTGTCAGGGCCCACACTTCGCATCCTCCATTTCACAATATGATATACAGTGAATTGAGTTGCCTGAAGACTGGCATCTGCGATATTGAGGACCACTGAAAGAGGCTGAGTTGGATCATTCATTTGGCCCATCTGGCTGAAGATTGGTACAAATGCTTCAGAGTTTGCACTTGTGCTGGGGGCTCCTAATACTGAAGACAGGATATTTGCGGAGCCTCCAGTAAGTTGTTTAATTATCGATCACCATTAATAACTGAATGTGGCAGGAGGGCAGGTCAGATCTGTCGTTTGTGGAATTGCTTAGTTCTATCACTTAATGCTAATATGATGACAAATTTGATGACTACCTGGCACACAGGTAGTCCTGTTCAATAGCTTCATCAGGTTGATATCTCATTTGTAAGTGCCTGATGCTGCTCCTTGAATGCATTCTTGTTCTCCTTATTGAACAGATCAATACCATTTCCTGTTTTTGCACTGCATTCATTAAATTAATTGAATGTTTCATCCAATTTCTAACCTTCACATGACAAGTTATTCCACCCCTCACTTACCTTCTTTGATTTCACTACCTTCATTATAGGATAGATAATCAGATAATATTCAGTATAAAACCATCAATTTCTTCTGTTCCATTTTCTACCCTTGGCTTCCTGAACGACTCTAATCCACTCTTATAATGCTTGCCTGATTCTCTTGGTCAGATGTTGCAGCATGCATTGCCATACCTTTGTGGTTCATCAAAAAAGATCACAGGCACTTCTACACGACGGCCTTGTGATATTATTACAAGATTATTAATAGAGTCATAGAGTTGTACAGCATGGACACAGCGCCTTCAGTCCAACATGCCCTTGCTGACTACATATTCTGCATTAATCAACTCCCATTTGCCACCATTTGGCCGATGTCTTTCGAAACTGCTCCAATTTATATACCCATCCAGATTCCTTTTAAATGTTTCAATTCCACCAGCCTCCACCCCTTTGTCTGGCAGTTCATTCCATATATGTACCACCTTGTGTGTGAAAAAGTCACCCCTCAGGTACATAGAATGGCTCATGGGCCATTTGGCCTTAAGTGTCAATACAAACCTTTTGAAGAGCATTCCATCAGGATCCATTGCCCTATACTTGCCCTGTAACCCTGCATTTCCCATCACGAATGCACATAATCTGCACTATGGGTAATTTAGCAAGGCCAATCCACCTAATCTGCACATCTTTGGACTCTGGGGGAAAACCGGAGCACACGGCGGAAACTCATGCAGATATGTGGAGAACATGCAAATTCTACACAGACAGTCGCTAGAGGGTGAATTTGAACCTGGGTCCCTGGCACTGTGAGGCAGCAGTGCTAACCACTGAACCATGCCACTTATGCCCTCTAGGTTTGGACTTCCCCACCAAGGAGAAAAGACTTTGACAGTGCAACCCTATCCATGAGCCTCCATTTTATCAACTTCTATAAGGCCACACATCAGCCGTCAATGCTCTCTGAAAATAACCAGGCATTGCCCAGCCTCTCCCTGTAGCTCAAATCCTCCGACCCTAGCAACATCATTGTAAATCTTTTCTGAGCCCTTTCAAGTTTCATAACCTCTTTTCTATTGCAGACAGATCTAAATTGAATACAGTATTCCAAAAATGGCCAAATCAGTGTCCTGTACAGCCGCAACACGACCTTCCAACTCCAATACTCATTGCACTGACCAATAAAAAGAAGCGTACAAAATGCCTTCTTTACTACCTGTGTTTCCACCTTCAAGGAATTATGAACCTGCAGTCCACGGTCTCTTTGTTGAGCAACATTTCCCTGGACTTTACCATGAAGTGTATATAAGTACAGTCCTGATTTGCCCTACTAAAATGCAGCATCTCACGTTTATCTAAATTAAACTCCACATTACAAAAACTCAGTCAACGTTCTGGGCAGGCAGTTCAAATCCTGCCACAGCCAAATTCAAATTCATTAAAAAAGTGATACCATAGTCAATTGTTAGAAAAATCCATCTGGTTGACTAACATAATTCTGGAAATCTGCTATCGTCACATGGTCCAGCCTACATGTGACCCCAGGGGCACAGCAATGTGGTTAGTTTTAAACTACTGAAAACTCTGAAGTGGATTAGCAAGCCACTCAGTTTTATAAATTGCTATAAAGACTCAAAGACAAAACAAAATCAAGCAGATCATTTAGCATCAACTTGGGTACTGAAAACAATAGCAAACTGTCCTGTCAATTCTGTATTAACATCTGGGAGCTAATGCCAAAAACAGGAGGGCTGTCTCACAGACCAGTCACCCAACAGCCTGATATAGTCATCCCCATGAAATCATACCTGGCAGACTATGTCGCAGGCACCAACATGCCCCACCAACAGGAGAGTTACCTCGGAAATATGAGGCAGTCTGACTAACCAGTCATTAAAACCAACAGGAAGCTGGAAGAACAAAACAAGCCAGATAGCATCAGGATGTGGAGAAGGCAATTTTTGGGTAAAACCTTTCTTCATGACTGATGGTAGGGGTAGATGGAACTACACATAAAGAGAGCAGGCAGTTGGTTGCGTTGGGGAGAAAGTGAAATGGGGAGGCAGGAAGAGGTGGACACAGGAGGTGGGCATGATCTGGTTTTTCAATGGGAGGGATGAATCCGGTTCTTAGCTGGAAGGTGGTTAGGTGGAATGTAAGGGAGAGAATGGGACTGGAAAGGGCATAGATGGGAAGGTTATTTGAAATTGGAGAACTCAATGTTAAGTTCTCCATCCTGTAGGCTGCCCAGTAGGGGTTTCCCACCAACTTGCAATCTGATGCACTGTGGTAATGGGGGATGCTGAGGGTGGACATGCCGAAGAGGGAGTGGAAGAGGGAATTGAAATGGTTGATGACCAGGAGGTCAGGCTGGCCCTTATGGGTCCAGCTAAGATGCTCATTAAAACATTCACTTAGTTCACATTTGGTCTCATTGATGTAGAGAAGACCACTGCAGGAGCACTGGATGCAGTCTGCTACTTTGGAGGTTAGATTAGATTATTTAGATTACTTACAGTGTGGAAACAGGCCCTTCGGCCCAACAAGTCCCACCGACCCGCCGAAGCGCAACCCACCCATACCCCTACATTTACCCCTTACCTAACACTACGGGCAATTTAGCATGGCCAATTCACCTGACCCGCACATCTTTGGACTGTGGGAGGAAACCGGAGCACCCGGAGGAAACCCACGCAGACACGGGGAGAACGTGCAAACTCCACACAGTCAGTCGCCTGAGTTGGGAGGAGATGCAGGATAGCCTGTTTGATCTTGAAGGACAGTTTTGGGTCCTGAATGGAGATGAGGGAGGTTGTATGCCAATAGGCATTGCATCTTTTTCAGTTGCAGGTTAAGGTTCTGCAGCAGCTTAGAGGGGATGGTGCAGAGAGCAACACAAACCAAGATTGGTGAAGGGAACGGTCCTTGCAAAAGAGAGAGAGTAGAGAGTGGAAGATCTGACAGGTGGTGGGTTCTAATTAGAATGTGGTGAACATGTAGGAGGATGATACATTGGATGCTGAGGCTGATAGGGTGGAAAGTGAGAACAAAGGATACCCTGTCTTTATTATGTGTGGATGGGGCAGGGTTTAGAACATCCGAGCTGGCAATGGAGGAGAGTAGATGGATGTCTGTTTGGCAGAGGAGGGGAAATATCACCATTTGAAATAGGGAGGCATTTGGGATGCTTAGAAGCGGAACATCTCTTTGTCAGAGCAGATATGATGGAGACAGAGGAATTGTAAAAAAGTGATGGAGCTTTTGCAGGATATAATGTGTCATCCAGGCAGATATCGGAGTCTCCGAATTTCTCGTGAATGATGGAAACCGAGAAGGCAGGAAGCAGAGTTAAGTTTCCCAGATAGGCGAAGTGAATTTGAGCTCAGGGTGAAAATTGTTATTGAAATCGATGAACTGCTCCAGTTCAGAATGGGTGCAGGATGCAGCACTGATGCAGTCATCATTGTAGCGGCAGATGAGTTCAAGAACAGTACTGGTGTACGTATTGAAGAAGGACTGTTCGACATAGATGAAGGTGAAGCCAAGGCTGATACAAGTGCCCATGGTCAACCCTGGATTTGGAGGAAATGAAAAGATTTGAAGGAAAAGTTACTGAGGATGAGGATAACTTGGCGATGTGGAGAAGGATATTGTTGGGGTTGGGGGGATCTGGATACCTCTGCTGGAGAGGAGAAAACTAAAGGTCTGCAGGCTGTCCTTTTGAGTCACAAAATTATATAAGGATTACACACCCATAGTGAAAATGACGCGCTGGGGTTCGGGAAACTGGAAGAGGTGGAGAGCCTGGTTTGTGTCCTAGCTGTCACTGAAAATGCCTGGACCAAGGGGAGAGAATAGAATCGAGATAGGAAGAAATGAGTTTGGTGAAGCAAGGGCATAAGGAAAATTATTGGTCAACTGGGTAGTTGGGCTTGTAGATCTTGGGGAATGGGTGGAACCGGGCAATATGGGGTTAGAAGTAGTGGAGGAGAGATCATCAGAGGTGATGAGGTCACAGACAGTGTGCACAATAATGGCATTATTGGCCATGGTGGGGTCATGGTCAATAGGGAGGATTAGCGTGGTGTCAAAGAGCTGTGTTCAGCCTTTGCATTACCAACGTCAGTCCTCCAGATAACTACCGCCCTGCTTTTGACAGTGGGTTTTATGGGGAATTGGGGATTGATGCAGAGAGAGTGGAGCACTGCATTTTAGGAAGGGGTGACACTGGATTGCATGAGGCTGATGGATAAATTGAGACAGTGATGTCATGTCAGCAGTCAGCAAAAAAATGGTTTGGGGGTGTGTGGTAACAGGGTGGGAGGCAGTGTCCAAGAGGAAGAGAAAGCTTGGAGGTGGGAGAAGGGTTCCTCAAAAGTTGATTGGGATTCTCAAACAAAGAAGAAGGCACAGTGGCAGAGGTGATCCACATCGTGTTGTGCACGGAACTCATTGAGGTGGGGACAGAGGGCATGAATGTGAGCCTTTTATTGAAGACAGACTCAGAATATAAGGACAGGAGTTTGGTGAACATGTGGTAAGTCCTGGGGTAGGGTTTTGAGGGGGTCTTGAGGAAGCCAATGGAGAGGAGGGGCAAAGGACAATGGCATGTGATAGGTGAGGGTTGGATGTGGTATAGTGGTGCGGAAGTAGTTTATGGAGGGAAAGGAGAATGGGAAGGGGTGTGGGAGGAATGAGGAAGAGAGAAGGGAGGAGAAGTGGAGGGGTAAGGTGTATTGTAGAGAAGGAGGGGCCACAGGTAAGGAGAAAGAGCTAGTGTACTGGCTTTTCGCAGTTGAGCAGTAGGGCCCAGGAGTAACCCTGGGGGTCAGAATTCATCTGTTGATTGGAGAGTGGGTGAGGTTCAGACTCGGGAGGGAAGTTGAGGCAGGTCCCAGTCCTGTCGTTGGTGGAATCTGAGGCCGCATTAGAGGAGCCATCTGGAGTGGAGACAGAGGTTGAGTTATTGTGGGTCTCACTCCAGACAACTCCTCTAACACTATGACAGGATACCACTGACGAAGGGACTGGGACCGATCTCAACTTCCCTGCAACTCCCACCCCAACTCTGGACTCTGCCCACTCTCCAATCAACACACGGACTCCAATTCTCAAGGTCACTCCTGGGTCTGACTACACATCTACAACCAGCCAGCACATTAGCTCTCCTTCCTCACCTGTATACTCTGCACAACACATCATAACCATCCAATTTCTGTCCCTCCTGACTACCTCATTTCCCTCCCCCACACTCCTCCAGAATCCAATCTTCCATCCCACTGCCCAGCCCACACCTCTCTCACTCTCCATTTCCTCACACAACTACCCCCAAACCACATCAAGTCCAAACTTCATCCATCAAATGTTATTGCCCTTCCCCCCTTCCTTTGGCTTCCTCGAGACCCATCAAAACCACACCCCCATGCGTTGTTACATTCACCGTCCCTGCCTGACCACAGATTCTGAGGCTGAATGGTCCATCCTCAGTAAAGGGCTCATGTTTGTGCCCCTCCACACTCACCTCAACAAGTTCCAAACTCTTCTTCCGCTGCCTTCGCCTCTATGCCTTCTTCTTTGAGAAAAACTCCCAACTATCCTTCGATGACCCATTCTCACACTTCCGACCTTCCTCTTCCTCTTGGTCACCCCCACCCAGCCTCTTACCCAACCTAGATCTCTTTATTGCTGACTGCTAATATGATATTAACCACCTTGATTTCACCACCCCCTCACCCATTCCAACCTCACCCCTTTCGAATATGCAATGCTCCACTCTCTCTGCACCGATCCCTGTTTCACCATCAAACCTGCAAACTAAGACGTGGTGGTGGTAGTAAGGAAGACGGACCACTATGTGGCAGATGCCAAACGCGAGCTCCAACACCCATGTCCTATCCCCCCCACTTGACCACAACCCCACCAAGACTCATCAGGCTACTATCATCCACACTTCCCATGACCTCATTGCCTCTGGTAATCTCTCCTCCACCACCTCCATTCTCCTCAGCCCCACACTGCTCATTTCTACCTGCTCCCCAAGATCTACCCAGGCAGACCCATCATTTCCGCAAACTCCTGCCCCATCAAATTCATTTCTTCCAACCTCAACTCCATTCTCTCCCCTTTGGTTCAAACACTTCCCACCTACATCCAATGCAACAACCATGCCCTCCATCTCTTTGGACACTTGCGGTTCCCTGAACCCAGAGCTCCATCTTCACTATGGATGCACAGTCCTTACACACATCCATACTTCACAAGGACAGTCTTCAGGCCTTCCGTTCTTTCCTCTCTAACAGATCCATCCAGTCCCCTCCACCATTACGTTTCTATACCTTGTCCATATAGTCCTCACCCTCAATAACCTTTCCTGCGACTCTTCCCAGTTCTTCCAAATCCAGGGGTGGCCATGGGCACTCACATGATCCTTAGTTTCGCCTGCCTCTTTGTCAAGGGTTCCAAACAGTCCCTTGTCAGTATATACAATGATACTGTTCCCCAACTCATCTGCCGTTACATCAATGACAGGATCAATGCAGGATCAACCTGCACCCAGGTTGAACTGGAATAATTTATCAACTTCATTAAAAACTTCCACCCAGCCCTCAGATTCACTTGATCTGTCTCAGACACCTCCCGCCTTTCTTGACTTCTCCATTTCCATCTCTGGTGACAGTTTATGGATTGACATTTACTATAAACCCACAGACTCCCTTAGCTATCTGGGCTATCCTGCAAAAACTCTATCCTGTTTTCCCAATTTCTCCGTCACCACTGCATCTACTCTGACAAGACAACATTCTATTTCTAAACATTCCAAGATGTCCTTCATATTTCAAACATTGATTTTTTCCTCACACTACCATCCAGACAGCCCTCCACCATACATCCTCCATTCCCCGTTACACTACTCTAAACCCCACTCTATCCAAACATAATAAAGACAGTGTCCCCTGTCCTCACTTCCCACCCCACCAGCCTTCCACACAAATGTATCATCGGCAAACATTTCTGTCAACTCCAATTAGATCCTACCATACAGCACACCTTCCCCTCTCCACCCCTCTCTGCCTTCCGCCAGAACCATTCCCTTCGCCAATCCTTTGTTCACTCCACATTCCCCACCAACACCCCTCCAACCCCCTAGGCACCTTCCCCTGCAACGGAAAAAGATGTGACACCAGTCAGCACACTACCTCCCTCATCTCCATCCAGGTGAGACAGAGGCTCATGTGCTTTCCTTCCAACCTAGTTTACTGCATCCGGTGCTCCCGATGTGGTCTTCTCTACATGGGGGAGACTAAACATAAACTAAGTGAACATTTCACCCAGCAAGTTAGCGAGATCCCTGAAGGCCAACCTGACCTCTCAGTCACTGCCCATTTCACTTCCCCCTCCCACACCTTCTCCAACATATCCCCAATCTAACGTACACCCACACATCCAAATTTCACCTCAACTGCACTTGATTTAAATCCAATTCGCCATCCTCCCAAGAGCCCATACTGACACTAACCTGGTCTGCCTTACTCCACAGGCTCGAGTATATTTTGCTTGTTGGAGTTGGACGACTGCCCCTGCGCTCTACAACCTCAGCCTCACATAACTGGGCTCCAGTAACACACTCCACCCCACCTCACCCCCGCCTGCAACAGCACCCTGTCATCCTACTGATCAGACCCAGGTGACCTACCCTGATCACACTCTAGTATTCACCTAACTGCACTGTTGGGCCATTTTCCAACCAAAACCTGGTGGTCCCAATTCTCACTCCACCCCCCACCCCATTGGCAGTCAGTTATACCACTCTTCCAAACCCAAGGGCAGTTAGTGATGCCCCACCCCAATTTGGCTCACATTTTTCCAGCCCCAATTATTCTCAGACTTTCACTCACACTTAGCTGCTTCCTGGGAGGGGGGGAGGATTGTGGCTCAGGGACAACTTCAAATGGAATGAGAACTCGAGGCTGATTGCCGTTCCCTTCAACGTGACCACACTAAGCTGCAACGATGTTTCTCACCATGCTCCAGAAATCAGATGGTAAGTATGCTCGCTGAGTTGGCAGGTTTGTTTTCAGACATTTCGTCACCATGTTAGATAACATCACCAGTGAGGCACCAGTGAAGCACTGGTATTCTTTTCCATTTTCTATTTATGTGTCTTGGTCTATTAAGGTATGTGATATAATTTCCAGTTCTTTTTCTCAGAGGTTGGTAAATGGGGTCCAAATCAATGTATATATTGATGGAGTTCCGGTTTGAATGCCAGGCCTCTAGGAATTCTTCTGCATGTGACATTTTAGGCTGTCCTAGGATGGATGTATTGTTCCAGTCGAAGCGGTGTCCTTCATCATCTGTATGTAAGGATACTAGTGATAGTGGGTCATGTCTCTTGGTGACAAGTTGGTGTTTGTGTATCCTGCTGGCTAGTTTTCTGCCTTTCTGTCTGATATAGTGTTTGTTATAGTTCTTGCAAGATATTTTGTAAATCACATTCATTTTGCTGGTTGTAGGGTCCTTTAGGTTCTTCAGTAGCTGTTTCAGTGTGTTGGTAGGTTTGTGAGCTACCATGATGCCAAGATGTCAGAATAGTCTGGTTGTCATCTCCAAGATGTTTTTGATATATGGTAAAGTGGCTAGTGTTGTGTCTACTTGTTTGGATTTGTTGTCTAAGAATGGGGCGGCACGGTGGCACAGTGGTTATCACTGTTGCCTCACAGTGCCAAGAGACCCAAGCAATTCCCACCTCAGGCAACTGTCTGTGTGGAGTTTGCACATTCTCCCCGTGTCCATGTGGGTTTCCTCCGGGTGCTCCGATTTCCTCCCAAGGTCCAAAAATGTGCAGGTAAGGTGAATTGGCCATGCTAAATTGTCCAAAGTGTTAGGTGAAAGGGTAAATGTAGTGGAATGGGTCTGGGTGGGTTTCTCTTCGGAGGGTCGATGTGGATTTGTTGGGCATGTGCATGTCCAGCAGTTGCTTAAATCTCCCTAATGACTGCTTCCACCACCACCACAATTGGCAATGCATTCACAACTCTCTGCGTAAAGAACCTACCTCATGGCTCTTAAACTCAATCCCCCATTAATGAAAGCCAAAACATCATATGCTTTGTTAACAACTCTATCCACTTGGGGGGCAACTTTGAGGGAACTATGTACTTTCACACACAGATCCCTCTGTTCCTCCACTGCCAAGAATCCTGTCTTTACTCTGACATTCAGCATTTGAGTTCGAACTTCCAAAATGCATCACTTTTCATTTTTCCACGTTGAACTCCATCTGCCATTTCTCAGCCCAGCTCTGCATCCTATCTATGTTGTGTTGCATCCTGCAGTAGCCCTCGATACTCTTGACAACACCTCTAACCTTTGTGCCATCTACAAATTTACTAACCCACCCCTCAAGAAAGGAGAAGAGGAAGAAAGGAAGACTGGAGGTTGGCAAACGTGATGCCACTGTTTAAGAAGGGTGGTAAGGACAATCCAGGGAACTATAGACAAGTGAGCCTGATCTCAATGGTGGGCAAGTTGTTGGAGGCAATCCTGAGGGACAGATGTACATGTATTTGGAAAGGCAAGGACTGATTTGGGATAGTCAGCATGACTTTGTGCAAGGGAAATCATGTTTCACAAACTTGATTGAGTTTTTTGAGGAAATAACAAAGAGGATTGATGAGGGCAGAGCAGTGGATGTGATCTATATGGACTTCAGATTGGCGTTCGACAAGGTTTCCCATGGGAGACTGATTTGCAAGCTTTGATCTCACAAAATACAGGGAGAACTAACTATTTGGACACAGAACTAGCTCAAAGGTAGAGGACAGAGGGTGGTGGTGAAGGGTTGTTTTTCAGAGGCCTGTGACCAGTGGAGTGCCACAAAGATCAGTGCTGGGTCCTCTACCTTTTTGTCATTTACATAAATGATTTGGATGCGAGCATAAAAGGTACAGTTAGTAAGTTTGCAGATGACACTAAAATTGGAGGTGTAGTGGACAGCAAAGAAGGTTACCTCAGATTACAACAGGATCTTGACCAGATGGGCCAATGGGCTGAGAAGTGTCAGATGGAGTTTAACTTAGATAAATGCGAGGTGCTGCATTTTGGGAAAGCAAATCTTAGCTGGACTTATATACTTAATGGTAAGGTCTTAGGGAGTGTTGTTGAACAAAGAGACCTTGGAATGCAGGTTCATAGCTCCTTGAAAGTGGAGTCGCAGATAGATAGGATAGTGAAGAAGGTGTTTGGTGTGCTTTCTTTTATTGGTCATCGTATTGAGGACAGAAGTTGGGAGGTCATGTTGCAGTTGTACAGGACATTGGTTCGGCCACCTTTGGAATATTGCGTGCAATTCTAGTCTCCTTCCTATCGGAAAGATGCTGTGAAAATTGAATGGGTTCAGAAAAGATTTACAAGATGTTACCAGGGTTGGAGGATTTGAACTATAGGGAGAGGCTGAACAAGCTGGGCCTGTTTTCCCTAGAGTGTCAGAGGCTGAGGGGTGACCTTAGCGAGGTTTACAAAATTATGAGGGGCATGGATAGACTAAATAGGCAAAGTCTTTTTCCTGTGGTCGGGGAGTCCAGAACTAGAGGGCATAGGTTTAGGGTGAGAGACTTATTTATAAATATATAAAAGAGACCTAAGGAGCACCTTTTTCATGCCAAGGGTGGCACGTGTATGGAATGAGCTGCCAGAGGAAGTGGTGGAGGCTGGTACAATTGTAACCGTCAAGAGGCATTTGGATGGGTATATGAATAGGAAGGGTGTGGAAGGACATGGGCCGGGTGCTGGCAGGTGGGACTAGATTGGGTTGAGATATCTGGTCAGCATGGACAGGTTGGACCGAATGGTCTGTTTCCATACTGTACATCTCTATGACTCTATGACTCTCTGAATCTATGACTCAACCTCCTCATCCAAGTCATTTATAAAAACTTCAAAGATCAGAGGCCCTAGAACAGAGCCCTGTGGGACCCCACTCAACACTGATCTCCAGGCAGAATGCTTTCCATCTACAGACACTCTCTGCCTTCTGTCAGCCAGCCAGTTCGGAATCAAGATAGCCAAGTCTCCCTGACATTATGAATGAGCTTACCATGACTTTCTCAAATGCCTTGCTCAAGTCCAGATAGACCACATCCACTGCTAGACCTTTGTCGACCTTACTCGTCACCTCCTCAAATAACTCAATAAGATTTGTGAGACATGATCTGCCCCTCACAAAGCCGTGCTGACTGCCTTTAATTATAGAACACAGAACATAGAAAAGTACAGCACAGAACAGGCCCTTTGGCCCATGACCTAGTGCTAAGGTTTAGTCCTAAAGTCAAGTATAATAACTTAACCTGCGCACCCCTCAACTTACTGCTATCCATGTGCATGTCCAGCAGTCATTTAAATGTCCTGAATGTCCCTGCTTTGGGGTGGCACAGTGGTTTGCACTGCTGCCTCAGAGCGTCAGGGTCCCAGGTTCAATTCCAGCTGTGGGTGATTGTCTGTGTGGAGTTTGCACATTCTCCCCGTGTCTGGTTCCCGGAGTAGCCTAGGATAAATCTGGTCTGTCCCTGGGGACCTATCAGTCTTAACGTTTTCCAAAATTTCCAGCACATCAACATCATCAATCTTGATCTGGTCAAGACTGTATCCCAGCTCCTCAGAGTTTTCATTCGCAACAAGGTATCTTTCCTTGGAGAAAACCAAAGCAAAAAACTCATTTCGGGCTTCCTCTATTTGCTCAGACTCTATGCACAAGTACTCTCCACTATCCCTGATCGGCCCTAACTTCTCCCTGATCATTCTCTTATTCCTCACGTATGAGTAAAATGTCTTTATGTTCTCCCTAATCCTTCTTGCCAAGCCTTTCTCGTGCAACCTACTGGCTCTACTCAGTCCATTTCTGAGCTCCTTTCTAGCAAGCCTGTAATCCTCTAAAGATGTGTTAGATCCTTGTTCCTCCACCTTACATAAGCTGCCTTCTTCCTTTTGATGAGACGTTCCTCTGTTCTCGCCATCCAAGGTTCCTTAATCTTACCCCTTCTTACTTGTCTCAGAGGAACAAAATTGTGCATCACTCGCAACAACTGCTCCTTAAATAGTCTCCCCATGTCTGCTGAGCCCTTTCTGTGGAACAATTGCTCCCAGTCTGTACTTCCCAACTCCTGTCTGATTGCGTCATAACTTCCTTTTCCCCAATTAAATATCTTCCCTCGGTAAGTGCTCCTTTCACTCTCCAAGGCCATGCACAACGTGAGGCAGTTGTGATCACTTTCACCAAAGTGCTCCCCCACCACGAGATCTGATACCTGTCCTGGCTCATTGCCGAGCACCAAATCCAAAATGGATATAGTTTTAAATTGAGGGGTGATAGTTATAGGACAGATGTCGGAGGTAGTTTCATTACTCAGAGAATATTAGGGGCATGGAATGCAACAGTAATAGACTCGCCAGTTTTAAGGGCAGTTTAATGGTCATTGGAGAAACACATGGATGAAAATGGAATAGTGTAGATTAAATGGACTTCAGATTGGTTTCACAGGCCTTACTGCACTGTAATGTTGTATGTTCTAAACACTGTCACTTCCAGTTCTTTTCTACTTGTCTTCAATCACATGCTGTTCCAATGCTTCACCATTTCTCTTTCGATTTGGAAATCTTCTTTCACCTGAACCCTGCCTCTGCATACTCTGTCAGTTTAAAGCCTTCCAACACCTACCAACATAATTGGCCAGGACACATTTCCAGTTATTTGTTTACTCACTCATGGGTTGTGGATGTCTCTAGCTGGCTGGTACTTATTGCCCACCCCTAGCTGCCATTAATTGAGTTGCTTGCTCGACCATTTCACAAGGTCGTTGAAAATCAGTTACATGGTGGCACAGTGGGTCAGTGGTTAGCACTGCTGCCTCACAGCACCAGGGACCCAAGTTTGATTCCAGCCTTGGGTGACTGTCTGTGTGGAGTTTGCACATTCTCCCCGTGTCTGCGTGGGTTTCCTCTGGGTGCTCTGGTTTCCTCCCATGGTCCAAAGATGTGTAGGCCATGTGAATTGGCCATGCTAAATTGCCCAGAGTGTTAGGTCAGAGGGAAATGGCTCTGGGTGGGTTTCTCTTCCAAGGTTTGGACTTGTTGGGCCGAAGGGCCTGTTTCCATACTGTAGGTAATCTAATATAATATAGCTCTGGGTCTGGAGTGACATGTTGACCAGACCAAGTAAGTATAACAGATTTCCTTCCCTGAAGCATATCAGGTACTCAGATGGGTATTGGCATTACACATTGGCATTAGTTTCTGGATTAATTGTCTAGTGAGAATAACACTAGGCCACCACCCGTCCCACTCGAGCTCAGTGCTGTTTCTAACTTCCACCCATACTGACTCAGTAGACAAACCTTTGTTTCTGTAGCTGTGATGCACTCTCTGTTTAGCAATGCTACACTCCCTCCTCTTTTTCCACCCTCCCTGTTCTTTTTAAATGTTCTAAACGCTGAAACATCAACAACCATTCCTGCCCCAATGAAACCCACGTCTCCGTTATGGTTACAGCATTGTAGCCCCAAGTATCGATCCAAGCTCTCAGTTCATCATTCTTATTTCGGACACTCCTTGTGTTAAAGCAGACACACTTTAACCGATTGCTTTGTTTCATCGTGTGAGAAACTTGTCTGATAGATTCAATATATCCTGTCACTGCCCCATCTACAACTGTCCCCCTCTCAGACATGTGGCTCTGATTCCCAGCCCCCGCCAAATTAGTTTAAACCCTCCCGAATTACACGAGCAAATCTCCCACCCAGGACATTTGTATCCCTCCAGTTCAGGTACAACCTGTCCTTCATGTACAGGTCCCACCTTCCCCAGAATGTATCCCAATGGTCTAGGTATCTGAGCCCCTCCCTCCTGCACCACCTTGCAGCCACGTGTTAAGCTGCATTCGCTGACGGTTCCTCACCTCACTATCCTGTGGCATCGGTAACAAACCTGAGATCATTAAACTTCTCGTCCTGCTCTTCCGCTTCCAACCTAACTCTCTTTGTCACTTTTCAGATCCTCAATCCCTTTCCTGGCCAATTCCCGTTCTTCTAGAATATACTGTATAGGTATTTTTCTTCTGCTGCTCGAAGTTCCTGGGTACTATAGTGTGTTGTAGCCAGTTTAAATAATGTCCATTTGTGGGTGCTGGGATGAGTACTTCTGCAGTTAAAGATCTGGTCTGTGTGTATTGCTTTTCTATAGATGCTGGTCCACAGTTCTCCATTAACTGTTTGTTGCACTGTAACACCTAGGAATGGGAGTCTGTTGTTGCTCTCCTCCTCTTTTGTGAAATTTATGCCAGTAAGAATGTTGTTGATGATGTTCTAGGTTTCCTCTAATTTGTTCCATTTTGTGATTACAAAGGTAAAAACAATGATGCAGATCTTGGATACCAGATTCTGGATTCGTGGCGCTGGGAAAGCACAGCAGTTCAGGCAGCATCCGAGGAGCAGTAAAATTGACGTTTCGGGCCTTTCATCAGACAAAGGTGCATCCACGTAGCAGATCCAAAGCTTGGTTTGGATCGTGGAGAGGGCGGTTCATTTGAGTCTCTGCATTACTGCATCAGCGAAGAAGCCTGATACTGGTGATCCCATGGGTGTTCCATTGATTTGTTTGTAGGAATTGTTGTAGGTGAAGTGGTAGTGAGGCACAGTTCTATAAAGGCTTGCTGAAATCTACACATACTCATTAACTGCCCTACCCTAATCTGTGCACTTGCACAACTCCTTAAAACATTCAACCAAATTCGTTAGGCACTACCTCCCTCTGATGACCCCGATCCAAGTTTATGTCTCTAAATGGAAATTACTTTCCTACTTTCCAGTTTTCTCCAATAGCTTCTGTATTGCTGATGTTAGATTCATTGGTCTATACTATATTTCTCGTGTGTATCTCTATCACCCTTTTTGTAAACATTAATGCTCCTCTTTTGGCCAGATATGGTTAAAAAATTTGGGTCACAGATCTGACAATTTCTCCCCTTATCTCCAACAACAATTATAAGAAACAATTTATCCAGATAGTCATACAACAGGGACCCTTTGGTCCAACTCATCCATGCCAATCAGATTTCCCAGAGTAAACCAGCCCCATTTGCCTGCCTTTTTGTCATTTTCCTCAGAACCTTTCCTGATTGTGTACCTGTCCAAATGTCTTTTAAATGTTGTAATTGTACCCACTTCTACCATTTCATACACCTTCCAAATGCACACCACTCTCTGTGTGGAAAAAGTTGCCCCTCAGACCCTTTTAAATCTTTTGCCTCTCATTCTTAAGCCTATGACTTCCAGTTTCAACTCCCCAACCAGAGGAAAACACCTTTCCTATTCACTTTATCCATGCTCCTCATGATTTTATAAATCGCTATAAGGTCATCCTCAACTGGGAAAAATGTCCCAATCAATCCAGGCCCTCCTCCTAATTCAAACCCTCTAGTCCTAGCAATATCTTTGTAAATCTTTTCTGCATCCTTTCCAGTTTAATAACATACTTCCCATAGTAGCATGATGAGAACAGCATGCAGGACTCCAAAGATGGCTCACCAATGTACTGTACTGTTGTAATTTGACTTCCCAAATCTTTTGCTCAATGGTCTGACCAATGATGTGAAGCAGATTAAAAGCTACCTTTACCATCCGGTCTACCAATGACATCCTTTTCAAGGAACTATGTACCTGCACCCCTAGGTCACTCTGTTCAGCACTACACAGGCACTACCATTAACTGTGTAAGAACTGCTGTGATTTGTCTTACCAAAGTGCAACATTTCACATTTATCTAAATTAAACAGCACGGTGTGGCACAGTGGCTCAGTGGCTAGCACTGCACAGCACCAGGGACCCAGGTTCGCATTCTGTTTCGGGCAGCTGTCTCTGTGGAGTTTGTACGTTCTCCCCATGTCTGTGTACGGGCATGTTCCCCTCCTTTCTTTCTGAAGTCCATGATCAGATATTTAGTTTTGCCAACATTGAGAGAGAGGTTGTTCTCATTGTAACATATCATCATGCCTCCTATTTCCCTTCTGTATATTGACTTGTCTATGTATTTTGACCTATTCTGGCAGTGTCATCAGCAAACTTGTAGATGGTGTTTGTTTGGAATTTGGCAACGCAGTTGTGGGCATAAAGGGAGTGCAGTAAGGGGCTGAGAACGCATCGCTGGAGGACTCCAGTGTTGATTGTTATTATGGAGGAGTTGTAGTTACCTACTTTCACTGATTGCAGTCTGTGGGTCAGAAAGCTGACGATCCGTTTGCAGAGGAGCAGAGCCGAAACCAAGATCAGGGATATTTGAGATCAGTCTGGAGGGTAGAACGGTGTTGAAGGCAGAGCTATAGTCAATGAGCTGGAGTCTATTGTAGGCGTTCTTGTTATCCAGATGTTCCAAGTATGAGTGCAGAGCCGGGAAATGGCATCCGCTGTGGACCTGTTATATTGTAGGCAAATTGTAGGGGATCAAGCCAGGCTGGGAGACTGGAGATGATGTGAGCCATGACCAGCCTTTCACAGAACTTCATGATAATTGAGGCCAGAGTCACTGGGCTGTCATCATTAAGGCACATTGTGTTTGCTTTCTCAGATACTAGGATGATGGTGATCTCCTTGAAGCAGTTGGAGACTTTGGCTTGGAGGAGGGAAACATTGAAGATGACAGTGAATACCTCCGTCAGTTGGTCAGTGCAGGACCTGAGAATTTGGCCAGGGACCTCCTTCCAGGCTCGTCGCTTTCCTTGGAGGTCCGATCCGACATCTGCAACAGCACAAGTACATTCAAAATATCAGGGCCATTGTCAGCCCCCATTAAGTGACAGTCACACAGTCATTCATTATTGACATTCATGGGTCTGTACGTAATTGAATTCCAAGGATCAGAAATGGAGTAGTCAGATTGAAACTGAGAGAATACTGAGTAACCTAGATATAGGAAATGCGTAAAATATGTTTCAATTAGAGAAACTATGATGCAAGGGCACAGTTTCAGAGTGAAGTGGTCACCCTTTAGAAATAGGGCAGCAAGGTGACACAGCAGTTAGCACTGCTGCCTCATAGCACCAGGGTCCCAGGTTCAATTCCAGTCTCAGGCAACTGTCTGTGTGGAGTTTGCACATTCTCCCGTGTCTGTGTGGGTTTCCTCTGGATGCTCCAGTTTCTCCCCACAGTCCAAAGATGTGAAGGTCAGGTGAATGGGCCATGTTAAATTGCCTGTCTGGTTAGGTGAAAGGGGGTAAATGTAGGGGAATGGGTAGGTTGCTCTTTGGAGGGTCGGTGTGGACATGTTGGGCCAAAGGGCCTGTTTCCACACTGAAAGTAAACTGGGATGATGAGGAATGTCTTCAGCCAACGGGTGCTGAATCTGTGGAATATTTTTGCTCCAGAAGGTTGTGAAGGCTACATTGTTTAATACAGAGATAAAGAGGACCTTGATGAGGGAAGACATTATGAGTTACAGGGCAAACAGGGCAAAAACAGGAGAATGGGGATTAGAAATATATCAGTCATGATTGAAAGATGAAGTGTCATCAATAGTCTGGTTCAAGGTGTGAACATTTTGCAGTCTGGAGTATTTTGTGATTTCATTGAAGCTTTTGCTTGAACCTGAATGGTATCAAATAACTTGAGTGTTGTGCCTTGTAAATGGTGAACAGTTGGTAGGTAGTCAGGAGGTGTCTGTTGGTCAAATGGCCAATATCTGCTCCTATATCTCATCGTTATAGTCATATGGTATATTATTCATTGTAAAATTGCTGACCTGATCTTGTAGCCCTTGTGTTTTTATGTTGATTGAACATCACATTCTGGTCAATGGTAACCCCTATAGTACAGAGAATGGGAGGATTCATTGTCATCCACTAATGTGCTGAACATAAGCTGCCATTAGTGTTTCTCATTTGCCAGGAGAACAGTCTCACTACGATGATTGTCATTTTCAGTCTGGCATTTTCAAAGGATCGATCCTGTGATGCAACTGCCATTGAACTCAAAATCATAGGTGCAATTTATCATAGCACTCAGCAACAATAAACTTTGAAGACCTTTCTAGTAACAGGAAAGTTTAAAATGAAGATGCTGCATCTTTTCCTACATTATGTTTGGGATCAGAAACACTGCTTTCCTGTTCATATTTAAATCAGACAACTTGTCCCATTGAGATGTTGAACTTGAACAACTTGGAACTGCATGTTCTACTCTGGTGCCATTTCTTGTGCTGCTGTGTTTTCCTCGCAGTTTTTGTATTATTCTAGAATCTCCTACTTCATTATATCCTGACTGAAATATTCCCCGGTGACTGCTTGAATTTCATTCAATTTATCTTTTTTTGAACGGACATTTTGTGGCACCTGCACATCAGAGAAGAACTGGAAGATAAGTTGATGATTGTGCACTGTGTCCTTCACTGGACCAGTTTGCCTCTCCAGGCAGTTAAGGTTTTTATTGTGGGTCAGAGAACCCCAGAATTATTACAGCATAGCTGGAGGCCATTCAGCCAATTGTATGTCCATGAGTTCACCACCTGTAAAATTTGGAGAAAGAGAGTGTGGGTGGAGGTAGCCTGAGAGAAAGAGAGATAAATTGAGAGTATCCTTGAATTTGATGTTCATATGAGTTGTAAAAAATAACCTTCCAGTACTGATGACTGGGGGATATTATTGTCCTGCCCCCCCAATCTGAAAAACCATGTCTCCCAATGATCTCTCTTTTCTCTTCCCCAATGTCATCATCACACATTAATTGAAGTCCAGTAAATGATACTTCATCATAGTTCATTGACATCAATGACACCAGCAGCATGACTCTCACCTGTCCTCTCTGATCCTGGAATAACAGTCCAAATTATGATTGTCAGGTGTAATTCTCAGTTAATATATTCATGCTATTTTACTATTATAAACCCATGTCATCTTCGCCATATTTTCCCTAAAGATTGTAGACTATAAAAATTCTTTCAATATTTTATGAATATTGCACTGACTAATCAGTTGTTCCACAGTGCATGTTTCCATTGATGAACAGACAAGCATGTTTATGTTAGAACATAGAAAAGTACAGCACAGAACAGGCTCTTAGGCCACGGTGTTGTGCCGAGACTTAATCCTAGTGTAAAATATAGTAATTTAACCTACACACCCCTCAACTCACTACTATCTATGTGCATGTCCAGCAGTCGCTTAAATGTCCCCAATGACTCTGCTTCCACTACTACAGCTGGCAACGCATTCCATGTTTTCACAACTCTCAGCATAAAGAATCGACCTCTGATGTCTCCTTTCTACTTCCACCTAATATCTTCAAACTATGACTTCTCATACAAGTCAATCCTGCCTTTGGGAAAAGTCTCTGGCTATTGACTCTATCTACTCGTCTCATTATTTTGTACACTCAATCAAGTCTCCTCTCTTCCTCCTTCTATCCAGAGAGAAAAGTTCAAGCTTATTCAACCTTTCGTCATATGGCAAGGCCTCCAGTCCAGGCCACATCCTGGCAAACCTTTTTTGCACCATCTCCAAAGCCTCCACATCTTTCCTATAGTAGGGCGACCAGAACTGGATGCAATATTGCAAGTGTGGTCTCACCAGGGACTTGTAGAACTGCAGCAAAACCTCGTGGCTCTTAAACGTGATCCCCCTGTTAATGAAAGCCAAAACACCATTTGCTTTCTTAACAACCCTATCCACTTGGGTGGCAACTTTGAGGGATCTCGGTTCCTCCATACGGCCAAGAATCCAGTTTTTAATCCTATATTCAACATTAAAGTTCAACCTTCCAAAATGCATCACTTCACATTTATCCAGGTTGAACTCCATCTGCCATTTCTCAGCCCAGCTCTGCATCCTGCCTATGTTGAGCTGCCGCCTGCAATAGTCCTCTATACTATCAACGATACCTCCAACCTTTGTGTCATCTGCAAATTTACTAATCCACCCCTCAATGTCCTCATCCAAGTCATTTATAAAAACTACAAAGAGCAGAGGCCCAAGAACAGAGCCCTGAGAGAGCCCATTCAACACTGACCTCCAGGCAGAATACTTTCCATCTACAACCACTCTCTGCCTTCATCAGCCAGCCAATTTTGAATTCAGATAGGCAAATCTTCCTGTATCTCATACTTCCTGACTTTATGAATAAGTCTACCATGGGAAACCTTATCAAATGGCTTGCTGAAATTCATATAAGCCACATCCACTGCCCGACCATCATCAACCTGTCTTGACCCCTCCTCAAAGAACTTAATAAGATTTGTGAGGCATGACCTTCCCCTCACAAAGCCATGCTGATTACCTTTAATCATACTGTGCTTTGCCGAATAGTCATAAATTCTATCCCTCAGAATTCTTTCCAAAACTTTGCTGACCACAGAAATTGCCAAGGATTTCCCTATTACCCTTCTTGAATAGTGGAACAACATTTGCTGCCTTCCAATCCTCTGGTACGACTCCCATGGAGAGTGAGGAGGCAAATATCCTCACCCGTTGCTTGCACCTCCTTTCTCCCTTCCCGGAGCAGTCTAGAATAAATCTGGTCTGGCCCTGGGGACTTATCAATCTTAATGTTTTCCAAAATTTCTAGTGCATCATCTTCATCAATCTTGAATTGGTCAAGACTTGCCCAGCTCCTCTAAGTGTTCATTCACAACAAGTGACCTTTTTTGGGTGAAAACCAAAGCAAAAAACTCATTTAGGGCTTCCCCTATTTGCTCAGACTCCATGCACAAGTTCCCTCCGCTATCTATGATTGGCCCTACCTTCTCCCTGATCATTCAATTAGATTAAATTCCCTACAGTGTGGAAACAGGCTCTTCAGCCCAACCAGTCCACACCGACCTCCAAGGTGTAACCCACTCAGATCCATTTCCCTCTGACTAATGCACCTAACATTATGGGCAATTTAGCATGGCCAATTCACCTGACCTGTACATCTTTGGACTGTGGGAGGAAACCGGACCACCCAGAGGAAACCCATGCAGACACAGGGAGAATGTTCAAACTCCACACAGAGAGTCGCCCAAGGCTGGAATTACACCTGGGACCCTGGTGCTGTGAGGCAACAGTGCTAACCATTGAGCCACCTCATTGTCTGTTCTGACAATCCTCTGGCATTACTGCCATAATTTCACACAATCAATCGACTACCTCCAACATTCCTTCCCTAAGTCAACCTCACATATCCCATCCAGAATGTGTATATTTCAAACATTGTTTTTAATTTCAATAAAATAATGCTGAATTGAAACAGGTTAATTGGAGCAATTTGGTCATGCGAATATCATTAATGACTGTCTCAGTGGATCCCAAATGTGTCCCCGGAGGATTTCTCTTTTCGATGAATAAGGGGAATCATTTAAATGTGTTATCCTATAGTATGAGCAGAAGCATCACCTACAGCACTAGCAGGAATCAGCAGCTCCAGAGAAAGAGGGAGGAGAGATCAGAATCTGAGAACATCGAACTGTAACATTACAACAATGGACAGGACTTTATCCTGGGGTCTTTACTATCTTTCGCAGCCATGGATATCATTAGCATCGCGGATCCTGGATATTCTTTGGATTATTCAAGGTGGTTACTATCCCATCCTCGCTATAGTTGGTGTTCCTGGTAAGTCATTCTATCTGTGTTTTAAACCAGGTTTAACTGAATTGCTGGTCGTGCGATTTAATTTTGGAAAGGTCAAAGTCAATGTTTTCAGTTTTGATCAAAAATTCCATTCCTTACAAATTCTAACCACCAAATTACTATCTAAAAATTACTCACATATATGCGAGAAGGAACCAGAGCATTCTCAAATTCCATGATCCTTTTCGTCCTGCACAGATCCACTCCAGCACCAATCCTGACCGGTACCACCATGATAATACCCCAGTCTCCTCCTCAGTCTCAGTGCAACTTCTGAATAAACCATCATTTGTGTCATTGTTAAATCTGGTACAATTGTTTTCAGTCGCTTCCAACCATATTTCCAAGACAAAATAATTGCATTTGAGATGTTAACTTGTCCTTTCCGCAGAATCTGAGAGATGGGAAGACAGTGAATGGTGCTTCAGTCATTGACTCATAGTCTAGATGCACAGAATCTTTTGGTAACTCATGAAGGAAATTTGTAGAATTTTAATGAAACCACCATAATTTGTTACAAAAGAATCAATCTGTTGTCTCATGTTCTTTAGAGAAGGCAATGTGTCATCTTTCACCAGTCAGGTGACCATGTGACTGCAAACCCACAGCAATGTGTTTCACTCTTTATTATTCTGTGGAACACTGAGCTAGCCACTCAGTTCAAGACAGCATAACATACTGACCTGACTAGGGCTGCACACATGAAAGAAGAACACGGTGGCTCAGTGGTTAGCACTGCTGGTGAATTGGCTATGCTAAATTGTGCATAGTTGTTAGGAGCATTAGTCAGGTCGGTGGCGGGGTGGGGGTGGGGGGGCGTGGTTACTCTTTGGAGGGTGGGTGTGGACTTGTTGGGCCGAAGGCTCTGTTTCCACACTGTAGGAAATCTGAAAAAGTAAAGTTGGCTCCTCTCCCCTGCCTGTTTCCCATATTCCAACGAATAATTTCTATTCAGGTAGGTGGCCATTCCCTACTTCAGGTGCATTCTTTCCCATTGAATCTCTCTCTGACACTGATGTTCATCTCCATCGACAGCTCTGGTGCTGGCTTAATTGATGCTTAAATATATAGATGTAAGAAACATTTAAATTCCACTTCAGTCGCAATAAATACAGACAGATTGGCTTTTAACAGCACAAGAAAGAAACAGAGACAACTAAGTGAGGGAAAAGAATGATTTTGAGATGTCGGTGTTGGACTGGGGTGTACAAAGTTAAAAATCACACAACACCAGATTATAGTCCAACAGGTTTAATTGGAAGCACACTAGCTTTCGGGGCGACGCTCCTTCACCAGGTGATTGTGGAGGGCTCGATCGTAACACAGAATTTACAGCAAAATTTTGCAGTGTGATGTAACTGAAATTATACATTGAAAAATTGACAGACAGACAACCAATTTTTCAATGTATAATTTCAGTTACATCACACTGCAAATTTTTCCTGTAAATTCTGTGTTACGATCGAGCCCTACACAATCACCTGGTGAAGGAGCGTCGCTCCGAAAGCTAGTGTGCTTCCAATTCAACCTGTTGGGCTATAACCTGGTGTTGTGTGATTTTTAACAAGGAAAAAGAATGACTGTCATCAACCCTGAGAGTCTTGTTCAGGCAGTGTTTGGTGTACTGGGGACAAAGTTTCTCCCTTTTAAGAGGAATGATCTTCCAACAGAGACAGTGTAGAGGAGTTTCACCAGACTAATCCCTGAGATGGTGGTACCATGAGGATAAGTGAAGAGTAGTCAGTAGTGCTGTGAGAGAATAAGAGGTGATTGCGTTGAAACCTGAGGTGATGGACAATCATTTATTATGTTCTGAACAGACACTGATAAGGCAGTAACATCCATGCTTTTGTCTTCTTATTTGGGCTATGTGATTCTGGACAGTTTAAGTGCTTCTAAGGACATTTCCCCAACCCAACTCCCATTCCCCACATTGATTGAGATAGAGAGAGGTCAAGGCTTTGAATAAACTCTCACCGCGTTAATGTGCAGTTAGTGTATGATTCTGTATTGGATGTCATGTTATCCACTGTCTCGATAACAGTCACAACACCACCTTAATTCTAAAACAATTAACTATTTCTACCAGATTCTGACCTCCATGGAGAACATGGGTCTGATTTCTCAGAGATGTAAGATGCTTCTTGAGACTTGGCACAAAACATTTGTCTTCCCTCCTCACTGCCAGGAAGCCACATTAAAGTAATACGTGTTCCAAAGGCAATGAAGCCATGAGGAAAACACGGAACAATCTATCGGTGGAATCTCTGCTTCAGTGGTTTGTTATTTTGGAGCATCAATGACATCTTGCTGTTCCTGTGCAAGTGTCTCGAGGAGCTGAATGGCCTCCTCCTGGTCCCGTTAAACAGATTAAAGGGCCTGATTGGGGTCCATCTGTTCCTGTTTGACCAGACTCCTTCTCTTCCTATGCAACATCAGGAGGGATTGAATGGATTGACCCTCTTCTTGTTCAATGGTTTCAATGGGCTGAATGGCTTCCACATATTCTTGTGCACACAGCTTGATGTGCTGGATGAGCTCCTCTTCTGACTGGAAATGCGTGGTGTCTGGCAGTGCTGTTACATGAATGAAAAGTACACTTTAACAGCACAAGTCTGAATATTGTCCAGGTCTTGCTGCATATGGACACAGACTTTGTGAGAAGCTGAGGGGTGGCAAATTGTTCTGAACATGGTGTAATCTTGAATGAACACCCCCACTTCTGATCTTATGATGAGGAAAGGTATTGATGAAGCAGCTGAAGATGTTTGTGCTGACAAAGCTTCCCTGAGGCTCGCATGAAGAGATGTTGCAGGACTGAGAGGATTGATGTCTATCAACCACACATCTTCTTTGTGCTCTGAATAACTTCAACCAGTGGAGAGGTTACATCTGATTCCCATTAGTTCAGTTTAGTTGGTGTTCCTTGATACAATCCTCAGTCAAATTTTGCCTTGATGTCAGGATCAATTCCTCTTAACTGAGCCATTGTGTTCACCTGTTTTATTCACATCCATAGGTGAAGGTGCATGTGTACAGAGTGTTTTCTCCTCAGAGAGGGGAGTGAATGTCAGGAATTTTCTCATCGAGAGAATGACAGGAGCTGGATCACTGAAAGTACTCAAAGAGGAGGTTGATGGATTTTTGACCTGTCAGAGAGTTGAGTGGTGTGAAGAATTGGGGATTAAAGAGGAGTTGATACCAATGGTAGATCACTAACAATCTTGTACAATAGCACGGCAGGCTTGACCATGTGAATTACCCATTCCTGTTTCCTACACTCTCATATTCGGTAATTGCAAATTTAATGGTTGCAATTTTCCTGGTCATGCTGTTACTGAATGTTGCAGTCGGAGAGACCAAAGGATTTTGTGATCCGTGTCTGGTTGAGGTATAGGCCTTTATTCACAGTGAACCTGGGTCTGCCACATGACCAACAAATGAAGCACAAGTTGCAGAATGAGGAACCTTTGTAAAGAGACGAGAGGCCTCTTTCATCCCCAACCTGGATTTTCTAATATCATTTTCCAACCCATACATGTGTGTAAAGTCTTGAGGGATTGAATGATGTCATGTGTTTAAGGGATTTGGAGCAAGTAGCCTTCATCTGCTCCTGTGCAGGAGGTTTGAAGAGCTGAACAGAAGATAGGAATGAAGAATGGGAGTGGGTCATTCAACACTTTGGCACTGGTCTACCAGGCACCAAGATCATGGCTGGAAAAGCACCGCAGGGCAGGCAGCATTGAACTAACAGGAAAATCAATTATTTTGGATTGGGGAGGGGGAAATCATCTCAGAAATAAAGAGAGGGAGGGTTAGGATTGGGCAAATGGCAGTTGGGACAGTGATAGGTGGATGCGGGAAACGTAGATGGGATGGTGATAGGCGGATGCCGATAGGGAGTTATTGTGATTGGTAGAGGGAAAAGTAGAGCATATAAGTAGGAAGGAAGATGGACAATATAGGTCAGGTCAAGGGGACAGGAAGGAGGGTGAGGGCTGGATGTGGAATGAAGCTGGGTGTGGGGAGATTTTTTAGCTGGTAAAATCCATGTTGAGGCCATTAAGCTGTAAATTCCTGAGGTGGAATATGGGTTGCTGTTCCTCCAGATTGCATGTTGCCTCATTTTTAAAGTGGAAGAGGTCCAAGATGGACATGGCGTCAGGGGAATGGGAGAGAGAGTTGAAATGGCTGGCAACCAGAAGGTGTTGAACATGTCCCCCAGTCTGAGCTTTGTCTCTCTGATATACAGGAAAACACATCAGGAGCAAAGAATACAATAGATGAAGTTGGAAGAAGTGCGGGTGAACCTCTGCTGGAATTGGAATAGTTGTTTGAGACCTTGGATAGAGGTGAGTGGGAAGGTCTTGAGGCAAGTTTTGCATGTCCTGTAGTTGCAGAGAAAGGTGCCAGTTGTGTAGGAAAGACTGGTGAGGAGGTTGGTGTCAGACTCCTCCAACAACATGTCCATTGTGGGTCTCCTCCACTATCAAAATGAGACCATACACAAACTGAAGGAACAACAACTTGAATACCACCTCAGGATCTTACAGCCAATAGCCTCAATATAGAGTTCGCCAGTTTCTACCCACCCCTGGCCTCATCCCATTTCCAGCCCTTCTTTTCCATCTGGCCTCCTTGACTTGACCTAATCTGTTCATCTTCCTTCTCAACTTTCCGCTCCATCCTTCCCATCGACTAAACACAATAACACCCTACCTGCAACCATCTGTCTCCACTGAACCTACCTTTCCTATATCCATGTATCACCATCCCACCTACCTTTCCCCAGCCCCATCAACAAGCCCCTACATTTATTTCCGAGCTTTCATTCTCCTCCCCAGTCCTGATGAAAGTTCCTGACCTGGAAACTTTAACTTTCCTGCTCCTGCAAAACTGTCTGACATGCAGTTTAATCAGATCCACATTTTATCACCTATGACACCCAGCATCTGCAGTCTTTACTATCTCCGAGATCATGGTTGGTCTGATTGTGATCTCAGCAGCACATTTCTGTCTGTAAACCACGTTTCCTCTTTCATTTGTCTGCCAAAAAACTAATGAACACAACCTTGAATAAATACAAACATCCAGCCACCACAACCTTCTGGGGATGAGAATTCTCACTTGAACGGCACTTTCATAAATTCTCATCCATACTCCGACCAATGTTGGAGGGTAACTATTTCCTTTTCTAACCATACCCCTCACTGGTTACAACAAACTTTAAATGTAACCAGTTTATCATATGACCAATGATATCAATCTTGGATTGAGGTCATTTTCTAGAAAAAATGTGAGGTTCAGAGACACACATGCACTGACACATGCACAAACACACATATCTTAAGACAATGAATAATTCTGCTCTGTGTTGACTTGGGGATGTTAGTGATCATATCTTGGGGACCGTCCTGTTCACAATACAGAAGGTGTTGGATGTATGAGAATGTCTGCCGGTGGATAAATTTCCTGTCCTGATCTGATATACCCAAGAATGCTTCAAGAGGCTGGAGAAGAAATTGCAGGGACCCTTGGGCTTCATGGTGACTCAGTATTTAGCACTGCTGCCTCACAGCGACAGGGACCCAGGTTTGATTCCAGTCTTGAGTGATGTTCTGTGTGGAGTTTGCACATTTTCTCCATGTCTGCTTCAGTGCCTTCTGAGTGCTCCAGTTTCCTCCCACAGTCCATGGATGTGCAAGTTAGATGAATTGACCATGCTAAATTGCCCATAGTGTTCAGGGATGTGTGGGTTAGGTGCATTAGTCTACGGTATAGATAGGATAATAGGGCAGGGGAATGGATATGGATGGGTTACTCTTTGAAGGGTTGGTGTGAACTTGTTGGACCGAAGGGCCTGTTTCCACACTTTAGGGATTTTATGATTCTATATTTTTGCATCATTGTTGGCCATGGGGTGAGGTCCCAGAAAACAGGAGGCTATGAATGCTGTGTCCTTATTCAAGAAGGGCAGCAAAGAAAAACTTGGGAACTATAGACCAGTAAACCTAACAACTTGAGAAGATTCTGAGAAATAAGGTATACATGCATTTGGAAACACAGGGTTTGATTAGGAATAGTGAGCATGGCTTTGTGAGTGGGTGATCATGCCTCACAAATTTGTCCAAGTTCTTTGATGAAGTGACCAGGAAGGTTGATGAGGGCAGGGCGAAAGATGTAGTCTATGTGGATTTGAGTGAGGCCTTGGATGTGTTTCAATGTAGTCCAGGTTACTCTGGAAAGTTCATTCGCATGGAATGCAGGCGGAGCTGGCAAATTGGATTCACAATTGTCTTGATAGGAAGCAGAAAGTAAAAGCGGAAGGAGCTTGTGAGACTGGAGGCCTGTGACTATTGGAGTGCCTTGCGGTTCGGTATGAGCCCATTACTGTTTGTTATCTATATCAGTGCTTTAGATGAGAGTGTACATGGCATGATTAGCAAGTTTGCAGATGACACTAAAATAGGCAGTACCGTGGACAGTGAAGAAGGTTATCAGAAATTGCAGAAGAATCTTGATCAGATGGGGCAAGAGACTCATAAATGGCAAATGGAGTTTAATATAGATAAGTGTGAGGTCTTGAATTTTGTAATGTCAAATCAAGGAGAAAAGAAGGTTTAGGGGTGACTTGATAGAGGTGTACAAGATGATTAGGGGTTTAGATAGGTTTGACCATGAGAACCTTTTTCCAAGTATGGAGTCAGCAATTACGAGGGGGCACTGCTTTAAATTAAGGGGTGGTAGGTTTAGGACAGATGTTAAGGGTAGATTCTTTACTCAGTGAGTCGTGAGTTCATGGAATGCCCTGCCAGTAGCAGTGGTGGACTCTCCCTCTCTATGGGCATTTAAACGGGCATTGGATAGGCATATGGAGGATAGTGGGCTAGTGTAGGTTAGGTGGGCTTGGATCAGCGCAACATCGAGGGCCAAAGGGCCTGTACTGCGCTGTATTTTTCTATGTTCTATGTTCTCAGGTAGGAGTTTCATGGTGAATGGTAGGGCCTTAAGGAATGTAGCGGAACAGAAGAAACTTAGAGTTCAGTGCACAGTTAGCTGAAAATGGAGTCATAGATAGACAGGGCTGTGGAGAAGGCTTTTGGCACACTGACCTTCATCAGTCAGGACTTTGGGAAGATAGTTTGCAGTTGTGTGGAATGTCAGTGAAGCTGCATTTGTAGTATTGTCAGTTTTGGTCACCTTGCCATAGGAAGGATATGGCAAAAAAGTGCAGAAAAATTTACAAGGATATTGCTAGGACTCAACAATCTGAGTTATAGGGAGAGTCTGGACAAATTAGGACTTTTTTTCTTGACAGCATAGGAGACTGTGGGGGGATCTTGTTGAAGTGTACAAGATCATGAGAGACATGGATAGCCTTAATGTACTTAGTCTTTTATACTGGGTTGGGGAATCAGGGACTAGAGGGCTTCAGTTTAGGATGAGAGGGGAAAGAATAAAAGGGAACCTGAGGGACAACTTTTTTTTTAACGCAGAGAGTGGTACACATATGGAATGAGCTGCCAGTGGAAGTGGTTGAGTACATTAACAACATTTAAAAAGCATTCGGACAAGTACATAGACAAGAAAGGTTTAGAGGATATAGGCAAAGTGCAGGGAAATGAGGTTAGCAAGGATGGACATTTTAGTCCACATGGATAATTTTGGACCAAAGGACCTGTTCCATGCTGTAAAACTCTATGATTTTATAACAAACAGAGAAATGAAAGTTTTCCAGAGTTTCATAATAATGGAGGTTGTAACAATTAGAAAAATGATAGAGTGACCCAAATGTTATTCATATCACACTACAGTTAACCCCACTACACTATACACTCTCACACACACACACTCTTACATACTTACACACTCATGCAGATTCTCTGTCATACGCACATTCTCTCTCATACGCACACAAACATACACACCCCACACTCACTCCCAACCATGCACCCTCTCAAAAGATTATACCCCATCACACTCACACACACTTTACCAAGCTTGCACACACTCTCTCATGTGCACTCTCTCTCTTTCTCTCTCTCTCTTCTGCATGTGCACACACATATAAGGCTATGTGGTCAATTTGTATCTGCAGAATTATATTTACAGATGCATTCTCTTTTGCTCAAAAAATACACAACCTATAGGCAGTCAATGCAAACAGTCAATCCATATAATATTTTGTTTATTCCTCTTTGGAAATAGAACCAGTCTGAGTCAAGGTTCGGATACCAGACGGACTCTGACCTTATACCTTTAAGGCATTGTCTGAGCTAAGATGTCATCTTTTCTTTCTAAAACCTAAACTTATCTCGAGGATGCAACTTAAAAGAAGTTCTGGGATTCACATATTAATGAACCATAACCTGTAATCCATTCTAAAAGATGAAAGACTTAACGACAGTCAAGGTTTGTTAAATGTAACATTTTATTTGCATGACACTGTAATGTTTTGCTATAAATTCTATGTTCTATGGGCCTTCTTCACAATTATCTGATAAAGGAGCAGTGTTTCAAAAGCTAGTGCCTCCAAACAAACCTGTTGGTCTATAACCTGATGTTGTGTGATTTTTATTTTGTCCAGCCCAGTCCAACACCAGCAAGTCCACATCATATCTCCAGGTATGTAAGATTACGAGGGGCATGGACAGGGTGAATAGAAATTAGCTGTTTCTTTTAATTAAAGTGTCAAGAACAAGGGAGCAAACTTTTAGAGTGAAGGCTCTGTGGTTCAGACAGGATTTGTGGATTGTTTTAAACTCAGAGGGTGTTGGGGCCTGGAGTGCACTGCACTTGTCACAGGGGATCCCTACAGTTTGCCTGTTCCATTTCCATCTCCTGGCTGTAACCCATCTACCGTTTTCCTGCACCTGAGGTGTGACTATCTTCCTGTAACTCCTCTCAATTATCCCCTCAGCCTCCCGAATGTTCCGATGTTTATCCAGCTCCAGCTCCAGTTCCCTAACTTGGTTCTCAAGGAGTTGCAATTGGGTGCACTTCCCACAGATGAAGTTAGCAGGGACATGAATGGTGACCCTTACACCTACATTCTAGAAGAGAAGCATTCAACTGACCAAAACATCCATTTCCACTATTCTAAATTCCCAAAGAAGCAATAAATAAAACGAGTTACCTTACCAAATCGGCGCACAGAAACTTTTCTTTTGGTTAGAGTTGGAGGATAGATGGGAGACACTACCTATGTAGTGTTGCAAGTAAAGCAACCATTCAAATATATAACCTCACTTACTCAGCCCCATTTCCGTTCCTGCTCAGCATGCACTCCGCCGATTCACAAGGTAAGTTTTTCAAGGATATAATGATTTTTATTTTGGCAGAGATGGGAAAGGTATTGATGTTTGTTCTAACTGTAGATTCTGCTCTGAGCTGGGTGGTGAGCTTAGACCATGCTCGGTAGGTCTGGCGGTGTGGCCTCCTCTGGCAAGAGAATGGTCCTCCTCTGTACAGGCCCATCCAGGATCTTCCTGCCCTTGTTTACAAATCATGGTGTAATTGCCCCTGATCTGCCATGCTCAGGGTGAACTGTGCATGGCAGCTCCAAACTGAAAAAGATCAACAGTGTGCTCTTTGGCCTTTTAAAGTTGGCACCCGCGCTAGGGATTATGGAATATCCAGGGGTATCCGGGTGATGGTGAGTACTTTCAGCTGGCATTGAATGAGAGGGATGCCATGGAGTGGGGTGCAGAAAAGGATATAGAAGCTTTTTCCATTTCTTTCAAGAAATTGGATAAAGAGATGAATTGGTCAGACACTGTGTGGGTAATGTTAATTCAGACCAAGTTGGTAGGCAGGGCTACTGAGGTGTTTGCAGTGCTATCAGACGAGGTGTCAGGATGATGTGAAGAAGTAAAAAAATTGCTATTTTGAGTGCCTACAAATTAGAACCAGCAGCATTCAGATAATGGTTCAGAAATGTAAGAAGGGAACCAGGTCAGACTTTGAAAGAATTAAACAGAATAACTTCGATAGATGAATGAGAGCATTAATGATAGAAAAGACATATGAGGCTGTTAGAGGTATTATTCAGAATAAAAAAAATCACTTCCAGAAGTAGCTTTGTAAATCTTAATTGGAAGTTTTATTGGACTAATATTACAGAAAGCAAGTTAACAGATAGGTTAGAGTAAGGAATAGTAAACAGTTGTTAGTTAATTATTCTCCGTTATACTTTAAGAAATAAAGTTGTTAATTTTTACTTTAAATACTTTAAATTTTTTACTTTAAATTACTTTACTTTTACTTTTTAGTTTAAATTTTCACAGATTACTGCATGGGATAAATATTTTCTATGTTGCTAGTTTTACATTTAGCAGGAGGGTTTACCCCATGTCGTAACATGCTGTTCTAATAAAAATCTAATTGAACATCACATTCAATTAATCTTAAACCAACACGTTCTCTGTCTTCTCCATTGTCTTTAAACTTCCATCTGCTGATCTCCCTGGATATTCTCCTTTCTTTTTACTGTGAGTATGTTTTACAGGAAAAGGTACTTTGATAGAGAGTGTCTTCTACTTTCTTTGAGAGCAAGGTTTTAGATGAGCAGTTAACTCTCCACATCTATGGAAATTGTTCGGCTGATTGGTTGCAGTTGCTCTCCTCTTCAGTGGCAGTTGATCTGACCCATTTTCAAAATGCCTGCCTTTATTCTATCCCCCAAGATTGTTCCTTGTCATTTCTATGATGTTGTCAAAACAATAAATTTAATCTCAATTGCCTTTTAGTATCCTGAGCATAATTTAACCTCATTCATTAAATTCGTATTGTTGTCAAAACAGTAACAATCCAGGCATCCATCTAACTGCCAATTGTTACATTTATCTATTCTGGAACATCCCCTCTTCCAGCCTTTCCATTCAGGCAGTTGAACCTACACTTTACATTCACTTCAATATTCAGACAATACTCTCTATATTAAAGTGAACATACATGCTTTCGACTTTGTGACATTAGTTACTGCCACGCAGAGTGAGGAATCAACTCCAGAAAATTTGGATTTTGATGTGCCTCAGAATGTATTAATTAATGAGGAAGTTCTGAAGGAACTGGTAGGAGTTATTTACAAATAGAATGGGGAGGATGAATGCCAGTACTTGAGGTTGACGTACGGAATGCTGTTCAGATAAAACAATATCCTTACTGTCTTAATCCTCTCAAAGCAATGCAGGTTCAGAAGGAACTGAAAGTGATGCTACAAGGAGACATCATAAAGCCTAGTCAAAGCAAGTGGAGTTCACTGATTGTGTTTTGTCCCAAACCACTTGGCACTCAATGATTCTGCGTAGATGATCAGTAGGTCAACACTGTATCCAAATCTGACTCAGACCAATTCCAGGATTGGAAGAATATATGAAAAATGTAGGACAAGCCATTTACATCACAAAGTTGGACTAACTTCACAGTTAATGTCATGTACCTTTGTCAGAGAGAGCAAAACAAGTTTCTGCTTTTGTAACCCCACACAGACTATATTAGTTTAAAATTATGCACCTTGGAATGAAAATCACACAAAGCCACTTTTCAAAGGCTTATAAACAGAGTAGTTGTAGGATTGACTGATTGTGCTGTCTACATAGATGACTCAGTGATCTTTAGCCATTCATGGAGAGATCACATGGTGCATTTGGCAGAGCTCCTTAAAAAACTATGGAAGTCAAAGTTGCACTAAACCTGGCAAAAAATGAATTTGCAAAGACAGAAGTGATATTCTTAGGACACAACATGACATAGAGATACATGACACTGAGGAACATGAAGATAAAGGCTTAAGGGTACTCTACATGAAATTTATCCCGAATTTCAGTAGCACTGTGGCATTGTTGATGGATTTGTTAAAAATGAACACAAGGTCACATTGGACAGAATAATGCAAGATGGCATTTGAGAATTTAAAAGCAGTGTTAACAACCGCATCGGTTTTAGGCACAGCAAATTTTCTGAAGCCCTTCAAAGTCGCCAAGAACACAAGTGATGGAGATGTTGGAGCTGTGTTGTGACAGGAAGAGGAGTGTGGAGTTGAAAGACCAATAAATCATTTTTCAAAACAATCCTTAATATCCACCAGAAATCTTACTAAACCACTGAAAAAGAGTCATTGAGTTTGTTGATAACCTGATACAAATTTAATGTCTACGTTGCCAAAACTGCAACAGTGCTGGTTGCGTATACCGATCACAAATCTTTGACGTAGCTGGAAAGATTTAAATTTGAGAGTATGGTGCTGGAAAAGCACAGCAGTTCAGGCAGCATCCAAGAAGCAGGAGAATCAATATTTTGGGCAAAAGCCCTTCATCAGGAATGGGGTTGTGAGCTGAGGGGGTGGAAAGATCTATGGATTGTATTCTCCATCCCCATCTATCTATCGTATTCTCAGCAACCTTCCCCCCAGCCTCACCCCTTTCTATTCATCTCTCCACACCTTCAGCTCACAGCCCCATCCTGACAGAGGTTTTTTGCCCAAAACATCGATTCTCCTGCTCCTCAGATGCTGCCTTACTTGCTATGCTTTTCCAGCACCACACTCTTAACTCTAATCTCCAGCATCTGCAGTCCTCATTTTCACATGGAAAGATTTGAAGACAAGAACACCACGTTATTTAATTGGCATCTCATGTTACAAGCATTTAATTTACAGACTGTACATGGCACAGTTTGTGAAAATGTAATTGCAAATGCTTTATTGCTGGTTTAAAAGAAAACTATTTATTTCAGGTAGAAACAATAATGTCCAATGTTATATGTAAATAGAATTAATATAAATGTGTAAGTATAGATTAATGAACTATGAATCGAGTAATGCAATCGTATTAAGATTTCAGAAAAAAAGAAACAAAGCCATCTTTTCATATTGATAGATTTTTTTTCTTAACAGGGTGTTTGCAAAATGCTGGAGGGTGGGGGGAGGAATTGTGTGGTCCCCTTAAAAGAATTTTGTTTTGGTGCTTAGGGATGTCTGTGAACAACAGCTTGAAAGTTTTCAACTACAGAGAGCACACGAATTAAAAACATTTGTATCGTAAGTCCATACAGTGAGCAGACCAAGCAACATTTTTCCCAAGACAAGATTTTTGAATTTAGCCCATCAATTTGAACTAGGCACTTTGATGGAAAAACTTATTAAATTTGAATCTGATAGTTTTGACAACCTAAGACCAATCCTATTGTAAAAATATCAATATATCATCAAGTGTATACAAAAAGGGGTCAGGTGGAAAATCAGCAGAACTAAACACCATCTGCTAGAGATGACAACTGTTATAGAAAGCATCATCTATTTACCACGGTACCGTCGCACACCTAATTAATTTCCTGACTGAAGAATTGAAGGTGAAGGCACAGAATATTCTGGAGGATGTAACCTGTTTGCAGAGTTCAACAGACTAAATTCTTTTATTTTATATTGTTATGACATGGGCGAAACCTGTACAAATCAAAGACCTGAGCCCCCAACCTGTTACAACAACAGGATAAACCCTTCTACTAATTTAAACCAGACAAACAAAACAGCTCACTTCGCTTCATAATCTGTGAAAGTATGAGTGACAAGGAACTACCCATATTCCAATATTTAAAGAAAAAAAATCAGTAATTTATTCTTTAACTACAAGAAATGCTTCCAAATAAACCTGTTGGACTATAACCTGGTGTTGTGTGATTTTTAACTATTTACGCTGTAAGCCTCCTTTGTCTGAACATTTTAACTACCTCCCACTCTACAATAATATACTGATCCGATAAAACACCAATTAAGATTTACAAAAAAAAAATCAAATTTCAAAACCAACCAGCTGTCGGTCTTCCCTTTATATTTTCTTCCGTAGATTTTCCTGGGTCATCATTTCTTCGGTCTACTGCTGCACAGATTTCATGTGAAAAGATACCTTCCAGAGAGAGGGTCTGTGAGGCACTCTTTGTCTCTGTGGCTAATTGTTCAAACTACTTGATTTCTATAACCCAAAACATCTCATTGGACTGTCTCATTGGTTTGATGTCAGAAAAACATTAAAATTCAAATTTGATTGAGTTTTATCATCTTGGGGCATCATTTAAATCGATTAGTCAAAATTCAATTTGTTCTGTAACATGGCAACTCAGCTCAGCCATTTGCTTCAGAGTCAAATGTTACATCATTGAATTTTTCAGCACATTCTGTGCTTTTCTCGATCTGTGCCAGCTTTCACTCTCTCTTAAAGGTACAATACACACCTACAACTTCAAAACACATTTCCCCTTAAGAAAACATGAACCATCATACTGAAAAGATGGCTTCATCTTTTTCTGAATTTTTTAACAACATTATCATGACATACATCGCTCATAATCAAAGTTCATATTAAACTTTTTCCATGTACATATTTAACATTGGTATCTACTTGACTATACTTTATCCGTTAAATCTACGATAACATATATGCTATGATATTGTTTGACCTGCAACATGTATTGAAAGTAAATTGAAAGTCTGTAACATTAGAATCTACAGAAACAATCTCATATTCTTGTTTTCAAAGCATTCCAAGAATGTAAGAGGATTGTGATCCAAGTATATAACCGTCTCCGATACATTGTTCGTGACATAAACATTTACAACAAAAGTCAAATTTCAAAAACATGTTGTAAGGCCAGCACCAAACTCAGTAATTATTTTTCGATGGTAGAGGTTTTTTTGGTGGGTGTTGAGTTTCTTTGATTTACGGTGATAACTGAATAGTGTTATTGCTAAGCGATTCATCCAAAGACCCAGGTCATGCTCTGGGAGTGTGAGTTGAAATCCCGCTATGGCAGATGTTGGAATTTGAATTCAATAAAATTTCAGACAGCAAAGTCAAATGATAACCATTGTCGATTGTCAGGAAAAAAACCCTTTGGTTCACTAATGTGCTTTAGGGCAGGAAACTGCCATCCTAGCTGGTCTCTACAGACAGGAGGCTGGAAGAACACAGCAGGCCAGGCAGCATCAGGAGATAGAGAAGTTGACACTTCGGGTGTAATCCTTCTTCAGGACCCTGTGATTGGACCCACTATCTCTCACTCCTTCAGGACTTGAAGAAGGGTTACACCCAAAACATCGACTTCTCCACCTCCTGATGCTGCCTGACCTGCTGTGGTTTTCCAGCCTCCTGCCTGTGTTTTTCAGATTCAAGCATCTGCAGGTTTTTTTTGTTTCTATCTTAGCTGATCTGACCTACATGTGACTCCAGACACACAAAAATCCAGTTGGTTCTTAACTACTCTATGGGCATTTTGTGATCCCCATACTGTGTGAATAAAGAAGTGTCTGAGCTGGTTCTGTAAGTTGGTTTGAGAATGAGACGTAAGTAATCGTTTCAGCTGCTCAGACAATGCCTTGATTTTATGTTCTCAGTCTTGTGATTGGACCCATTATCTCTCACTCCATTAGTCTTGCAGTGTGACTATGCACAGTACATCATGTTGGTGAATACTCACTGTCCTGGCAGCAGCCACAACCTCTTCATCCAGAAGCAGTCAGCCACTCCCATTGTCTTTGGGTCTCCATACCTTGGTACCTTGGATAAAGGCCACTCCCTTGATACTCTGTTCAATATACAGTCCCCTCACAACTCCTGACCATCAACCAACTACATCAAAATATACTATGTGTACTAAGCAATGGGGCCATTGGGAACATCAGAGAGCAAAACATCAGGGAGATGGAGCAACACCCCCAATGTCTGAACCAGGCAGGGTGAACCTTCCAGTGCACACTGTGCCATCAAGTTCTCTAATCTCTCTCCATTTACGTAATATACATGCATTTATTCTTTCTAAAAAATTCACGGATTCACAGTTTGTCGCATTAGATGCCACCTGCCAATTTGTAGTCCATTGATTATTGATTTACAGACTCTCTACTTACTTTGATAACGTTTCCAGCCTATCTTAGCAACATTGGCATATCTAGTTCCAATATATTTGTTCCACTTCTCAAAACCGTCGATATAAGTTCCAAATATTTAAGGACACAGCACTGGTCACGGTGTCACTGCAGTCGTTATTTTCTATTCAACTGTTAAAGACTAATCTATCCCGAATTAATCCCTGCTTCCAGCTCACAACCAAGTCCTCCCCTGTTATTATGTGGAAGAGTTGAAACCCTAAAAGATTCTTTCCTTTTCCTATGTAGAAGACAGAAGAGATTAAAAGATCTGGTCCAATTGTTGAGTAACAGGTTTGAATGGCTGAATAGCCATATTCTGTTCCTATTTTAAACTCCTGATAAGCTGAATACACTGCTTCAATATAGGTATAGTTATGAATGATGCTGAGTGTTTTGCAATCGTCAGTGAACAGCCCACTTCTGACTTTATGTTGGAGGAAGAAATTGATGCTGCAGTTGGTGATGGCCCACAGTGCCTCATGGATGCCCAGTTTCGATTTGCTTGGTCCTTTAGACGGATACTCTAATTTGCAGGAGGTAGTGCCAGAAGATACAATGGGTGGTATCTTCAGTATGAGGCTGAGACTTTACCGCTGCCAGGACTCTGTACTGGGTGTTCCGACAGACAGTGTTAGCAACAAATACATATGTGACAATTAGTTTAGTGAGAATGTTTCCCTCTTGTTGTATTCTGAAAACAAGATGGAGGAAGGGTTAATTGAGGTAAATGAATATGATTTAATGACATTAGAGAAATCTGGCTACAGGTTGACCAATTTTGGGAACTAAATATCCAGAACATTTTACATCTGGGGGTGTTATACAAAACTAGAAAGGAAGTGGGGTAGATCTCTGAATGAGGGATGACATCTGCATGATTGTAAAAGAGAATCTGTCATCAAATGACCAAGGTAATGACTAAATATTATTGTTTTTCTGTGGAAAGTGCCAGTTCAGTTGAGTTTGGGGAAAGATATCCAACTTAAGGTGAAGTGGATCTCACCAAACTTAATTGACAGAATGGCTTTTCTGATGTGGATCTTTGTGACACATTCTGTAACAGAAATTCTCCAGAACATTCTATGACCGACCTTCCCTCGAACATTCTACAAATGTCAATATCAGTGAATGGCTGGACATCAGTTAATCGAACAAAGGATAAGATTCCTTGAGGAGAGAGCTCACTCCAGCGAGGAGACCGTGTTTTGTCAAACATAGAAGAGTAAAGCACATACAGACCTTAGGCCCTTGATATTATCCTCCCCTAAGATCAATCTAAACTGCAAACTCTTAATTTTGCTATCATCCATGTGCCTATCCAAGAGTCACTTAAATGTCCCTAATGTATCTGACTCTACTACCACTGCAGGCAGTACATTTCATGCAGTCACCACTTTCTGTGCAAAAAGCTGAACTGTGACATCTCAATCACCTTAAAAGTACAGGCAAAAGTGATGCTGGAGATTAGAGTTGAGAATGTAGTGCTGGAAAAGCATCTGAGGAGCAGGAGAGTTGATGTTTCAAGCATCTGAGGAACAGGAGAGTTGATGTTTCGGGCAAAAAGCCCTTCATCAAGTCACTTCTCGCCCTCCTTCGCTCCAACAAGAAAAGCCTTAGCTCTCGCAAACTTTCTTCATAAGACAAGCCCTCCAGTCTAAGTAACATCCTGGTACATCTCCTCTGCACCCTCTCTAAAACTTCCACAACTATCCTATAATGAGGCGACCAGAACTGAACACAATATACCAAGCTTGTTCTTACCAGGGCTCGGTAGAGCTGCAGCATAACCTCGCAGCTCTTAAACTCAATCCCTCTGCTAATGAATGTCAATAGACCATAAGCTTTCTTAACAACTCTATCAACTTGGGTGGCAACTTTGAGGGATCTACGGACTTGCACACCAAGATCCCTCTCTTTCTCTACATTGCCAAGAATCCTACCTTTAACTCTGTATTTTGTGTTCAAATCGACCTTCCAAAATGAATCACTTCACACTTCTCCAGGTTGAACTCCATCTGCCAATTATCTGTCCAGTTTTGCATCCTGCCAATGTCTCATTGTAACCGACAACAGCCCGCCATAACATCCAGAACTCCACCAACCTTCACGTCATCGGCAAATGTATTAACACATCCTTCCATTTTCTCATCCAAGTCATTTATAAAAATCACAAAGAGCAGAGGTCCTAGAACAGATCCCCACAGAATACAACTGGACACCAAGCTCCAGGCTGAATACTTTCCATCTATGATTACTCTCTATCTTCTATGGGCCAGCCAATTCTTCATCTAGACAGCCAAATTTCTCTGCATCCCATCACTCCTTACTTTCTGAATGAACCCAGCATGGGGAATCTTACCAAACACCTTGCTAAAATGCATGTACATCACATCCACGACTCTACCTTCATCAATGTGTTTTGTCATAAAGCCATTCTGACTCTCTCTAATCAACTATGCTTTTCTAAGTGTCTTTCAGAATCCTCTCCAATAATTTGCCGACCACAAATGGAGGACTAACTGGGCTTTAATTGCCAGGATAAACCCTGAGGGAACACCATCTCTGCTCATGACTCCACCCCCATTCCACCCACCACCACACCCACTCCAGTTACTGCCTACGCCCCCACTCTGAGCTCCACACCCACACCAGATCCCAGCTACCAGCCCTGCCGAGTTTTCACCATCCCTCCAGACCTCCCCCTCACTGAGGATGAATGATCAGTCCTCAGCAAAGGGCTCACCTTCATCCCCCTCCGCCCATACATCAATGAATTTAATACATGCCGTGACGTTGAACACTTCTTCCGCCACCTCCGCCTCCAAGCTTACTTTCACAAATAGGACTCCCGTCCACCTTCTGACAACCCCGTGCTGGCCTATTACCCACCCTCAACCTCTTCATTTCCAACTGCCGCTGGGACATCAACCGCCTCAACCTGTCCACCCCCCTCCCCCACTCCAACCTCTCACCCTCACAATGTGCAGCCCTCTAATCCCTCTGCTCCAATCCCGATCTCACCATCAAGCCAGCAGATAAAGGGGGTGCAGTGATAGTCTGGCGCACTGACCTCTACACCGCTGAAGCCAGACGTCAACTTGAGGACACCTCTTCTTACCGCCCCCTCGACCATGACCCCACCCCCCATCACCAAACAATCATCTCCCAGACCATACAGAACTTCATCACCTCAGGAGATCTCCCACCCACAGCTTCCAACCTCATAGCCCGGGAACCCCGCACTGCCCGGTTCTACCTCCTTTCCAAGATCCACAAGCCTGACCACCCTGGCCGACCCATTGTCTCAGCATGCTCCTGCCCCACTGAACTCATTTCTACCTACCTCGACACTGTCCTATTCCCCCTAATCCAGGAACTCCCCACATACATTCGAGACACCACCCACACCCACGACCTCCTCCAAGACTTCCGTTTTCCCGGCCCCCTACACTTCATCTTCACCATGGATATCCAGTCCCTCTACACCTCCATCCACCATGACCAGAGCCTCCAAGCCCTCCATTTCTTCTTCTCCCAACATCCCAACAGTACCCTTCCTCCGACACTCTCATTTGTTTGACCGAACTGGTCCTCACCATTAACAATTTCTCCTTCAAATTCTCCCACTACCTCCAGACCAAAGGGGTAGCCATGGGCACCCGTATGGGCCCCAGCTATGCCTGTCTCTTTGTTAGCTACGTAGTCCATCTTCCGTAATCACACCGGCACCACTCCCCACCTCTTCCTCCGCTACATTGATGATTGCATTGGCACCACCTCGTGCTCCCGCGAGGATGTTGAGCAACTCATCAACTTCACTAACACATTCCAACCTGACCTTAACGTCACCTGGACCATCTCTGACACCTCCTTCCCCTTCCTGGACCTCTCCATCTCCATTAATGATGACCGACTTGACACCGACATTTTTTACAAACCCACCGACTCCCACACCTCTTCCCAGCCTACTTGCTGCAAAAATGCCATCCCATATTCACAACTCCTCCGCCTCTGCTGTATCTGCTCCAAGGAGGACCACTTCCACCACAGATCACTCCAGATGGCCACCTTCTTTAGAGATCGCAATTTCCCTTCCCATGTGGTTAAAGATGCCCTCCAACGCATCTCGTCCACATGCCGGACCTCTGCCCTCAGACCCCACCCCTCCAACCGTAACAAGGACAGAACGCCCCCGGTGCTCACCTTCCACCCTACCAACTTTCGCATAAACCGCATCATCCACCGACATTTCCGCCACCTCCAAACAGACCCCACCACGAGGGATATATTTCCCTCCCCACCCCTTTCCACTTTCCGCAAAGACTGTTCTCTCCGTGACTACCTGGTCAGGTCCATGCCCCCCTACAACCCACCCTCCTGTCCTGGCACCTTCCCCTGCCACCACAGGAATTGCAAAATCTGCGCCCACACCTCCTCCCTCACCCCCATCCAAGGACCTAAAGGAGCCTTCCACATCCATCAAAGCTTTACCTGCACATCCACCAATATCATTTATTGGATACGTTGCTCCCGATGTGGTCTCCTCTACATTGGGGAAACTGGACGCCTCCTAGCAGAGCGCTTTAGGGAACATCTCTGGGACACCCGCACTAATCAACCACACTGTCCTGTGGCCAAACATTTCAACTCTCCCTCCCACTCTGCCAAGGACATGCAGGTCCTGGGCCTCCTCCATCACCAAAGCCAAAGCACCTGCATCTGGAGGAAGACGGCCTTGAGACCCTGCAACCACACGGGATCAATGTGAATTTCACCAGGTTCCTCATTCCCCCTCCTCCTACATTATCCCACCCTCAAGCCTCCAACTCGGCACCACCCGAGTCCAAAGCCTTTTCCAACTATCCGCTCCACCCTCCTCTCCAACCTAACCGTTCTCCACCACCTTCATCTACTTATCGAACTTTCAGCTACCTTCCCCCCAACTCCCCTCCTCCAATTTATCTGTTAGCACCCCATGGCTTACAACCCTCATTATTGATGAAGAGCTTTTGACCAAAATGTCGATTCTCCTGCTCCTCAGATGCTGCCTGACCTGCCGTGCTTTTCCAGCACCACACTCTCAACGCATAGCAGCTATTCCTTGAATAAACTCAACATTTCAATCGTGCCCATCCCCTGCAATTTCTTTCCCCATCCTATGCATCTTAAATCCTGCTTAATTGCATCATAGGTGCCTTTCTCCCAGTTATAACTCCTGCCCTGCAGTATATGCCTATCCTTTTTTAATCACTGAAGTAAACATAACCGAATTGTGGTCACTATCACCTAAGTGCTCACCTACTTCCAAATCTAACCAAATGGCCTGGTTCATTACCAGGTATCAAATCCAACATGGCCTCGCTCCTTGTTGGCTTGTCTACATACTGTGTCAGGAAACCATCCTGCACACATTGGTCAAAAACTGGCCCATGTAAAGTATTCACACTATAGTACTTCCTGTCTATCCTTATGCTTTTTTTTAATTTCAGCACATCCTTCGTCTTAACATCAAACTGCTTGAGCATCTCAGCGTGTTTCATGCTGTCCTCAGACACAACAAGGTCCCTGTCAGGAGTGAATACTGAAGCAAAGTATTCATTAAGGACCTCCCCTACCTCCTCTGATTCCAGGTACAATTTCCCTCCAGAGTGAAGATTGGCCCTATCCTCACTTTGGCCCTCCTCTTGTTCCTCATGTAAGAGTAGAATGCCTTAGGGTTTTCCTTAATCCTACCCGCTAAAGCTTTTTCATACCCATTTCTAGCTCTCCTAAATTTACCCTTCAGTTCCTTCCTTGCTACCTTGCATCCCTCTAGAGCCCTGTCTGATTCTTGCCTTCTTGTCCTTAAGGAAGCTTCTTTCTTCCTCTTGACGAGATGTTTTACATCCCTTGTCTAACAATGTGTCTTCATCCTGCCATCCCTTCCTTGCCTCAGTGGGAAAAACCTATCTAGCACTACCAGGAAGTGCTTCCTAAACAACTTCCACATTTCTGTTGCTCATCTTCCTGAGAACATCTGTTCCCAATTTAGGTGGCGCAGTTCTTCCTGAAGAAGGGCTTATGGCGGAATGTCGATTCTCCTGCTCCTTGGATGCTGCCTGACCTGCTGCGCTTTTCCAGCAACACATTTTCAGCGCAGTTCTTCCTAATAGAACTGTAATTCCCCCTCCTCCAATTAAAATCTTCCCTATACCGTCTGCTCTTCATGGCTATAGTAAAGTTCAGGGAGTTTGATCATTACTAATGAAATGCTGTCCCACAAAACTCCCTTCAGGCAATTAAAGTGGTGAATACTTTTCTCTGCGTTCAAATTTCTTCATGACAGAGGATCAACCACAACTTAGACTAAAGGTCAGAAATTTCCAACCTCCACTTGTCTTCAAGGAACTAGGAGGGAATCATTCAGGACAGCAATATTTTCACCTTCCCCATTAGGAACTCTAAAGAAGAGACCTGTGTCTGCTCTTGAGTAATCAAATGGGTGGGAATGTTCTAGAAACCATCTGTTCTTTTGGATGCGTGTCTGTGTGTTAAAGGAGGGAATACTTCTGTATTACATCGCATTTTTGTAAGTAATTCAGAACTTACCATTTGTTATTTCAGCTTCAATTACATCAAAAAATCAATTGACACATTTGAAAATCTCACCATGTCGTCAATAAAACTTTGCCTCCATGCTGATGTATAATTTGTTTGTTTTCCTTCCTCATAGTTAACATAGTGACGATCTACATCCTGCTTTATAAAGATTGTGGATTGTCTCCATGTGTCAGATGTTACCTGGGGGCCATGGCAATGGCGGATCTACTGGTCATTATCCTCGATCTGATATTGAGACATATTCCCATTGTTTATCGGGAACAGTTTTATTTCCTGTATTATATCCCCGTGTGTAATATCCACGCTGTCCTGCTTTATGCAGCCACTGACTCTTCTGTTTGGTTCACCGTCACTTTCACCTTTGATCGGTTTGTGGCCATTTGTTGCCAGAAGTTGAAAAGTAAATATTGCAGTGAGAAAACAGCAGCTGCAGTTCTGGGAACAGTGACTGTGCTGAGCTGTTTAAAGAACATTTTCTGGTATTTTATGGTCACTCCTCGGTATGAGCTGGGGAACTTCCCCTGGTTTTGTTTTGTAATAAACGATGTTCAATTATCTCTTATCTGGGTCACTGTTGAGTTCCTCCATCACATTATAACCCCAGCTCTCCCATTTCTGCTGATTCTGCTGCTCAATGTTTTGACGATCAGACACATTTTAGTGACCAGCAGAGCCCGCAGGAGACTCCGGGCTCATGCCAATGGGGACGGTCAATGTGATACAGAAATGCAAAATCGAAAAAAATCCATCATTTTACTGTTTGTGATCTCGACTAATTTCATCCTGTTATGGTCAACGTTAATGCTGTATTCTGTATGGAACCGGATGAACTGGATTGTGTCTTCCCCTGTGTCTCTAGATTGGTTTGTGCAGGAATTGGGCTTCATGCTGCAGCTCCTCAGTTGCTGCACAAACACCGCGATTTATGCTGTGACTCAGACGAAGTTCAGACAGCAGCTGAAGAATGTGCTGAAATATCCCTTTACCCAAATTCATCAATTAATTAGATTCACTCATTAATGAATCCATCCAGGATTTTCTCATTTCAGTTCAATGTTTCAGCAATGAAGCAGCCTGTCACTATGCAACAGACTGAGGTTCATGGTGGTTTGTCCAACTTTATTGCTCAGGGGGCTACAAACACACATTTCATTGTTTCTCCCAACTCGGGCCAGTGAGAAAAGGCACCATTGCACTGATTGTATCCATAACTTCAATTTGAAAACTATAAACATATTTATTAAAAATTATCAAGCAACAGAGTAAACTATATTTTTGTTTGCCTTTATGTTCAAGAAGCTAAGCTGGAGAGAGACAGACACAGCCCCAAATCCTGGTCCTCAGGGAAGTGGAGGCAACCAGGACTGAGATAAGGAGTTGCGTTAAAGTCACTTTCTTTCTTTCACCTCTGGTTCACTCACTCCGACTTGGCTGAAGCAGAATTCATCTCTCTACCCTAACCACAATTCTCCACAACCCCATCCGTCTCCCTCCCTCTCTGACTCTCCATCCCTCTCTGTCTCTCATCCTCCTTATTCTCTCTCACTCTTGCCCCCTTGCCATCTCTCTTGCACTCTGTCTCCCAATTTCCCTCTCCTCTTCATTCATTCTCTCTCCCTTTCCCTTCTTTGTCACCCCTCATTGCACAATTCCCCCTCACTCCTACCCCACATTGTGCCCCCTCTCTCTCTCTTGCTCACACCCCCGTTCTCACTCATCTCTGTCTCACTCAACCACTCCTCTCTCCTCGCCCTCTTCCTCTTCTACTGTCTCTCTCTTCCTTCTCTTCTCAATTTTCTCTCTCACATCTCGCTCTCTCTCACCCTGCCTCTCCTTTCCCCTCCCTTTCCCCTCACCCTGTCTCTGTCTCTCTCTCCCATTTTCTTTGGCTGCAGCTCTGTCCCTCTGTTTCTCTCCCTTTACTTCGCTCTTTATCTGTTTAGCTCACTCCTCCCTCTCTTGCTCATCATCCCCATATTCTCCTTCCTCCCTCTCTCCCTTTATATCTCCCACTGTTTCTTTCTCTGCTGCACTCTCTCTCTCATCCCCTCTCTCCTTCTCCTCTCCTGCCTCTCTCTCTCACTATCTCTCTTTATCTCTATCTCCCCACCCCCTCCCTCGCCCATTTTCACTCCCCGCCTTACTCTCTCTCCCATATCTCTCTCTGCCTGTCTCCCCCTTCCCCTCACTCTCGCCACACTCTCTCCCCTCTTTCTCTCCTCTCTCACTTTCTCCCTTGCCTCTCTCTTCTCGACTGCTATCGTCTCTTGCTCTCTCACTTTCTTTCTCTCCCTCTTTCTCTCCCTCCATCTCACCTCCTCTCACACACTCCTCCCTCTCTCACTGCACTTTCTCTCACTTTTCCCACTCTCTCTAACTGCCCCCTCTCTCTCTCTGCCTCTTTCTCTCAGACTTTCTCTCCCTTTCTTTCCCATCTCTCTCTCTCTCTCTCTCCAAAATCTCTCTCTCCCCACTTTCTCTCTCCCTTTCTATCCTATTCACTCTCCCTGCCTTTCTCTCACTCTCTTCTGCCCTCTATCTCTTTCTCTCTCATGTTCTCTCTCCTACATCTCTTTTTCGCTCTGTCTTTCTCTCCCTCACTCTTTCCCCCTCATTGTCTCCTTCTTAGAACATAGAACATAGAAAAGTACAGCACAGAACAGGCACTTTGGCCCATGATGTAGTGTTGATGATTGCTCTAACCTACGCAACTCACTGCTATCCATGTGCATGTCCAGCAGTAGTTTAAATGTCCCAATGACTCTGCTTCCACCACCACAGCTGGCCACGCATTCCATGCATTCAAACTCTCTGCGCAAAGAACCTACCTCTGATGTCTCCTCTATACAAGGATCTGTTTTGGGACCATTGCTTTTTGTTATCTTTATAAATGATCTAGAGGAAGGACTTGAAAGCTGGGTAAGCAAGTTTGCGGATGACACAAAAGTCGGTGGAGTTGTGGATAGTGAGGAAGGAAGTGGTAGGTTACAGCGGGATATAGATAAGTTGCAGAGCTGGGCGGAAATGTGGCAAATGGAATTCAATGTAGCTAAGTGCGAAGTCGTTCACTTTGGTAGGAATAACAAGATGATGGATTACTGGGCTAATGGTAGGCTACTTGGTAGTGTGGATGAGCAGAGGGATCTTGGTGTCCATGTACACAGATCTCTGAAAGTTGCCACCCAGGTAAATAGTGCTGTGAGGAAGGCATATGGTGTACTGGGCTTTATTGGCAGAGGAATTGAGTTCCGGAGTCCTGAGGTCATGTTGCAGTTGTATAAGACTCTGGTGCGGCCTCATCTGGAGTATTGTGTGCAGTTTTGGTCGCCATACTATAGGAAGGATGTGGAAGCTTTAGAACGAGTGCAGAGGAGGTTTACCAGGATGTTGCCTGGAATGGTAGGAAAATCTTATGAGGAAAGGCTGAGGCACTTGGGGCTGTTCTCATTGGAGAAGAGAAGGTTTAGGGGAGATCTGATAGAAGTGTATAAGATGATTAGGGGTTTAGATAGGGTAGATACTAAGAACCTTTTACCGCTAATGGAGTCAGGTGTTACTAGGGGACACAGCTTTAAATTAAGGGGTGGTAGGTATAGGACAGATGTTAGGGGTAGATTCTTCACACAGCGGGTTGTGAGTTCATGGAATGCCCTGCCCGTATCAGTGGTGAACTCTCCTTCTTTATGGTCATTTAAGCGGGCATTGGATAGGCATTTGGAAGTTATTGGGCTAGTATAGGTTAGGTAGGATTCGGTCGGCGCAACATTGAGGGCCGAAGGGCCTGTACTGCGCTGTATCCTTCTATGTTCTATGTTCTATGTTCTATACCTTCCTCCTAATATCTTCAAACTATGATCACTCGTGCCAGTCAATCCTGCCCTGGGGAAAAGTCTCTGGCTATTGACTCAATCCATGCCTCTCATTATCTTGTATACCTCGATCATGTCCTCCTCCTCTCCAGAACGTCTCTTCGTAAGACAAGCCCTCCAGTCCAGGCAGCATCCTGGTAAACCTTCTTTGCACCCTCTCCAAAGCCTCTGTATCTTTCCTATAATAGGGCGAACAGAACTGGACATAATATTCCAAGTGTGGTCTCATTTGGGTCTTGTAGAGTTGCAGCAAAACCTCACAGTTCTTAAACTTGATTCCCCTGTATTTCCAGCAACACATTTTCAGCTCTGATCTCCAGCATCTGCAGTCCTCACTTTCTCCTAGAAGATTTTAACCTACTGTGAATCCTCTTACAAGGATGCCTTCCTTGAAGAAGCTCTCTTCCTCCCTCTGCAAGGATTTCAGTAAGTCCCTGTCTCACTGCACACCCCAGGTCATCTCCGCTGCCCAGAAGCTCTTCATTTTCAATGCCCCTCCCCCAAGTCCCTCCTCCTTACCTTTTATCTTAGCCTGCTTGGCACACTTTCCTCATTCCTGAAGAAGGGCTCATGCCCGAAACGTCGATTCTCCTGCGCCTTGGATGCTGCCTGACCTCCTGCGCTTTTCCAGCAACACATTTTCAGCTCTGATCTACAGCATTTGCAGGCCTCACTTTCTCCTAACTACCCTAGAGAGGCAAGACCAACAGAAAATGGACACTGGTAACCTTGTAAACTGTTAAAGTGGGGATAAAAACTCCCTGTATTAATGTGCGAGGCATTAAATCTGCTACGCAATGTGTTTCTACGTTGGCGTTCCTGGCCAACGTTAAAGCCGACGTCCTGTTTCTGCAGGAGTGTGGGATACCGCACTTCAGCAGCTACAGGAGATGGTCGAGCTTGTGGGCCCATGGGCTGTCAGTTTGACCGAGGGGCAACGATGGCCGCGCCTCCGGCCTGGGTATCCTATTAGAAGGAGGCAACTTCACCATCTCTGAGGTTAAAGAGTTGATGGGCAGGCGCCTCCTCATCACCGACGTCATGAACAGGAATGCTCCCCTGAGACTGATTAATGTGTACGCCCCAGTGGGTAAGAGTGAACGGTTGGCCGTCCTGCAGCAGCTTCCACTGTTGCTGGCTACGTCCAGGCCGGTCATTCTGGCCGGATACTTCAACTGTATCATTGGTGCAGATGGACGATCCGACAGGGGGTCAGTAAACTGGATGCCACGTCCAGAGTCCTGATGAAAACGGTCAAAAATGTCAAGCTGCACGATGTCTTCAGCACCCCTGCAGACGGAGCACAGCGTAGATACACATGGTCATGGGCAGACGGGTCTACACACTTAAGGATAGATGACCTGTTTGTGTCCCGAACACTCTCAGTCAGATCCACCGACGTCAAGCCGGTGTTCTTCTCTGACCACTGCCTCCTGCTGGCTGACTGTCACCTACAGGACGAGCAGCGGGCTGGTAAGGGAACGTGGAAGCTGAACACAAAGCTGTTGACCCCGGGAAACATTGAGGAGCTCAAGAGGGACTACGCAGATTGGAGAACCATGAAGCCCTTTTTGAGTCCCCAGCGGACTGGTGGGAAACAGTAAAAGGGAACATCAAGAGGTTCTTCATCCTCAAAGGTGTTCAGGAGGCAAGAGAGAGGTGGGGAAAACTGTTCTAGCTCCAGGAAAGTATGCAGAACCTATTCCTGCTGCAGATGATGGGAGTCGATGTCATGGAGGACATCAAGGAGGTGAAGGGCCAGCAAACCTCGCACTTTGCCTCGGAAGCCTCCAAAATAATCTTTTGGTCCAGGGTCCGCTCCGTGGAGCAGGACGAGACGTGCTCGTGTTTCTTCTTCCAGAAGATGCACAAAGAGAGCTCTGTGCTCAGCATCCTGAAGGAAGAAGATGGCTCTATAACGTCATCTCAGACTGACGCTAGCCTGAATCCTTCTATGCCAGTCTGTATGATTAGATTACTTACAGTGTGGAAACAGGCCCTTCGGCCCAACAAGTCCACACCGACCCGCCGAAGCGCAACCCCCCCATACCCCTACATTTACCCCTTACCTAACACTACGGGCAATTTAGCATGGCCAATTCACCTGGCCCGCACATCTTTGGACTGTGGGAGGAAACCAGAGCACCCGGAGGAAACCCACGCAGACACGGGGAGAACGTGCAAACTCCACACAGTCAGTCGACTGAGGCGGGAAATGAACCCGGGTCTCAGGCGCTGTGAGGCAGCAGTGCTAACCACTGTGCCACCGTGCCGCCCACTGTGAAGCTGACCGACAGCGCGTCCTCCCAGTCGTCCCCGTCCTCTATCATGGAGGTCTTAGACGACAGAACACACGAGAGGCTGGACCAGCCGCTATCTCTGGATGAGCTGACCAAGGCCCTCGAGTCCCTCGAAAAGAATAAAACTCCCGGAAGCGACATCTTACCGGTCGAGCTCTATTCTGCGCTGTGGGACTTGATTGGCCAGGATCTGCTGGAGGTGTATGCCAGTATGCTTCAGGGAGGTACCATGAGTGAATCCATGAGGAAAGGCATCATCACCCTTATCTACAAGCGGAAGGGGGAGAGGGAGGAAATCAGAAATTGGAGACCAATCTCACTATTGAATGCGGATTACAAAGTTTTGTCAATTGTTATCGCCAACCGGGTCAGGTCTGCTCTGGGGTCGGTGATTCACCCTGACAAAACCTGTGCTGTACTGGGCAGGAAGATCACTGAGCGTCTCGCACTCCTCAGGGATACGATCGCCTACAGGCAGGGCAGGGGGTTGGACACCTGCCTCATCAGCCTGGACCAGGACAGAATATCACATACGTATATGAGAGATGTGCTCTTCAAAATGGGCTTTGTGGAGGGAATCTGCAATTGGATCAGACTGCTCTACACCAATATTGTCAGTGCAGTCTCCATCAATGGGTGGGAATCAGATAGCTTCCCAGTCTAATCTGGAGTCAGGCAGGGCTGCCCTCTCTCTCCTGCCTTGTTTGTGTGCTGCCTAGAGCTATTTGCCGAGTCCATCAGGAAGGATGCGAGCCTGAGAGGTGACTATTCCCGGCAGCGGTGGCCTGCAGGCTAAGGCCTCCCTGTACATGGATGACGTCGCCGTTTTCTGCTTGGATCTGCTGTCCGTGCACAGACTCATGTGCATGTGTGACCAGTTCGAATGGGCCTTGGGGGCCAAGGTAAACCGAGGCAAGAGCGAGGCCATGCTCTTCTGGAACTGGGCCAAACAATCCTTGATCCCCTTCACCGTCAGGACCAACCACCTGAAGGTGCTGGGTATTTGGTTTGTGGGGGGCTGGGGCATGTGCCAAGTCTTGGGAGGAGCGTATCAGCAAAGTGAGACAGTAACTGGGCAGATGGAAGCTCCAGTTGCTCTCCATCGTGGGAAAAAACCTGGTCATCAGGTGTGAGGCACTGTCATTGCTGTTATACATGTCACAGTTCTGGCATATTCCCAGAACATGTGCTGCTGCAGTCAGCCTGGCCATCTACCATTTTATATGGAGATCAAAGATGGTCCGGGTCCGAAGGGATTCGATATATAAAGGTCTGGGCAATAGGGGAAAGAACACACCCGATGTCACCCTCATCCTGATGACCACCTTTGTATGTGGCTGCATCAAGCTATACACGGATCCCTGATATGCAAACACCAAGTGTCACTACGTACTGAGGTTCTGCCTGTCCCCGGTGTTGCGAAGGATGGGCCTGGCTTCGCTGCCGCGGAATGCCCCAAGTCGTTGGACTGTTCCGTATCACCTGTCCTTCGTGGAGATATTTATGAAGAAAAACACCTTTGACCACAAGTCTATCAGCAAGTGGTCAGCACATAGTGTCCTTGAGACCCTTCGGGAAAAGGAGAGGGCGGATTCTATCGAGCAGTTCCCTGAGCAGACTGTCAAAGTTATTTGGCAGAATGTCTCATCGTCAGAACTTTCCAACAAGCACCAAGACATGGCTTGGCTGGTGGTGAGAAGGACTCAGCCTGTGAGATCCTTTATGCACGCCCGGACTCTCTCCCGCACCACCCACTGCCCTTGAAGCAGCTGTGGAGGGTCGAGACTGTCACACACCTCCTTCTGGAATGTGCCTATGCAGAAGAAGTCTTGAAAGGAATGCAGTGGTGTTTGTCGAGGTTCGTCCCGAGCAGTGCCGTGACGTGGGACTCCGTGCTCTATGGTCTGTTCCTCGGGATGCACGCTGAGATGAACATCAACTGCGCCAGGAGGATCATCAACTTGGTGAAAGACACTTTCTGGGTGGTCCAAAACCTGTTGATCTTCCAACTAAAGGAGTTGACCCCGACTGAGTGTTGCAGACTGGCACATTCCAAAGTCCAGGATTACATGTTGAGGGACGCGCTGAAGCTTGGGGCAGCTGCCGCCCAAGGTACAGTGGGGAAAGACCACCGTGTAACATCTGCCTGTCTAAGAAGAACAGGGGGCCCACCCAGTCATTTGGGCTCTGCTGATGCCTCAACAGAAGAACTGGATAGTAAATATACAGACTTGTATATCGGAAAAAAATAAATTTCGATGTCTGTAGGTAAAGCAATGTAATGCGTGCACAAGAATGGCATGACCAATTGTATAGAGATCCAAATAATTTTATGAATGATGTATATGTTTGAAATAAAAAGAAAGTTTAAGGCCTAATCACTACCCCCACTGTAGTGTTTCCCTCCTTCTCTCCTCCTCTAACCAAAAATGAAGTGGAACGGTAAGAAGTAACGCTTTGGGTTGAGAGGTGCCGAAGAGCAGCCGCTCAGCAAAAGGGATTGGTAGGTTCAGCTCACAGCTTTAAATTTCCATTTTAGTTTTACAGCATTTAATACGGAAGTTAGGACAGTCACATGTTCCTCTTGGAGGATGTGGGAGCTCAGGGAAACTTCCATGATTCATGATGACTACATGTGTGGGAAGTGTACCCAGCTGCACCTCCTGGAAAACTGGGTTAGGGAGCTGCTGTTGGATGTACCCAGGATCATGCAAGTTTCTGAATGCTTCATGGATAAGAATTTTCGTGAGGTGGTCATAACTCAGGTGCAGGCAGTGAGTAGCTGGGTGACACCAGGAAAGGCAAAGGGAGGAGACAGAAATTGCAAGAATTCCCTGTGGCCGTTCCCCTCGAAAACCAGTATACCATTTTGGATACTGTTGTAGGAATGACCATTCAGGTGAAAGCCAGGTTGGTGAAGTTATGACTGGCTGTGGGGCATAGCAGAAGAGGGAAATCTAAACAGGACTTAGTGATAGGAGACTTGACAGTTGGGGGAGTGGCCACAAACGGGAAAGCAAGATGGTGTTTTCCTCCCAGGTGCCAAGATCCAGGATGTCTCAGAGCTGCTGCAGAATGTTCTCAAAGGAGGGGGGCAGGGGGAAGCAGCCAGAAGTTGGCACAAATGACACAGGTACAAATAGAGATGAGGTACTGCAAAGTGACAACAGCGGGCTAGGAATAGAAGTTAAAAACCAGGACCTCGTTGGTGATAATCTCCCGATTATTTCCAGTGCCATGTGTTTGTGAGGGTAAGAACATAGAACATAGAACATAGAAAAATACAGCGCAGTACAGGCCGTTCGGCCCTCGATGTTGCGCCGATCCAAGCCCATCTAACCTACACTAGCCCACTTTCCACCATATGCCTATCCAATGCCCGTTTAAATGCCCATAAAGAGGGAGAGTCCGCCATTCTTACTGGCAGGGCATTCCATGAACTCACGACTCGCTGAGTAAAGAATCTACCCCTAACAGTCCTATACCTACCACGCCTTAATTTAAAGCTATGCCCCCTCGCAATAGCTGACTCCATACGTGGAAAAAGGTTCTCATGGTCAACCCTATCTAAACCCGTAATCATCTTGTACACCTCTATCAAGTCACCCCTAAACCTTCTTTTCTCCAATGAAAACAGCCCCAAGTGCCTCAGTCTTTCCTCATACGATCTTCCTACCATACCAGGCAACATCCTGGTAAACCTCCTCTGCACCCGTTCCAGTGCCTCCACATCCTTCCTATAGTATGGCGTCCAAAACTGCACACAATACTCCAGATGTGGCCACACCAGAGTCTTATACAACTGCAACATGACCTCAGGACTCCAGAACTCAATTCCTCTATCAGGAGGAATGGCAGATGAATGCATGAAAAAGGATTGGTTCAGTGGACAGGGATTCAGATTTGGGCAGGGGTTATCTGTTCAACAGGAATGGGTTCACCTGAACTGGAGGGGGACAAATATCTTGGTGGCCAAGTTTGCTAATGCTGCATGAGAAGATTTAAACTAGATTGGCAGGGGGATGGGATCCTCAACAGCAGGGACTCAGATATTATAGCTATTATAGAGACATAGCTAAGGGAGGGACAGGACTGGCAACTTAATGTATCAGAGTACAGGTGATTGAGGGTGGGACACAGGTGGTAGAAGGAGGGGAGAGGGAGATGCATTTTTGATTAAGGCGAGTATCACAGCAGTAATCAGAGATGAAATAACTGAAGGATCATCCAGTGAGGTTTTGTGGTGGAGCTAAGAAATAAGAAGGGGATGGTGATGTTATTGGGGTTGTACTATAGTCCCTGAAATAGTCAACAGGAATTAGAGGAGTAAATATACAGGGAGACTGGGGGACATGCATGAGTAATAGGTGTGTCATAGGAGAGGGTTTTAATTTTACTAACAGACTGTGACTGACAGAGTGTTAATGATTTAGATGGGGTAGAATTTGTTAAGTGCTTCCAGGAAAGTTTCCTCATGCAAGATATGGAGTGTCCAACTCAGGAAGAGGCAAAACTTGACCAACTCTTGGGAAATAGGGTAGAACAGGTGACGGAGATGACAAAGGGGAAGCAATTTGGGACCAGTGACCACAGCTCTATTATTCTTAAAATAAGTATGGAGAAGTACAAAACTGGTCCGCAGGTTCAAGTTCTAAATTGGGGCAAGGCGAATTTTGATGGGATTTGACAGGAGCTTGCAGAGGTTCATTGGAGTAGTTAGTTTGCAGGTAAAGGGATGTCTGGCAAGTGGGAGGCCTTTAAAAGTGAGATAGCTAGACCAATGTAACAACATCTTCATTCATATAAAATCTGGTTATATTCTGTACCTGGTCACGACTGCTGATATGATTTGATCAACTTTGACAGGAGTCAAAAAGTTAGTATGGATAATTGTAGTCCCTCTTCCCTACCTATCTGAGCCTGCTTGGCACACCCTCCTCATTCCTGAAGAAGGGCTTATGCCCGAAATGTCGATTCTCCTGCTCCTTGGATGCTGCCTGACCTGCTGCGCTTTTCCAGCAATACATTTTTCAGCCACGATTGCTGAAAATTATAAATTATATCAAATTAGCAGCACAAATGTGGGCCATTTGGCTGAACTGTTTTGTGCTGGTGTCTACACTTTCCCCATCTTGCTTCAAATTAATTTGCCTCTCTGTGTCATTTCTGACATCTAACTTTGTCTCAAATACATCTATGTTAATCTTCTCAATAACTCCTGTGAGCAGCAGGTTCTGCATGCTAACTGCTCGGAGCAACAAAGCTTCTCCTGAATTTTTCTTTGGATTTATTAGTGACCATCAATATTTAAGATGTAGTTGTAGATTCCCTTATTCCTAAACAAGCAAAAAATTCATAACAATATTGAAAGACATGCTCTCCCTGTTTCGTGCAATTCTAAACATTTTGAACAGTGCAATTATCCATATTAACTTTTTGTCTCCTGTCAAAGTTGATCAAATCCTTCTGTAAGAGACAAACAAGAAATAAAATTCAATATGTACAAATGTCAAATGGTACTGCAAGTTTGTGAAATTTACAGGATCAGAAGTGAAATACAAGCTCTGTAAACTTGGCACCATTTTAATATATCATGAAAAGTCAATTACAAATGATCTATCAGACTGCCAGGTCACATTTTACACATTATAGAGAGTCCTTTGGTCCAGTTAAATAAATCAACATCAAGCTGACATCATTCTGAGCTGTTCAACTGTGTGACAGGCAGTGACATCCAGGTACAATATTTATCAGTACAGAATAAAAAAATGTGCAATTTCTCTGACCTTTTGATGATGTGGAAAACTTAAATCCACATTCAGTCAACTGCAAAGTGATTTGCATGTTCTTTTATTTCCAAATTGTTTGATTTAAAGCACAAAGTGTCAAATTATTCTCATCCATGTCGTTAATCCATCTCAATATTCTTTCTTATTGCTTCAATTCTCATCTACAGGTAGCTTGCAATAAAACTGTAATAATAGTGCTCTTGAGTAAATAAGGAATCCAAAATCTGTAAAATAGACTTACGAAACAATAGTTAGGGAATGCCAAACCAACGTTACTAAATATGTTACGAAAGTTCCGAAGTGTGGCACAATTCCCGGAATTACCCCCGATAAAAAGAGAAGTGAATTTGTTTAAATCCATTTTGAATGTATTGTCACATTTTCTAGTTATACTTCTCATGCTTTATTTATTCCCTTTGTCATGCAACTAAATCTATTTAGAATGAAATGTTCAGAGTTAAATATTATACACAGTTATACAGTGGAATACGAAGTTGGGTCTATAAAGGTCAGGCGATTTAAGAGTTTGATCCCTGATTTGTGAAGAGTCAAGTAACATCAATATTTGGGTGACTTTGTCATTTGGAGATTGGACATTTTCTTAGTACTACACAATTTCTCTTGAGGATGAAAACAATTTACTTCTCCATATCTTCAAATCGTTGTCTCATTAAGATTAACTCTCATTCTTCAAAAATCAAGAATCTAGTTCTACTCAATATCTCCTCACAGGACAACCCTCTTACCCCAAGGATGAATTCAGTGTTCTCAGAAGTCAGGCTGGTTAAGAAGCTAAGAACCTCAGACCTCTGCTGTAGTTGGCAAATTGGATCCAAAATTGGCTTTGTGGCAGAAAATAAGGGTGATCTTTGAAGGGCATTTCACAACTGAAAGTTTTCATCCGACCACACACCACAGGGATACAGTGGTGCTCCCTGTTGTTGTGCACCTTAGTGATCAAGACACGAAAGCCTCAAGCATGAACAGCATTTTCATAGATGACACAAAAATTGGAGGTACAGTAAACAGCAAAAATCTTTAGTCTAAAGGATTACACACATGGGCTGTTTAGAAGTCGTGAACAGAGGTATTTCAGAGTCCCATCTAAGTTTGCAAATCAAGTAGTTAGGCCTGTCTAAGTTGTTGCATCAAACTACTTAAAAATGGAATGCAAAATTCCACATTCTGACATTTAAAACCTAAACAGTCAAAATTATGCTTGTTCATTCACTATGTTGGAATTTACCATGGAATTGCATTTGGGAAATTAAAGTACATATTAAGGTGGTACCTTATTATCAAGTCAATGGCAATGAGGGATCAACAGTAACTGTTAATATTGTGATCTTGCTCATGACATTCATATCCGAATAAAGCTTAGAAAACCATACTGCCAAAGCATGTACGTGTAATATGCTAAAAGAGTAGTGAACCATGCATTGATATTCACTGTATAGTCTAGACAATAACTGTACAGCAGTTACATACCCTGCCCTATCTCAAATCTCACATTTTCCCTGATATCTTTACAGAAACTTGCACTATAAAATAAAATCATCCTGCATAGTGCACACTTTAAATTATGAAAACAAATCGACTTTGACATACAATCCAGATTGGAAAAAGGGCTTGAAATTCTGCACCATGCACCAATAAACTAACACAACATTAAACATGTGACAGTAAGACAGTAGGAATTCTGAGGCAAATATCTGGAGAGCAATGCAAAGAAGATATTTAATTGTAATTAGGAATTGGAGCAGTTTGAAAACTGGAGTCTCTGTCAAACTGATAACATGCCAGCATGAACACTGCATTTAGTCCTCTTCAAATACCAGCATAAATGCTTTGATTCAATCTAAGAATGATAAAACAGAAAATGTGAGGATGATAAAGGGAGTAAGGAGGAATGGCTCGAAACTTCGTTGAAAATTATGCTTTTCCAGAAGGTTTTTGAAGTTAGTTTGAATTGTCAGTTTTGGCCCAAGCTGGTGATGGCTGATGACAGAAATATTCAACAAACAGAGCAATATGTTATCTCTCAGTTCCTATGCAGCAAATATATCTTACTACAGAGAACAATAAAAGGAAGTAGAGATAATTGAACAATAGCACTTACGAACATAGAACCTTTTAACACAGCACAGGCCCTTTAGTCCTCAATGTTGTGCCAACCTGTGAAATCAATCTGAAGCCCATCGAGCTGACACTATTTCATTTTCATCCATATGTCTATCCAATGACCATTTAAATGCCTTCAAAGTCAGCGAGTCTACTACAGTTGCAGTCAGGCTGTTCTAGGTCCCGCCTACTCTAGGAGTAAAGAAACTACCTCTGACATCTGCCCCATATCAATCAACCCACTATGTCCCCTTGTGCTAGCCATCAGTATTTGAGGAAAAAGGCTCTCACTGTCCAGCCTAACTAACTCTCTGATTATCTTTCTGTCTCAATTAACTCACCTCTCAACCTTCTTCTCTCGAACAAAAACAGCCTACAGTCCTTCAGCCTTTCCTCATAAGACCTTCTCTCCATACCAGGTAACATCCTCTGAACCCTTTCCAAAGCTTCCACGTTCTTCCTAAAATGCAGTGATCAGAACTGTGTGCAATACTCCAAGTGCGACCGCACCAGAGTTTATGTACAGCGACAGCATGACCTCATGGCTCCGAAACTCAATCCCTCTACTAGAAACGAGCTGACAATGTGTTGCTGGTTAAAGCGCAGCAGGTCAGGCAGCATCCAAGGAACAGGAAATTCGACATTTCGGGCATCTCATCCGAACATAAGCCTTCTTCTTTCTCTTAACAGGAGATTCAACTTCTTTAGTAAACTGCCACTCCCTCACTCAACCACTTTCCTCCTGCCTTACAGGGACATACTTATCAAGGATAAGCAGTGGCTGTTCCTTGAATAAGCACCACATTTCAATTAGACTCATCCTCTCCTGTTTCCTTGCCCATCCAATGCATCCTAAATCTTGCCTAATCACATCAAAATTGCCTTTGCCCCAGCAATACCTCTTGCCCTGCAGTATATGTATATCCTTTTCCATCACTAAAGTAAACATAACCAAATTATGGTCACTATCACCAAAGTGCTCAATTACCTCCAAATATAACACCTGCCCGTGTTCATTACCCAGTACCAAATCCAATATGGCTTCACCCCTTGTTGGTCTGTCTACATACTGTTTCAGAAAACCCTCCTGCTCACATTGAACAAAAATTGACCCATCTAAAGTACTTGAACTATAGTATTTCCAGTCAATATTTGGAAAGTAAATGACCCCATAACCACTACCCTGTTACTCTCACACCTATCCAGTATTATCTTTGTTATCCTTTCCTCTACATCTCTAGAACTATTCAGAGGCCTATTGAAAACCTCCAGTAGGGTGACCTCTCATTTTCTGTTTCAAACCTCAGCTGATACTGCCTCAGTAGATGAGTCCTCAAACGTCCTTTCTGCCACCTTCATACTGTCCTTGATGAACAATGCCACACCTCCCCGTTTTTAACCATCTTCTCTGATCTTACTGAAGTATCTAAATCTCAGAATCTGCAACAAACATTCCTGTCCCTGCTCTATCCATGGCCACAACATCGAAGTCCCATGCTGCAAGTTTATTTCAGATGTTCCTAGCGTTGACAGAGACACATTTCAAACTAACTTCGTGCTTGCTGGTGAACTCTTGCAATCTTAAAACCATACTTATGACCTCTTGGACACTGGAACTACAATTAAGGTTCCCATCCCCCTGCTGAATTACTTTAAACCTTCGCGAAGAGCATTAGCAGGATATTGGTAACCCTCTGGTTCAGGTGTAGACCACCTTGTTTGTAGAAGTCCCACCTACCCCAGAATGAGCCCCAATCATCCAGGTATCTGAAAACTCCTTCCTGCACCATTCATGTAGCCACATATCCAACTTAATGGGCAGCACGGTGGCTCAGTGGTTAGCACTGCTGCCCCATAGCACCAGGGTCCCAGGTTCAATTCCAGCCTCGGGTGATTGCCTGTGTGGAGTTTACACATTCCCCTGTGTCCGCATAGGTTTCCTTCGGGTGCTCCGGTTTCCTCCCACAGTCCGAAGATGTGCAGGCCAGGTGAATTGGCCATGCTAAAATGCCCGTAGTGTTAGGTGCATTAATCGAGGGGTGGGAAGAGTTGCTCTTCAGAGGGTCAGTGTGGACTTTTTGGGCCGAAGGGCCTGTTTCCACATTGTGAGTAATCTAATCCTCTCTTTCCAATTATTCCTCACCTAGTGTATGGCACGGGCAACAAACCAGAGATTACAACTGTCTTTGTTCTAGCACTAAACTTCTACCTTAGCCCCCTTAATTCTTTGCCTTATATCCGCATTCATTATCCTACCTCTGTGGACCTGAGGCTGCTCCCTCTCAAAGATCCTGAAAATACGATCCGAGGTATCATGAAAACATGGCACCTGGGAGGCAACACATCAACCATGAGTCTCTCTTGTTCTCACAGAACCTTCTATCTGTCCCCCTAGCTATGGAGTCCCCAATGACTAATGCTCTACTCCTCTTCCCCCTTCCCTTCTGAGCACCAAGGACAGACGCTGTGCCAGAGACCTGTACCTCATGGCTTACCCCTGGGAAGTCTTTCATGCTCCAACAGTATCCAACTTGTTATTGAGGGGAACGGCCACAGGGGATCCCTGCACTGAATGCTGATTCCCTTTCCATCCCCTGATTGTAACCCATCTGCCTTTTTCTTGTACCTGAGGAGTGTCTACCTCCCTGTAACTCTTCTCAATGAGGCCCTCTGCCTCCCAATGATCAAAAGTTCATGCAGCTCCAGCTCCAATTCCTTAACGCGGTTTTAAAGGAGCTGGAATTGGGTACATTTCCTCCAGGTGAAGTCAGCAGGGACACTAGTGGTGACCCTTAGCTACCACATTCAACTGCCCTCACCTCCATCCACACTCCTCTAAATTCCCAATGAGACTATAGAAAAATAAAGAACATTAAAAAACAATGGTTACCTTACCAATCTGGCACACCGAACAATTTATTTTGGTAGAGGAGGAGGATGGGTGGGAGACACTACCTCAGTCATGTTTCGGATAATGCAGCCACCCAAATATATTCCATCGCTTACTTAGCAGTCCCACATCTGCTCATGCTCAGTATGCACTCTGCCTATTCACAAGATAAGTTTATAGAATTTTATTTTACCTTCCCAACAGGCCCTTGGTCCTCACTGTCGCTCCTCTGGATGCTGCCTGACCGGCTGTGCTTTTCCAGCACCACACTTTCAAGCAGGTTTCTTTGTCCTGGATGGTGTCAAGCTTCTTGAGTGTTGTTGGGTCTGCACTAATCCAGGCAAATGGGGAGTACTTAATCACATCCAGACTTGTGCCTTTTCAATGGTGAATAGGCTTTCTGGAATCAGGAGTTCAGTGACATGTTGCAATATTCCTAGCCTCTGACCTGTTCTTGTCGTCACTGTATTGAGTGTGGTGAGTCCAACTGAGTTTTTGGTCAATGGTAACCCCCAGGATGTTAATAGTGGGGGATTCAGTAATGATAGCATCATTGAATGCCAAGGGCCTGATTAGATAGTCTATTATTGGGGATGGGTATAGCCTGGTATTTGTGTGGCATGAATGTCAGTTACTTGCCACTGGGACAGCGCAAGCCTGGATATTGTCCAGATCTTGTTGTATTTGGACATGGACTGCTTCAGTACCGGAGGAGTTGCGAACGATGCTTAACATTGTGCAATTATTGGTGAACATCCCCACTTCTGACCTGAGGATGGAGGGAAGCTCAGTCATGAAGCAGCTGAAGGAACTATGAAGAGCAGAGGAAAATCACCTATATAGTTTTTTCGAAAAGAATAGGTACCCAATGAACACAGTCCACCGATTTCTCAGCAACAAACCCAAACAAGCAGACAAAACGCATCCAGAATCTCTAGCCATTCTTCCCTACATCAAAGACACCTCAGAAATTATGACAGACTACTCAGACCCCTTGGCACCATGGTAGCCCACAAATCCACTAACACACTAAAACACACAGCTAATGAACTTGAAAGACCCTATACACTCAACAAGTAAAACTAATCTCACTTACAAAATACCTTGCAAGAACTGTTGCAAGGTATCTTGTAAATACTACATTGGACAAACAGGCAGAAAACTAGCCACCAGAATATGTGAACATCAGCTAGCCACAAAAATACATGACCCATTCTCACGAGTAACCTTATACACAGATGAGGAAGGACACCACTTTGACTGGGACAACACATCCATCCTAGGACAAACCAAACAGAGACATGTGTGAGAATTCCTAGAAGCATGGCACTCCAACAAGAAATCTACCAACAAACACATTGACTTGGATCCCATTTACCACCCTCTGAGAAAAAGAACAGCACATGCCATCTCCAACCCAAGGAAACCTAAACACATAAATAAAAAGTGGCTGATACCACCAGTGCATCACTGAAGGTTCACTGATGATGTTAGCTAGTATGGTGACAAAACGTCTGAAAATGAACCTTCCAGCTCAGCGAGCAAATTTACATACATCAGCTGAAGATGGTTGGACACTACCATGAGGAACTCGTGCAGAGATTTCCTGGAGCTGACAGATGGGTTACTGGAAGTTGCAAGGAGAGTTGCAATCACCAAAGGCAGCAAAGGAAGGTGATGGTTGCCTGTTGGTGCTGGGTACACAAACTAGAACCTTGTATGCTGATGGGTTTTTAGTGACATTGTTACAGAGATATGCAAAATGACAGATAGGGGGTGTTGTCAATACTTGAGACTCAAGGTTGTTAAAAAGTTTAGAGACTTGCAGTGACCTGAGGGAGTAAAGCTTCAGGCAGCATTGTCGAGGTGCAAGTGTTCAAGAGCCCTCAGTGCAGGAAGAGATACAGAGAAAGGGAGCACTGTCAGGACTTGAGGAGATTATAGAAGGAAGGCAGCTCACCACCACCTTCTCCAAGCAATTATAGGTAAGAAAGAAATAATGGCCTCAGTGATGGCCACATCCCATCAATGCATTTAAAGAAAGGGAAACTCACAGACTGTTCGCACCCCCTTTGCTTCCTCTATAAAACCCACATTCCCATCCAGTTTTGTGTCATCAACAAACATGGAAACATTAGATACTTTACACATCAAATTTATCAGTAAAATGTGGCCCAAACACACATCTATTTATTACCACATAGTTTTCTGTCTGTTGAAAAATTCTCCAATCCCACAAGCTCCACGTTTGCTGTTCATCAGTGGGACCTTGTTGAAAGATTTCTGAAAATCCAAATAAACAATTCTTCCCCTTTTATCTATTCTGCAGTTTACAACCAGACAGTAAACAAATCCAGCCGAGTTTGTCAAATGAAATTTCATTTTCATAACAACATGCTTGGCATGGAAAGAGGATTGGCTGATTGGCAGAAGACAGAGAATGAGTATAAAGGGGTCTTTTCAGGATGGCAGCTGGTGAAGAGTGGAGGTCTGCAGGGGTCAGTATTGGGACCACTATGTACACGGTATGTGTGAACAGTCTGGATAAAAAAAAACTATAGGTTTTGTTGCTCAGTTTGATGATTAGATTCCCTACAGTGTGGAAACAGGTCCTTTTGCTCAACCAGTCCACACCGACCCTCTGAAGAGTTACCCACCCAGACCCATTTTCCTCTTACTAATGCACCTAACACTACAGGCAATTTAGCATGGCCAATTCACCTGACCTGCACATCTTCGGATTGTGGGAGGAAACCAGAGCACCCGGAGGAAACTCATGCAAACACAGGGAGAATGTGTAAACTCCACACAGACAGTCACCCAAGTTTGTATCATCAGCAAAGAGAGATTGAGTCACAGGTAGCTTTAAGGAAAAGGGAAGGCTGCAGAAAGACAGGCTAGGAGAGTGGGCAATGAAGTGGCAGATGGAACACAATGTGGGAAAGTGTGAGGTTGTGCACTTTGGTAGGAAGAATAGAGGTGCAGACTATTTTCTAAATGTGAAACGATCCGAAGCTCAAACAGACTTCGGAGTTCGAGTTCAGAATTCTCTTCAGGTTATCATGGAAGTTTAATTTGAGTCAAGAAATCAAAAGAAAGGTTCGGATTCATTTCAAGAGGGCTAGAATACAAGAGGAGAAATGTATTGCTGGGGCTCTATAAGGCTCTGGTCAGACCACATTTGGAATATTGTGAGCAGTTTTGGCCCTTGTACCTAAGGAAGGATGTGCTGGCCTTGGAAGGAGTACAGAGGAGATTTAGAAGAAAAATCCCAGGGATGAAGTGCTGATGGGTCTATACTCAAAGTCTAGAAAGGTGATGAGGGATTTCATTCAAATTTACAGAATACTGGGGGTCCTGAATAGAGTGGATATGGAAAAAATATGTCCACTAGTAGGGGAGACTAGACCTAAGGGCACAGCCTCAGAGTGAAGGAATTAAACTTTAGAACTGAGGTGAGGAGGAATTTCTTCAGCCAGAGGGTGGGGAATCTGTGGAACTCATTGCCACAGAGGGCTGTGGAGGCCAACTTATTGAGTGAATTGAAGACAGAGATAGATAGGTTCTTGATGAGTAAGGGGCTCAAGGGTTATGGGGAAAGGGCAAGAGAATGGTTTGAGAAATATATCAGCCACAATTAAATGCTGCAGCAAACTTGATGTACTGAATGATCGAGTTCTACTCGTATCTCTTATGGACTATGCTTATTCCATTAGTTTCTAAGCATACAATTATCATTTCTGGCATATCATTTATCATACATTCTAGCACTCTCTTGATGATTACTGTCACTGCTTGATCGACTGCAGAAAGCTGCACCACAGAGTAACTTGGGAATTCTTATGTATAAATCTCAGAAAGGTTACAAACACATTCAGCAGATCATAGAGAAGGCAAATGGAATGCTGCCATTTATTTCAAAGGGAATGGAAAATAAAAATAGGGAAGTCTGGCAAAACTATAGAAGACATGGATCCACCCACACAGGTTCAGTTCCCTATCGAGGGGGAAAATGTTCTTGTGTTGGAGGCAGTCCAGAGAAGATTCACCAGATTTATCCTGAGGATGCAGGAAAGTTCTTGAGAAGATGTAGAAAAGATTGAACTTGAATTGATTAGAATTTAGAACAATGAGGCAATTTTACTGATACATCAAAGATTTTTCAGAGTTTTACCTTGTCGGTGCACGGAAGTTGATTCCCCTTGCGTGGGAATCTAGAGTCAGAGGCAAGAAGAAATTTGGGTACAGGAGTAGCTTACAGAGATATGGAGGGTTGTAGAGACTGGAGGATGTTACATTATGGGGGAGATTTGAGGTCACTGAAGGTGGTTAGAGATCATATGTGTTGTAGGAGTTAAAGATGTCAAGTAGATGTGCAGAGTTATTAGTACTGAAGGAGATAGAGATAGGGAGGGTTGTAGGGACTTAAGATTACACAGATAGGGGTGGTAGTTTGAGCTGCAGGAGTTACAGAGACAGTGAGGTTTGTAGGGACGGGAGATTATGCAAGTAGGGCAGTAGGGAGGGAGGTTTGAAGAGGCTGGATCAGTTCACAGCATCAGGGAGAATTGAAGGGATTGGAGGAGCCACAGATACTGAGGATTGTAGGGCTTGAAGAAGTTCAGAGTTAGTGAGGGCTCTGAAGGCAGGTTTTCAGCATTCCAATCGTCTAATCATAGGTGTGGAGCAGTGTTTTGGTGCAGTTTATAGTAATTGAGATGGTTGGATATGCTGGAAGATATTACAAAGATAGTGAGCAGTAATACTTGAGGAGGTTACAGGGACAGGATACATTGAGAGGCTGCTACAGGTATAAAACTGCAAGGGATCAATGACCTTACACAGATCAGGAGGATTGGAAGGTCTGGAAATGGAGGATGAGAACTCTAATGACTGATGAATATCAAAGATGGTGAATAACCTATGAGCTGGATGAGTGATGTCAGAGTTGGAAGTGTGTAGAGATGGAGAGTTTTGGAAAACTGGAGGTGTTTACAGATATAACGAGGGCTACAGAGGCTGGTGGAGATTGGAGACACAGGGAGGGCTGATGAACTACAGAGGATCATGCAGATAAGGAGGTCTGTAGGAACAAGAGAAAGTAACAGAGATAGAGAAGGTTGCAATTTCAGAAGAGGTATCAATGGGTGGGACAAGACTGTAGGGATTTGAGGATGCTGAAAGATGTGATGTTACAGAGAAAGGAAGGGTCCTAGCAGCTGAGGAAGTTACAAAAATAGGGAGGATTATCAGGCTGGAGGAGGAAACAGGTTGGGAGGGTTGTAGCTACTGGAGGAGTTTTGAGAGATGGGGAGTATTCTGTAGCCTGAGAAAGTTCCAGTGATAGGAGGTTCTGTAGGTTAAAGAGAAAGGGAGGACAGTAGGGACTGGAGGAGGTTATCGAGACAGGGATTGTTACATACAAACATAGGAAAAAGAGGCAGATTTAGGCCATTCTACCCCGTGAGCCTGCCCAACTAATCAAATGATCACCACTCATCATCTAACTCAGTATCTTGTTCCTGCTGTCCCCCCTCTACGGAGACTGTCATGACTGGAGGAATTTACAGAGATTAGGAGGCGGAGTGAATGGAGGAGGCTACAGAGATAGAGAGGTTGGAGTGGCTGAAGAAATTTACAGAGATATGGAGGTCTGGAGTGACTGGAGAAACTTACAGAGATAGGGAGGATGGAGTGATTGGAGGAGGCAACAGAGTTAAGGACGGTTCGAGTCTGATTGAGGTAAAAGGGATAGGGAGAGGAGTACCATCTGGAGAAGGTTATGGAGGTATGCAGAGTTGTAGAGACTGGAGGAGATGACAAACGACTAAGGTATGTAGGGGTTGGAAATGGTTACTGTGACAGGGAGGATTGTAGGAGTTAGTGTTGATTATAAAAATAAACATTATCATCATTTTTGGAAGACAAAGGCTTCTAATGACTCAAGGAGACAACACTCACAGGGAGGGAAGGAAGAACTAAAAGAGTTTACGACACAGAGGTGAACACCTTTATTAATTAAAGCAAACACCCAGAAACATATCTTGCCTCGTAATGTTAAAATATAGGTTTCAAAGAACTCCCAGATTCCACTATTTAAAGAAAATAACATTCTTTTTAACTTTAAAAGTGAACATTAAACAGCAACTTTCCCTTAACTGCATTACTACCTGCCTCCAACTCTATAACAATATACTGTTCCAGGCAGAAGTGGGTACTGCAGATGCTGGAGATTAAACTCAAGATTAGAGTGGTGCTGGGAAAGCACAGCAGGTCAGACAGCATACGAGGAGTAGGAAAAAAATCAACGTTTCGGGCAAAGGTCCTGATAAAAGGCCTGCAGTGTTTTTCCAGCACTACTCTAATCTTAACAATATACTGTTCCAATAAGGCACTTATTAATTTTAAAAACACACAGTCGCTGCCTTCTTCTGAGACTTTACTCTTCTGGCTGAGAATCTCCCTGGATCATCTTCTTTCTTTTTAGTGTGAGTATGATTCACATGAAAAGGTTCCTTTGTAACAGAGTGTTTTGTAATTCCTTTGAGAACAAGCTGTTAGGTCGGCAATTAGCTCTCCATGGAGTTTCTCTCTATCCAGCAGTTGCCTTCTGACCAATTTTCAAAATGTATCCATTTTATACCCACCCAACCTTGGACTGTCTCATTGATTCAATGTTGGTAAAATAATAAATTTGCTTCATTGTGTTTTAGTATCCTGGGGCATAATTTAAATTTTTGGGTTAAATTTGAATTGTTGTCTAAACAGCAACCAAAACAAGGTATCCATTTCACAACTAACTGTTACATATTTTCAATTTTCCAGTGCACTTTGGGACTGCCATTTGGTCACATACACAGGTGCTGGTAAGCTCTCAGTTCAGAGCAGCATATTCTCTCTCTTAAAGATATAATGTATAGCTTCAACTTCATAACTCAAGGAGATTACACTCATAGAGAGGGTTGTAGGAATTGAAAGAATTTACAGAGATAGAGTGTGTTGTTGAGACAGGAGGAGTGTATTGTAATTGTGAGGATTGTTGAGATGAAATGACATGAGAGGGAGGGTAGGAAGGACTGAATAGTGTGCAGTGATAGGGAGGAACTGGAAGAGGTTTGTTGGCAATGAAATGAATTATGCAATGGGTGACTCACTCATAGCATTCCCATTAGGGGAACAATAAATCGCACCACACAAATTTTGAATTTTAATTGTTAAATGATAATAACCTATATAATCACACAACTCTCTTTGTCTTGTCAGAGTGACCATTAGATCCACTTGTCTCTCCCCGTGAGCTCATAAATAAACAGTCAATAACTCAAGGATTTTGTGGCACGATTTATTGTTCCCCTTAATTCATTTCATCACCAACAGCTGGCGTAGCCTGCAGAATCTCTATTTCACGAGGCTTCCCGGGCTTTTCTTTTCTTGATTTTGTCCCTATTTTATGCAACCTCCCTGATTCGGGGGTTTGTTTTATTTTTGCGACAAGACGGGAGATGAGATATCCCCTCTGAGTCGATGGGTTTCTTATGTGACAAGACGGGAGAGTTGTTTTCATCGCTGATGGTGTTTCCCTCAGCCATGAGCCAGAGTGGATAGGTTTGGACTTTGGCAATGCAGGCTAGTAGTTTTAGTTTTGATCCTACAGGATCTGATAGTGACACTTGGAGCCGCTAACAATGTGCTGCGGTAGGAAAGTTTGCATTTGGAGACTTCTCCAACTCCACCTCCCCCCCACCCCCCACCCCCACCGGCAGTTAGTGGCCGTTCCTCCTTGTGAGTAGGGAGCTGGGTTCCTTTGGAGCTATAGGCTGCTGTGAGACCCTGAGGCAAGATTGGGTTGAAGGAGATGGCCCTGGACTTTGTGATTGATTTGGTGGTGTTCGCCTTGAGTTGTTGGCTGGGATCCTGAGTTCTGTTGGCTGTGTCTGCTTCTCTGTTGTATCTGTTTTTGACTTGGCTTGTCTTGCTTTGCTGCTTTGTCTTATTTGCCAGCTGGGTTTTGTTCTTTGTTTTGGTGTTTGTTCTTTGCTTTTTGTTTGCTTCCAGGATAATGGGATCGCTGAACTTGGAATGCAAGAGACAAGTTAATCTTGTCTTGTTGAGCATCTGATTGCTGTCCTGAGGAGAACACAGAAGTGACATCGTAAATATGCCTGAATCAAGAGTAAGGTAAGAGACATTTGGGTCCTGCCAGATCACCAGCTGATATTGTTTGAGAGATGAAATATAGAGGTTGGTTGCTCCAAAACAAGGAAAGCTGGCCAGTGCCGAAATGCTGATACAATTCACGCTATTCAGCTGCAAGATACTAGTGTGCGTATTCAACAGGGTCCCAGTGTCTGGATGGAAAGTAATGCTGAGAATATCTTACGCTTTATAAAATTAGTCATAAAGGATTTGCTTGCCCCAGGGTTTTGACAGGTGAAACCCAAATTGACAAGCCCTGGACCCACTCCGAGTTCCACGGTATGCTTCAAAATGCCCCTGATTTGTTCAAGTGCCCAACATTATTTTTTCATTGGCTTGTACAAATCTGCAGTAATTATAGTCGCTTGCTTCAGGATGTCCAGACATTAATGAATTTGGCATATGAGACACTTTGGACATGTATTAAAGACTCCATTGTATTTTCATTGGGTCGTGGACTAATGCAGAGGCATGAATGGCTTGCCTTGAAAATATTGTTAGAATTGCAAATGGAACAGCTTTGCCCACTTGGTTAAGCAGTTATGTGTTATAACCAGGATTTATGAGGCTAAACTCCCTAACTTTGACTGTTCTGGAATGCGAATGCCTCATTACCCTGATAAGCAAGGAATAACCAAAAGCTGAAAACTGAGATATGAAGACAGTTGGAAAATGTTCATGTGTATGTTTGAGAGAGATTGACTCAGTGCTAATTCCCTGCAACTTACAGAAAGTTTAACCCTTCGTGATTTGGCTTGAATGCACATTTTGCTTGTTGGTGATTGAATGTTTGTGTTTTGTTCCCTGGAGCTTGAGATCTGGGACTGTTTTCAATTTGACTTGCATTTTGGAAATTTAAGACAATTTTTCTTTTAAGGTTAAAGAACCATCAGAAATGAAATGAAATATTCACCTCTGGATCTTACAGACCATGACTGCCCTACTGTCAATTTCTAATTAATCACTTTTTTATGCTCACATGAAAGCCAATCTTATTTAATTTCAAATCAGTTTAATATCAAGGAATCTTTTGGAAAAAAAAAGTCATCGTCTTAGATTCTGCACCATTTGATATCAGTATAAACTTGCTCTCAAATTCCCCATAATTTCATGCTACTGCCAAAGATCTTTTTCACCCCTCTCACCCCTTCTGTTGGACTAATGAAAGCATTGACTAAAGGAAGTGAAGCAGTAGCATTAAATCTGGGCCTTGGATGCAGAAAATCATTCTGTTCCTGGATGACAGGAGGTCTCTACTCAATTTTTAATTATAATCTAAATCTAACATTGAGGAAAATCCCCTCAGACTTTAACATTTTCTCATTGAGTGGAGGTATTGCATGAACTTTATTTTATTTAGTTAAATATTGTAAAACTGTAAGTACAAAGGTAGAGAACTAGCTCAAAGGTAGAAGACATAGGGTGCTGGTGAAAGGTCATTTTTCAGACTGCAGGCCTGTGATCAGTGGAGTTCCACAAAGATCAGTGCTGGATCCACTACTTTTTGTCATTATCATAAATGATTTGGATGTGAGCATAAGTAGTACAGATAGTAAGTGTGCAGATGACACCAAAGTTGGAGATGTAGTGGACAGTGAAGAAGGTTACCTCAGATTACAACAGGGTCTTGACCAGATGTGCCAATGGGCTGAGGTGGCAGATGGAGTTTAATTTAGATAAATGCAAGGTGCTGCATTTTGGGAAAGCCAATCTTAGCAGGACTTATACACTTAATGGTAAGGTCCTAGGGAGTGTTGCTGAATAAAGAGACCTTGGAGTGCAGGTTCATAGCTCCTTGAAAGTGGAGTCGCAAAAGATAGGATAGTGAAGAAGGCGTTTGGTTTGCTTTCTTTTATTGAGTACAGAAGTTGGGAGGTTATGTTGCCGCTACACAAGACATTGGTTAGACCACTGTTAGAATATTGCGTGCAATTCTGGTCTTCCTATCGGAAAGTTGTTGTGAAACTTGAAAGGGTTCAGAAAAGATTTACAAGATGTTGCCAGATGTTGGAGGATTTGTGCTATAGGGAGAGGCTGAACAGGCTGGGGCTGTTTTCCCTGGAGCATCGGAGGTTGGGGGGTGACCTTATGGCGGTTTACAAAATCATGAGGGGCATGGATATGATAAATAGACAAAGTCTTTTCACTGGAGTCCAGAACTAGAGGGCATAGGTTTAGGGTAAGGGGAAAGATATAAAAGAAACCTAAGGGGCAACTTTTTCAGAGAGGTTGGTACATGTATGGAATGAGCAACCAGAAGAAGTGGTGGAGGCTGGTACAATTGCAACATTTAAAAGATATTTGGATGGGTATATGAATAGGAAGGGTTTGGAGAGCTGGGTGCTGGCAGGTGGGACTGAGATTGGGTTGGGATATCTGGTCGGCATGGATGCAAAGGGTCTGTTTCCATGCTGTACATCTCTATGACTTTGACTCTATAACAGAATTGTTTTCAGAAAATGATACTAGCAGATTTATTTTTTTAAAATTTCAGATTAGTTTGTTTTCACTCCATTTTAACTGGGTGGCGTGGTCAGCACTGCTGCCTCACAGTGCCAGAGACCTGTGTTCAATTCCTGCCTCAGGCAACTGATTGTGTGGAATTTGCACATTCTCCTTGTGTCTGCGTGGGTTTCCTCCGAGCTCCAGTTCCCTCCCACTGCCCAAAAATGTGCAGGTTAGGTGAATTGGCCATACTAAATTGCCCGTCGTGTTAGGTGTAGGGGTATGGGTGAATAGCTCTTTGGAGGGTCGGTGTGGACTTGTTGGGCCGAAGGGCCTGTTTCCACACTAAATAATCTAATCTTAAAAAAAAAACACTGCATCTCATGTGGTATTGTGGAGTGCCAGTCGTAGCTTTATTCTATATCATTTTCCCTCCGTCACTGACCAGTTTCAGTTCAACATTATGATAAATCATGTAAGAAAATTAATGTCCTATTGTTAAAATCTGTGTCTTTGGATTCAACCATTATTTGTGTATTAGAAGTATTTTGTTACCATGTGAGTAGACAAAACCTCAATGCTGTTGCAGTCATTTTATAGCTTTGTAAATGAGTAATGACTGGTCAGAACCACTTAAGGAACCTAATCTGGGATTTAAATTAGGGACCAGGTAATTATAATGGATTTCAGAGTTGGAAACTGTACATTTTACAAGTTAAATGTTAAATTTTGAATAAATGAATTTCCAGTTCATGTAGATGAATATTAAAATGTCTTAGTCACTCGTTCAGTTTCCACCTATGAATTATATATAATTACTTTAGTTATAATTTTTTATAACCAATATTATGGGCGGCACGGTGGCATAGTGCCTCACAGCGCCAGAGACCCGGGTTCAATTCCCGAATCAGGCGACTGACTGTGTGGAGTTTGCACATTCTCTCCGTGTCTGCGTGGGTTTCCTCCAGGTGCTCTGGTTTCCTCCCACAATCCAAAGATGTGCGGGTCAGGTGAATTGGCCATGCTAAATTGCCCGTAGTGTTAGGTAAAGGGGTAACTATAGGGGTATGGGTGGGTTGCGCTTCGGCGGGTCAGTGTGGACTTGTTGGGCCGAAGGGCCTGTTTCCACACTGTAAGTAATCTAATCTAATCTAAATTAGGCCTGAATCACAAAGTCTGAGGTAATTGACAGGTTTTATTCCGTTATACGTAGTCAGTGACCTGTCTCATTGCCTCATGGTTAATTTGAAGCATGGCTGCTTTAATTCATTGCTAATTAAAGAATGGAAAGATACCTTACTGGCCAGTTGAAGGAATTCTGCATGTGATTGGGGGAGTAGAGGAATGCACAGGAGATGGAACTCCCAGAAGCTGGGAGATGTTCATAGCTGACTGAATGGGTAGATGAAAAAAACAAAGGGAACATGAGAAACAGTGTCAGACCACTAAGGCTGAAGAATATCCAAAAAGGGTTGAAGCAACAATGCTGTAAAATAAAGAAATTAGATTCTACTCTGAATCCCAAGTCTATGCCTGGTACACTGACTGTATTTGAGGATAGGGACGACAGGGATGAGGATGGGGATTTAATTCCTGGATACCTGCTGAGCCCTGAACATTTCCTGATTGTCTCCAGAACACCCTCCTTATTAAAAATCTTCCCCTCTTTTGAAAATGAAGCATCCAGTCTTCATAGCCAATAGGAGATGAGCGGCCTGAGCCATCCTAAATCAGGAGCCAGCCTGGGAATTGGTAATGTTAAGGAAGTATGCCCCGGACTGCAAGAAGAAACTGGCCCAATTTGCTCTATATCCAAAGGATGATATAGATATAAATGCAACAAAATTCTAGATGTAGCCTGAATACGGATGGCTTATAAGACTGAAATAAGTGGCCATCTGTCTGAAGGAAGTGGTATACAGCCCTCAAGTGGGAAAAAAATAATCGAAGCTGATTCACCTTCGTTTCACTCTATGCTTTTGCAATGTTTTCCTCATGGTGTCACTGACATGATCTGGACAAACAATATGAACTAGGAATTTCCAGTCGCAAATGAGGTAAGTGTCTGTTTTCTATTGGGATGGCCAGAACCTGACTGAACCACGATGCAAGTTACACGTAAAACTGATTATGTCCAGTGCCTTCGCGGTCCCAAATTCATGTCATGTGCCAGCCCTGACAGGGTTAATTGGGACCAAGATGCCCACTGGGGCTGAACCTACCTCGGATCCCCACCCAGCGACCACTGCTAACCAACCCTTTCCTGAGGGGACTCTGGAAGTGGGGACAGCCAGGCCCCGGTACTACACCTTTGGGACTGGGAACAAGACCACAAAGCCCCGAGGGACAAACGACTGACCCTTGCTTTAACTGTGGAAATATGGCCACTGGAGAGCAATGTGTCCTTCATGTTACCCTTGGATCGAACACAGGGATCGATATGCTTGCATTCTAGCAAAATGAAAATCTGCTAATATGCAATGATTCTTCATTGTGCTCTTGGTGTGACCCACAATTATGGAGCCTTGTGGGAACATAAGAGGATTTTTGACCTCTACAGGGCAGCCTAATAGTAATGCTGATTGTCCAATCAATCCGGTAGTTATCAAGATGTTTGGCTCACGCTGAAGCAACTGAAAGTCTCCAAAGGAATGAGTAGATAAGATGCTGCTGCCAAGCAGGCAGCCGACACCCCAAACTTCTGGGCCCATTGGGTCCCCAGCAAAACCCAGATAGAGACAATAATGGGGACAGGTATGCCAGGCCTGGCCTCCCAATGACTGATGCAGCTACCACTATAGCATTGGACAAGTGGGAAATATTTGTATCAGTTAACCAAAACTCTTCGAAATTTGCATTCACAGGTACGCAAAGCCTAAGAATTAAGAACAGGGCAAATTGGAGCCCAGGTGGAAAGGCCCATTCCTAATCCTGCTGGTCAGCTGTTCAGCAGTCAAAGTCAAGCGGAATACCGGAAGACCCCACCAGAGACACCTCTTCAGCCTTCATCTGTGAATGGCTCAGCCTGATTTTTCTGCCTTTTACTGTACTCTTTCTTTCACTTGGGCCCGGTGGACAGCCTAATGGCCTCTAACAAAAGGGAATTACATTTCAACACTTCCCTTTATATGACATACCTTTATGCACAGAAGGTCAACTGCTCTAGCTATGGGGTTTGTGCCCATATTCCCATCTTCTCCAAAGGAGGGATCCCCGAGATCCATACATTTTAATGACCTGACATGGCTGAATGGTGGTTGTGTCAGGGTCATGCTGCTTCTGTTCCAACTTTTCGCATCCCTTTAGTTTCCTTAAGATGGTGGGTGCCCTACTCCAGCCTCTGCTGGCAATCAGTGGGGTATAGCATGGACACGTTTGAAGGCTGGTTCCAGTCTCGTTACCATTTATCATGCACACCCCCATCTCTGTTCCTAACCAATGTCACGACCACAACTATACCCTGAGGAAGTAATTGCATTAAAAGCAAACGTCCTTCAGGATGGCAAGCTGATTTTAGTACGTGCCTTCACTACATCCTCCTCTCTTCATCTGCTTACCTGTCTGCTGTGGATGGAAGCATACTTAATCTGTGTTGCCAACAAGACTGCCATTTATTCCTCTTCTACTTCCTTTTAGACTGGAACCCAATGCAATCATTTGTTGGCCTTCAATGGTACTTATATCACTTGTGGCCAAAAGGCCTACCCCTGACTGCCTGCCTCCCGGACTGGCAGCTGTTATTCAGCTAATGTCGTCCCTTTCCTTTACTATTCCCACATTTCACCTTTCAAGATTTCGAAGCCTTGTACTAAGCAGCCCTCACTACCTTTCAGCACCTTTAACTATCTTTTTCCCCCACATGTCATCCTCCAGTTTGAGGTTGAGGTTTGCTGTATTGCAACCATTCTGGAAGAGATTGCCAATGCCACATTTTCAGCCTTTGACCTGCTCAACGCAAAGACAGTCACTGTCTGGACTATTGTTCTCCAAAATCGCATGGTCCTTGACTACTACTTGGCTGAGAAAGGAGGCACTTGTGCCCTTATCAGCTCTGACTGCTGTACCTACCTCCTGACTCCAATGAGAACATTACGAGCATTGCTACCCATATTCGCAAGGTGGCCTCCTCCCTCCATGACATGACCTCCCGTTGGGATCTTTGGACTCAGATGTGTAATTTGCTTGGCTCTTGAACTTCTGCACTCCTCCAGGGCCTTGTGGTTCTCATTGTTGTTCTTGTTTTGCTCTCCCTTAGCATTATTTTTCTGAAACAATGCTGCACCCATTTCGGCTCCCTACTGATGCCAAATACCCCTGTTTCCTCCCAGCTTGTATGGCTTCCTGTTTCTGACGTTCCCCCACCAGTGGATGATTTCATTGACTCCTACTCTCTCAATCTTGGTGACCGTGACCCTAATAGTTATCTGGATGACTCTGAACACCACCCCCCGCCCCACCACCACCACGACCGAGATCTGGCTATGATTCTCCTTTTGCCGGTTCCTCTGAATTGCCCCCCTGATTTAGTGAAAAGAAAAAAAGAAGGAATTGTGGGAGATTTGTTCAATCCAAAGCAGCAATTCTATCATATATTAAAAGCATGGAAACCATTTTTGATTCTCATTAGTGTCTGCTTGCTAAGCTCGTACTTTTCCAGGCTCAGTGAGGTGGTTGGCCTTGTAGTTGTACTCATGCCTTATAAATTAATCTGTTCTCAGCATAGAAATACTCTTCTTTTACAAGAACCTTTTTGTATACTAACATTTGCTTATCAGCTCCAAACCAACACTGTCCGGACATGCCATGACTGAGGCTAGTGACTGGCCAAAGTGCTTAACTTGCTCATTATACTGCAATTAACAGTTTGCTAATTGTTAAATTATTGTAACTTATATAATCACAGAACTCTCTTCTCAGGCCTATAACAGATTACATAGAAAAGGACAGCTGAAGAGACTGGTGAATGTTTCACAGATAAGGAAGGTTGTAGGGATTGGACAAGGTTACACAGATTGGGAGGGATTTCTGGACTGCAGGCAAATACATAGGCAAGGAGAGTTGTATTAGTAGGATGGGCTTACAGGGATAGTGACTGCTGTAGATATTTAAATAGACTGGGAGAAGGTTGCTGTACTGGAGAAGGTAACACTGATACAGATGTTGTTTAGGATTGAAGAAACTGACAGGGAGTGTTCTGCGGACAAGATGTAGTTACATTTCTGGAGGGTTGTTTTTCAGACTGGAGGAATGATCAGAGTGGAAAAGATTACAGACAGGGAGGGCTGTGAGGTTGGGAAGAGGCCACAGCGAAAGCCAGTGCTGTAGGGATGGGGTGAGTTGATAGTGACTAAGTAGTAGGAGTCCAGGCAAGGTTCAAAAGAGGGACAGTTGACAGGACTGGAGGAAGTTACCATGATACAGAACATTCTAGAGATTGAATGAGATCACAAAGTTCATGAGGGTTATAGGAACAGGAGGAGGATACAGTCAGGGTGTGGTATAGGAATGGGAGGCGGTTACATCAATAGTGTCAGGTATAGACAGGAGAAATTGAGTGAATCCTTAATGTACAAAGGGAAATCAGGAGGGCAAAAAGGGGACATGAGATAGCTTTGGCAAATAGGGTTAAGAATCCAAAGGGCTTTTACAAATATATTAAGGACAAAAGGGTAACTAGGGAGCGAATAGGCCCCCTCAAAGATCAGCATGGCAGTCTTTGTCTGGAGAAGCAGGAGATGGGGGAGATACTAAACAAGTGTTTTGCATCAGCGTTGACTGTGGAGAAGGACATGGAAGATATAGAATGTAGGAAAATAGATGGTGACATTTTGAAAAATCTCCATATTAGAGGAGAAAGTGTTGGATGTCTTGAAACACAAAGGAAGATAAATCCCCAGGACCTGGTCAGGTGCAGCCTAATACTTTGTGGGAAGCTGAAGAAGTGATTGCTGGGCCCCTTACTGAGATATTTGTATCATTGATAGTCATAGGTGAGGTGCCAGAAGACCAGAGGTTAGCTAACATGGTGCCACTGTTTAAGAAGGGTGGTAAGGACAAGCCAGGGAACTATAGACCAGTGAGCCTGACGTCAGTGGTGGACAAGTTGTTGGAGGGAATTCTGAGGGACAGGATTTACACATATTTGGAAAGGCAAGGACTGATTATGGATAGTCAACATGGCTTTGTGCTGGGAAATCATGTCTGACAAACTTGATTGAGTTTTTTTTGAAGAAGGGTGGCACGGTGGCACAGTGGTTAGCACTGCTGCCTCACAGCGCCAGAGACCCGGGTTCAATTCCCGACTCAGGCGACTGACTGTGTGGAGTTTGCACATTCTCCCCGTGTCTGCGTGGGTTTCCTCCGGGTGCTCCGGTTTCCTCCCACAGTCCAAAGATGTGCAGGTCAGGTGAATTGGCCATGCTAAATTGCCCGTAGTGTTAGGTAAAGGGGTAAATTTAGGGGTATGGGTGGGTTGCACTTCGGCGGGTCGGAGTGGACTTGTTGGGCCAGAGGGCCTGTTTCCACACTGTAAGTAATCTAATCTAAATAAGTAACAAAGAGGATTGAGGGCAGAGTGGTTGACATGATCAATATGGACTTCAGTAAGGCATTCTACAAGATTTCCCATGGAAATTTGTTAGCAAAATTAGATTGCATGGAATATAGGGAGAACTAGCTATTTGGATACAGAACTGGCTCAAAGGCAGAAGACAGAGTGGTGGTGGAGGGTTGTTTTTGAGACTGGAAGCCTGTGACCAGTGGAGTGCCACAAGGATCGATGCTGGGTCCACTACTTTTCTTCATTTAAATAAATGATTTGGATGTAGACATAGAAGGTATAGTAACTAAGTTTGCAGATGACACCAAAGTTGGAGGTGTAGTGCATAGCGAAGAAAGTTACCTCAGTTTACAACAGATGTGCCAATGAGCTGAGGAGTAGCAGATGGACTTTAATTTAGATAAATGTGAGGTGCTGCATTTTGGGAAAGCCAATCTTAGCAGGGCTTATACACCTTAATGGTAAGATCCTAGGGAGTGTTGCTGAACAAAGAGACCTTGGAGTGCAGGTTCATAGTTCCTTGAATGTAGGGTCGCAGGTAAATAGGGTAATGAAGAAGGCATTTGGTATGCTTTGCTTTATTGGTCAGAGCATTGAATATAGGAGTTGGAAGGTCATGCTGCGGCTGTACAGGATGTATTTTCGGGCGCTTTTGGAATATTGCATGCAATTCTGGTCTCTTTCCTATTGGAAGGATGTTGTGAAACTTGAAATGGTTCAGAAAAGATTTGCAAGGATGTTGCCAGGGATGGAGTATTTTAGCTATAGGAAGAGGTTGAATAGGCTGAGACTGTTTTCCCTGGAGTGTCGAAGGCTGAGGGGTGACCTCATAGAGGTTTATAAAATCATGAGCATGGATAGGATAAATAGGCAAAGTCTTTTCCCTGGGGTGGGGGAGTCCAAAACTTAGAGAGGATAGGTTTGGGGGGGAGGGGAAAGATATAAAAGGGACTTCGGGGCAACTTTTTCACACAAAGTGGTGCATATATGGAATGAGCTGACAGAGAAAGTGGAGGCTGGTACAATTGCAACATTTAAAAGACAACTGGAATGGTATATGGATAGAAGGATTTAGAGGAATATGGGCCAAGTGCTGGCAAATAGGACTAGATTAGGTTGGGATATCTGGTCAGTATGGGAGAAAGTGAGGACTGCAGATGCTGGAGATCAGAGCTGAAAATGTGTTGCTGGAAAAGGAGAATCGACGTTTCATGCATGAGCCCTTCAGGTTCCTGAAGAAGGTCATTGCGGGCATTTAAGAGACTCCTGGACATGCATATGGTCACAAATTTGAGGGTGCATACATGAGGATCAGTGGTCGGCACAACATCGTGGGCTGAAGGGCCTGTTCTGTGCTGTGCTGTACTGTTCTATGTTCTATGACTCTGATTAGAGAGTGACCTAATCACCATGCTGCAGGTGATTACAGATAAGGAGGGATTCAGGTACTGGGGAAGGTTACAGAGATGGAACAGTTTTTGTAATTGGATGAAGTTAGTAATATAAAGGAAGAAGGGGTTTTGATTCATGATGCATTGGTATCAGTACTCAGGAATGAGTGAGCTATAAGCGGGATAAATGATGCCCGAGCGTTGTTCTCATTAGAGTATTAATCTAGAAACTAATGCTGATGTCAGAAATACCCATCTGACTGCTTAAAATGAAAGATCCCAGTCTTCAGTATCCTCTCTTGAAAGAGGGCTGCTTTGATCTCTGCTGTACTGATCCTCATTAAGACAGCAATGCTCAATACAGCAGAGCTAACAGTAGTCCTCTCACAAGGGGGTGTTGATTGAGCCTGGGACTTTTACACTGTTTACCCTTTAGCATTGTATCCATGTCATGTTTTGTGGGTCGATGTTTTGAGCCGTCAAATTGCTCTCTGCTTTGCTCACTGTCGGTAATCTTACCTTGCTGCAGGATTTATTGAAGGCTCCAGATCTCCCTGCCTTTTATCTTTCTCGCTGACCAACTGTCTTCAATGAGGTGATGGAAGAGACAGGAGTTGGGCATTCTACTGAGTCAGAAACTACAGGAGACAGAAAAATAGACAGACTCAGAAATTAGATTGATACAATGAGATAACACATGTAGACTGGCAATGAGTCACATAGAGATCTAAAAAGTCCCAGTCTCCAACCTTGGCCTATGCTGCCTCGTCTCTCTGGAATGGAAAATTCTGTTGGCTCAAGATCTCACAGTAGCTGCAAACAATGCAGTCAGAGGTAGCAATTAGATCCACAGTGACAGATACCACATGGAGAGATACTGGGTGATATTACCAGAGTTCAGGAAGGTGTCAGGATCAAACAATGGTCAGGAAGAACGGGTTTTGGTCCCTGATGCATTGGTATCAGTACTCAGGAATAAGTGAGCTATAAGTGGGATAGATGATGCCATAGTGTTATTCTCACTAGACTATTAATCTAGAAACTAATGCTGTTGTCAGAAATACTCATTTGACTACTTAATATTCTTGAGGGTAGGAAATCTGTTCTGCACACCTGGCCTATCCTACATATGACTCCAGACAAGAGCAATTTGATTGATGTTCAATTGCCCTCTCAAATGGCTTAGCAAGCCATTCAATTCAAGGGGAGCTAGAGGTGAGCAATAAATGCTGGCCAGTCAGAGACGCCCACATCCCATGAGTGAATAAAAAGTACTGGAACCATGCTGGGACCAGTGTCCTGGCCAATCAATTAGTAGAATTATGGACAGGGCTTTAAGCTGACAGAGAATGCAGGGATAGGGTTCAGGTGAAAGGAGCTTTCCAAATCCAAAGAGAAAAGGTGAAGCTTCAGAACAGCATGGTGATGTAGATGAAGACAAGCAGAAAAAAAACAGGAAGGGAAAGAGTTTAATTCGTATATCAGCAAATAGGTTTGTGACAGGAAATAGTGGTGAAAAGGGAAATCATAATATTCTTTTTTGAATGGACAAAGTATCTGCAATGAAATGGATGGACTTATGACTCAGATAAATAAGATTTAATCACCAGACATGTGATTACAAGGTAAACAAAACATGGAACATAAATAGGAGAAAGTGTGGAATGCAGATGCTGGAGATCAGAGCTGAAAATGTGTTGTTGGAAAAAAGCAGCAGGTCAGGCAGTATCCAAGGAGCAGGAGAGTTGATGTTTCGGGCATGAGCCCTTCTTCAAGAATGAGGACAGTGTGTCCAGCAGGCTAAGATAAAAGGTGGGGAGGAGGGACTTGGGGGAGGGGCATTGGAAATGCAATGGGTGGAAGGAGGTCAAGGTGAGGGTGATAGGCTGGGGTGGGGACGGAGAGGTCAGCCAGAAGACTGCACGTTAGGAAGGCGGTGCTGAGTTCGAGAGGGGGAGGGGGGGAGAGGAAGAGATAGAAGGGGAGAGAAGGAGATGGGAAGAGAGATTGACTCCATCATAATCCTCCATCATCTTGCAGATATTGTTCCTTCCAAGCCCAATGATGAAACGATGGAGATTAAAGGGGACCGGGACTTCGACAGACACAGGAACCAGACTCTGGAATCACAAACCAACTCTATTACAGACTGGGAAGCATCTCGGTCATTCGGAGCATGCGCACAGTTCCCTGGTCTCCCCTCAGATCTTTGTCAGCAGCTTAGCAACCTCCTTTCTTGCTTCCCGGAGCAGCCTAGGATAAATCTGGTCTGGCCCTGAGGACTTATCAATCTTAATGTTTGCCAACATTTCTATCACATCAACTTCATAAATCTTGATCTGGTCAAGACTGTATCCCAGATCCTCAAAGGTCTCATTCACAACAAGACAACATTTCCTTAGTGAAAACTGAAGTAAAAAGCTCATTTAGGGCTTCCTCTATCTGCTCAGATTTGCATGTTCCCCATGCTATCCTTGATCATACCTTCTCCCTGATCATACTCTAATTCCTCACTTATGAGTAAAATACATTTGGGTTCTCCCTAATCCTTCTTGCCAAGCCTTTTTCGTGCCCCCTTCTGGCTCTCCTCAGTCCATTTCTGAGCTCCTTTCTAGCAAGCCGGTAATCCTCTAAAGCTGTGCTAGATCCTTGCTTCTTCCACCTTACGCAAGCTGCCGTCTTCCTTTTGACGAGAATTAGCTTAGATTAGATTACTTAGTGTGGAAACAGGCTCTTCGACCCAACAAGTCCACACCGACCCGTCGAAGCGCAACCCACCCATACCCCTACATTTATCCCCTACCTAACACTACGGGCAATTTAGCATGGCCAATTCACCTGACCCGCACATCTTTGGACTGTGGGAGGAAACCCACACAGACACGGGGAGAACGTGCAAACTCCACACAGTCAGTCGCCTGAGGTGAGAAGCTCCTCTGTTCTCTTTGCCAAGGCTCCTTAACCTTATTCCTTCTTATCTGTCTCAGAGGAACAAATTTGTGCATCACTCACAACAACTGCTTGTTAAACAATCTCCACATATCTGCTGTGCCTTTTCTGGGGAACAATTGCTCCCAGTCTGTACTTCCCAACTCCTGTCTGATAATGTCATAATTTCCTTTTCCCCAATTAAATATCTTCCCGTGGTAACTGCTTCTTTCCCTCTTCAAGGTTATGCTAAATGTGAGGCAGTTGTGATCACTGTCACCAAAGTGTTCTTCCACTGTGAGATCTGACACCTGTTTTAGCTCACTACCAAGCACCAAATACAAAACGGTCTCTCCCCTTGTTGGCCTGTCTACATACTGAGTAAGGGAACCCTCCTGAACTCACCTACAAAAATGGCTCCATCTGCTCTAAGGAGGTTCCAGTCAACATTGGGATAGTTGAAGTCACCCATAACAACGACCCTGCTGCACCAGCGTTTTTCCAAAATCTGCCAGCCTATGAGTTCTTCGATCTCGCTACTGCTATTAGGGGTCTGTAGAGAAGCTTGACGAGAAGCTCCTCTTCTCTTGTCATCCGAGGCTCCTTCACCTTAACATTCCTTGCCTGACTCATGTGTCAGTGTTGGACTGGGGTGGACAAAGTTAATAATCACACAACACCAGATTATTGTCCAACAGTTTTATTTGGAAGCACTAGCTTTCAGAATGCCGCTCCTTCACCATGACCCTGGAGCCATGTGTTTAGCTGCACTCGCTCCCTGTTCCTCACCTCACTAAAACGTCGGACCAGTAGCAATACTGCGATTACTACACTGTTTGTCCTGCTTTTTAGCTTCCAACCTAACTCTCTGAAATCACTTTTTAGATCTTCATCCCTTTTCCTAGCTATGTCATTGGTGCCAATGTGCACCACAACTTCTAGTGGTTCACCCTCCCCCTTCAGAATCTTGTAGACTCAATCAGAGACAACCTGGACCCTGGCACCTGGGAGGCAACAGACCTTCTGGGGTTCCCGCGCGCAACCACAGAATCTCCTGCCCACTCTTCTAACTATTGAGTCTCCTACCACTAGCACTTTTCTATTCTCTCCTCTTCATTTCTGCTCAGCAGAGAGTCTCAGGGCCAGAGACCTGGTCACTATGGTCTCCGCCAGTAGGTCGTCCACCTCCCCCCACCCACAAGAGAATTCACAACTGTGTATTTAGAGGCCACAGTGGATCCCTGCACTGTTTGCCTGTTCCCTTTCCATCCCCTGACTGTAAGCCATCTACCTTTTTCCCTGTACCTGAGGTGAGGCTACCTCTCTGTAACTCCTCTCTATTACCCCCTCTGCTTCCTGAATGATCTGAAGTCCAACCAGCTCCAGCTCCAGCTCCCAACATGGTTTTGGAAGAGCTGGAGTTAGGTGCACTTCTTCCCCACCTCCCTCTTTCTCCACCTCCCCTCCCCAGAACAGAAGAAGTCTGTGGGCGGCACGGTGGCACAGTGGTTAGCACTGCTGCCTCACAGCGCCTGTAGACCCGGGTTCAATTCCCGACTCAGGCGACTGACTGTGTGGAGTTTGCACGTTCTCCCCGTGTCTGCGTGGGTTTCCTCCGGGTGCTCCGGTTTCCTCCCACAGTCCAAAGACGTGCGGGTCAGGTGAATTGGCCAAGCTAAATTGCCCGTAGTGTTAGGTAAGGGGTAAATGTAGGGGTATGGGTGGGTTGCGCTTCGGCGGGTCGGTGTGGACTTGTTGGGCCGAAGGGCCTGTTTCCACACTGTAAGTCTAATCTAATCTAAAGTCAGTGGAGACCATTACCTCCCACATCATGCAGGAGGAGTTTGCAACTGTCCTAACATCCATTTCCACAGCTTAGAATTTCCAAAGGAACAATTAAAAAAAAACTAGTAACCTTACTGAATCGGTGCCCAGAACCCTTTTAATTGGTTAGAAATGGACCTAAGTAGTGTTTCAGGTAAAGCAACCGCCCAAATACATTACATTTATTCAGCAGTCCCATATCAGCTCCTGCTCAGTGTGCGGTCTGCTTATTCATGTGATATGTTTTTAAAGGATTAATTTACCTTCCTGGCAGCCCCTGGTCCTTGCTCTCTATGCTCCCACTGCTGCAGCAAAAATGGAGGCTGCTGATCTCACAAGGTATAAAGGAGTAATTTATCTTCCCAACTGCCCTCTGGTCCTTGCTCTCACTGCTCCTGCTGACCTTGACCTTGAAACCCTGAAGGGTATAGGTAAAGTGAATGGCAGGTTTCCTTTCCCTCAGACAGGGATTTAAAGACTAGGGAATATTTTTAATCAAATTTAATTAGTTTTATTGTCATATGTACTTACATGAATACAGTTAGTGGTCTGCACGGTGGCACAGTGGTTAGCACCGTTGCCTCACAGTGCCTGAGACCCGGGTTCAATTCCTGACTCAGGCGACCGACTGTGTGGAGTTTGCACGTTCTCCCCGTGTCTGCGTGGGTTTCCTCAGGGTGCTCCGGTTTCCTCCCACAGTCCAAAGATGTGCAGGTCAGGTGAATTGGCCATGCTAAGTTGCCCGTAGTGTTAGGTAAGGGGTAAATGTAGGGGTATGGGTGGGTTGTGCTTCGGCGGGTCGGTGTGGACTTGTTGGGCCGAAGGGCCTGTTTCCACACTGTAAGTAATCTAATCAGTGAAACATTTACAAGTCACCACTTATGACACTATCTTTGGTACAAAGATATCAAGGTAGAATAATACCCAGGGCCCGATCATTAATTGTTTAAGTCCTGCCCTTGAGGGAGGTCTGGATAAGCTGAATGGCAGTTGTCTTTTCACTTTGGCAAGGGATTTCAAGACTGGGGACATTTCTATAAGAGGAGAAAGACTTAAAAAAGAAATAAGGAGCATTTTTTTTTTAAACATTACAACATTTGAGTTTCAAATAATCACCACCCTCTGGGTGAAGAAATTTCTCCTCATCTACATTCTAAAGGGTCATCCCTTCACACTGAGGCTATGCCCACAGATTCTAGCCTGCCCTACTAGTTGAAATATCTTCTATATACTCATTGATCCAGTCCTCTGGGTCTGTACGTTTCAAATCACATAGAATCTGTAGTTCCACCTGCCAACACTTGACTCCTATCTCTTCTAAACATTTCTTATTCATGTACTTATATAAATGTCTTTTAAATGTTGTAACTGTACCCACATTCATGACTTCCTCTGGAAGTTCATTCTATACACAAACTACTTCGTGTTTTAAAAAAATTGCCCCTTATTTTTTAAATCTTTCTCCTCTCAGCTTAAAAACAATGCCCCCCACTCTTAAAATCCCTCACCTGAGTGAAAGGACACCTACCATTCAGCTTATTTATACCCCCCTCAAGGGCAAGATTTAAACCATTAATGATGAGACCCTGGGTACTGTTGTACCTTTGTCACTAAGATGGAGTCGTAAGTGGTTACTTGTAAACTTTTCACTGTGCTCTTGTAAGTACATATGGCAATAAAACAAATTCAATTTGATTAAAAATATGTCTCTAATCTTGAAATCCTGACCTGAGGGAAACCTGCCATTCACCTTACCTATGCTCCTCAGGACTTTATAAACCTCTATAAGGTCAAAATCAGCCTCACCTCCTATGCTCCTGTGAAAGAAGAGCCAGCTTATCCAGCCTCTCTCAAATTCAATCTTTCCATTCTCAGCAATATCCTAGTAAATCTCTTCTGAATCCTCTCCAGCTTAAGATCGTTCCTATGATAGGCCAACTAGAATTGGACACTGCTCAAGAACAGACCTCACCATCATCCCGTACAACCTTAATGTGATGTCCTAGTTCCTCTACGTAAAAGGTCTGAGCAATGTAGGTAAGCATAATAAAAGTCGTCTTGACCACCCTGTCTACATGTGATGCAAACTTTGAGGAATTAGTTAATTTAACCCCAAGTCTCTCTGTTCCACAGCACTACCCAAGGCCCTACGTTTAATTGTATAAGTCCTGACCCCCTTGCTTGTTTTACCAAAATGCAGTACCTCGCATTTACCCAAATTAAACTCCATCTGCCGCTCCTCAGCCTATAGACTCAATCAAGATCTCTTTGTAATCCTAGACAATCTTCACTGTTCACCTGTACCACCAATTTTGGTGTCATCCACAAACTTACTAACCATGCCTTCTCTATTCTCATCTAAATCATTTATAAAAATGACAAACAAAAGTGGACCCAGCACTAATCCCTGCAGAACACGACTGGTCAAAGGACATCAGCCCTCCACCAGCACACCCTGTCTCCTGTTGTTAAATGAATTTTGCATTCAATTGGCAAGATCACCCTGAATCATATGTGATCTAACTTTGCTAATTAGTCTACCATGTGGAATCTGGTCAAAAGCTTTACTAAAGTCCAAGTAAACAATGTCCACTGTTCTGGCCTCATCAATCTTCATGGTTACTTCATCAAAAAATTCAATGAAATTTGTCAGACAAGATTTCCCTTGCACAAAACCATGCTGACTATTCCTAATCTCTCCAAATTCTATCTTTCAGAATCATCTCCAGCCACTTGCCACCATCAAAGCCAGACTCACAGGTCTATTGCTCCCAGGATACTCCCTCTATCCCTTCTTAAACAAAGGCACAATATTAGCCAGTCTCCAGTCATCCCGTATCTCACCCATATTTATAGATGATGTAAATATTCCTGCAAGGAGCCCCACAACTTCTTCCCTTACTTCCTGTAGTGTCCTAGGAGACACTAGATCAGTATTGGACATTTATCCACTTTCATATTTTCTAAGACCTCCAGCACTTCCTCTCCTGTAGTGTGCACTATTTTCAAAGCATCAATATTTATGGTGGCACAGTGGTTAACACTGCTACCTCACGGCACCAGAGACCTAGGTTCAACTCCTGCCTCAGGCAACCGTCTGTGTGGAGTTTGCACATTCTCCCCATGTCTGCATGGGTTTCCTCCCACAGTCCAAATATGTGCAGGTTGGTGAATTTGCTGTGCTAAATTGCCATAGTGTTAGGCGCAAGGGTAAATGTAGGGGAATGGGTCTGGATGGGTTGCTCTTCGGAAGGTTGGTGTGGACTTGTTGGGCCGAAGGGCCTGTTTTCGGACTATAAGTAATCTAATCTAAATGTATTTGCCTGAACTCTCTGGCCTCCTTTAGTCCAATTAATCTATGCCAACCAGGTTTGCCAAACTGAACTAGTCCCACTTGCTTGCATTTGGTCCAGATCCCTCTAAACCTTTTCAATTCATGTACCTGTCCAAATGCATTTTAGATGTTATAAGTGTACCTGCATCTACCACTTCCATTGGTAATTTGTTCCACATACAAATCACCCTCTGTGTGAAAAGGTTCAATTTTAAATATTTCTCTTCTTATCTTAAAAGTATACCCTTTTAGTTTTGGACTCTCCTAGCCAAGGGAGGAGACTTTTGCTATTCACCTTGCCTTTATTCCTCATGATTTTACAAACCTCTATAAAGTCACCCCTCAACCTCATATGCTTCAGTGAAAAAGGTCCCAGACTAACCTCAAACTCTCCAGTCCCAGTAACAAAAATATTAAGTGTAGCATGAAGGTGTACAGAGTAGAAAGACAATCCAACTGCTAGGAGCATCACCTGGTCTCCATTTCTTTGGCCCTTGCTCAAATTGTTTGGTGATAGGAACTTTCCAGCTTCACACATGAAAAGTGAACATTTGGGCTAGCTTTCTCCACAGTAAAAACTGACGCAAAATATTCATTTAATATCTCTCCCATTTCCTGAGTTTCAACACAAAGACAATCTCTCTTGTCACTCTGTATGTACTTGTGAAATGTCTGTGGATTAACCTTAGTCTTGGCAGGTTAGGTTATCTCATTATCCCCTCTTTGCCTTCCTGAACGCCTCCTTAAGAAAGCCCTTACACTTTTCATACTGTTCAAGAAATTCATTTGAACCCAATTGTCTATATCTAATATGTAATTCTTTTTCATTCTAGACTGGAGCCTTAATATTTTTATTCATCCATTGTTCTCTAATCATAGCAGCCTTACTTTTTTCACTCAAACTGGAACATAGTGGAGAATATTGGCTCTGAATTCTTGTTACCATACTTTTGAAAGTCTCCCACTTTTCAGACATCCATTTAACCATGAAGAGATACTCCAATCAACGTTTGAAAGTTCTCATACCATTAAAATTTGCCTTACTCCAATTAAAAACCTTAACTTTTATGGAAGACTCATCTGTTTCCATAGCTGTTTTAAAACTAATAGAATGATGATCATTAGACCCAAAGTGTTCCCCTCCTATCACTTCAGTCACTTGCCTGCCTTATTACCCAACAGAAGGTCAAGTTTTACTCCTTCTCTGGTAGGAACATTTACAGATTGATTAATAAATCTTCCTGAACATATTTTAATAAGTTATGCACCATCAAACCTTTAACACTGTGCTAGCCTCAGTCAATGTTTGGCAAATCAAAGTCACTTACTATTACTACCTTATTATTCCTGCATATATCTGGGATTTCTTTACATATTTGTTCCACAATTTCCCTCTGACTGTTGGAGGGTCGATAGTACAATCCCAACAAGGTGATCATTCCTTTCTTATTTCTAATTTCAGCATATATATTTTCACTGGATGATTTTTTAGAAATATTTTCTCTAGTTAAAGCAGTAATGTTTTCCTTCATCAAAAACAATACTCCTCCTCTTTTGCCCCCCCTTTCTGTCCTTCCTATATATTGAATACTGACCCAGGGTCCTCAACTGCTGTTTTTGTGACAAGTCCTTTATCCCAGGGTCATTCTTGTGAACTTACTCTGGACCCCTCCAAGGCGAACACATCCTTCCTTAGATACAGGGCCCAAAACTGCTCACGATATTCCAAATGCTCAGCCTCAGTACATTTCCAATTATTGTACTGAAATAAATGTTAAACTGGTATTTGCCTTCCAAACTGCCAGTTGAACCTACATGTTAACCTGCGCTTCAGATTTCTGAAATCTTTCCTTGTTTAGAACAAAGTCTTTATCTTATTCTTCCTCCCGAAGTCCATAATCTCTCACTTTGCCACATTGTATTTCATCTGCCACTTCTTTGTCCACTCTCCTAGCCTGACCAATTCCTTCTGCAGCCTCGCTGCTTCCTCAACAATACTTGTCCCTCCACCTACCTTTGTGTGATCTACAAACATGGCAACAATGCCCACAGTTCCTTTGGCCAGATCATTAATACATAACATGAGTTGTTGTGGTCCCAGCACTGACCCCTGCAAAAGTCATCAAGATACCAGCTGCCATCCTGTAAAAGACCCATTTAACCTGACTCTCTGCCTTCTGCCAGTCAGCCAAATGTCTATCTTGTCACTATCACCATGCTCTTCTTTTATTTGGCAGCCTTCTGTGCAGTAACTTGTCAAAGGCACTCTGGAAATCCAAATAAATTATATCCACTGGCTCTCCTTGTCCAATTTGCTTGTTACTTCCTCAAAGAAATCTAACAGATTTGTCAGGCATGACCTCCCCTTGACAAAGCTGTGCTGACTCTGCACTATTTTACCAAGCATTTCCAAGTACTCTGCAGTCTCATTCTTAATAATGGATTCTAAAATATTACCACCAAATGAGGTCAGGCTACCCAGCTGATAGTTTCCTGCCTCTGCCTCCTGCCTTTCTTAAACAGTGGTGTGGCATTAACCATTTTCTAGTCATCTGGGACTCTCCCTGACTCCAAGCATTCTTGAAAGATCACCACTAATGCCTCTACAATCTCCTCAGCTATCTCCTTCAGTACTCAAGGGGGCAATCTTAGTGATTTTATCCACCTTCAGATGTTTCAACTTTGCCAGCACTATCTCCTTAGTGATGGCCAGTGCACTCACTTCTGCCCCATTTCTCTCTTGACATTCTGTCATGCTGTTGGTGTCTTCCACTTTGACAACTCATGCAAAGTACATGTTCAGTTCCTCCACCATTTCTTTGTTCCCCTTTACTAGTCATTTCATAATTTTAACCTGTGAATTCCCTATTCTCAAAAACCTGCAAACTTCCCTTTAAAATTCCCATGGACTTGAATTTCAACATTTTTTTCAGATGGAATGTTCCAGATCCTGACAACTCTGTTAATCCAGAAACTGCTAAGTCCCTGTTGAGTCTGGAAAGTCTGAGTTGAAAGATGAGATGCTGTTCACTGAGCTCTTATTGAGCTGTACTGGAATAGTACAGGAGGCTGAAGTCAGTGTGTGTGTGAGCAGACAGTGAAAATGATAAGGCTGCACTGTGAGTGCTGCTTGGTTCAGTGAGATTGTTTTCACCCAACTCCAAAGCAGAGTGTCAGGTGAGACAGATAGAAGATTAAACTGAAACTGTAGTGCTCAGTCTCAATTTGGGCTGTTCAGAAAATCACATGGTCCCAGTAGTTGCAGCCAATTTGTAAGTGATTCTTGTGGAGTTTTTTTTTACAGTTTTGAAGTATAATATATCACCTAAGGAAAGAATAGGAATATTTGAAACAAAGAACTCATTAAATTCTCTTAACGAGCGTAATGAGCTGAATGTAGAGAAACGTCATACCAGGAGGCCTCAGACCCATGGTGTGCTCCTCTTGCAGAATGTGGGAAAGAAGGGGTGCTTCCAGTGTCCCTGATAGCTATGTGTGCAGGAAATGTGACCATCTGCAGCTGCTGGGTAACTGCTTTGCAGAGCTGAAGCTATGTGTGGACTCACTGTGAAGCATTGTAATACTGAGAATGTTATGGACAGCACAGTTAGTGAGTTGGTCACCACCACAGGGGAGAATTACACAGGCAGAAAAAGAATTGTGATCATCAGATAAAGTAAAAGGCTTAGGAAGGACGTTCAGGAGTCCCCAGTAATCATTCCCTTCTCAAACATATATACCGTTTTGGATGCTGTTGGGGTGAGGTATGGAATGGCCTCTCAGGGAAAATCAGCAACAGCCAGGTTCAGGACACCACAGATAGCTCTGCTGCACAGAAGGGGAAGAAAAAGTGTGTCTGGGCTATAATGACAGGGGATTCAATTGTCAGGGGTACAGACAGGCACTTCTGTTGCTGCAGACATGAATCCTGGATGGTATCTTACCACACTGGTGCCAGGATTTGTGATATCATGGAGCAGCTGCAGGACAGTCTGAACCTGAAGGGTAAATAGCCAGTGGTCATGGAATATGTAGGTACCAACAAAATAGCTAAACAAAAGGATGAGGGCCTGAAAGCTATATATAGAAAGAATGGAAGTACATTAAAATGCAAGACCTCAAATGTAATAATCTTGGATTTACTCCCAGTGTGAACAGGTGAGAACAGGAATAAGAGAGTAGATGGGGTGAGCATGAGGCTAAAGAAATGGTGTACCAGAGAAGAGTTTAGATTCTTCAGGTATCGGGACTGTTTGTGGGTTAGGTGGGACCTGTACAAGCTTGACTGGTTGCCCCTGAGCAGAGCTGGAACAATCTCCTCTTGGGGCCTTCTTCCAATTCTGTTGATGAGGCTTTCAACTAGTGCAGCAGAGGGATGGCAACCAAACTGTAGGCTTAGGTGGATCAGATTCAGATCAGGAAATGCGAGGTGGAGTATTAGTGATGCAGCCAGCAGCTCAGAGAGACAAAAGAAAGGTGGATCAAATGTGGATCGAGTCTCTCTTTATACACTCTCTCGATGGCCAGGGCATCCTTCCTTTGGAAAGAAGAACAAAAGTACACACAGTACTCTAGGTACGATCTCACCAAAGCACTTGTAGAAAGATACCCCTGCTCCTCTATACTTGAATCCTCTCACTATGAAGGCTGACATATCATTTACATTCTTCAGTGCTTGTCACTGATGCGTGGTTCCTAAAGGAGAGTCACATGGGGTCAGAGTCTCTGATATAAAATTGTTGAACACAGTATCTCCAACATATCCATGCTGGTCATCATGCACCTATTTACTGTAGTCCCATTTTCAGCTTCCAGGAAAAAAGCCCCAGCTTATTCAACCTCTCCCTTGAGCTCAAACTCTCCAATCCTAGCAATAACCTTGAGGATCTTTTCTGAAACAGAAAGGCAGATCATGATCCGAATGGAGGCAGTTAAGGAAAAGGTGAGGTGCAACGAGACCTGGGTGTTGTGGTGGAACAGTCGCTGAAGGTTGGCATGCAATTAAAGCAGGCAGTAAGGAAAGCTAATGGGATGCTCTCCTTCATAGCAAAAGAATTTGAGTATCGGAGTAGGTATGCCTTGCTGCAGTTATGCAGGACTTTGGTGAGACAACACCTTGAGTATTGCATGGAGTTTTGATCTCTTAGTCTAACGAATGACATTCTTGCTTTTGAGGGAGTCCATTGCAGTTTCACCAGACTGATTCCAGAGATGGCAGGAATGACATTCGAGGAAAGATTACATCAACTGGGCTTGTATTCACTGGAATTTAGAAGAATGGGGAGGAATCTCAAAGACACATGTAAAATCCTGATGGGACTGGATAGGTTAGGTGCAGGAAGAATGCATCCATTGTTGGAGAGATCCAGAAACAGGTGTCACAGTTTAAGAATAAGTGATAAGCCATTCAGGACTGAGATGAGGAAGATTGTCTTCACTCAGAGTTGGGAACCTGTAGAATTTTCTACCACTGGAAGCTGCTGGTGCCAGTGCATTAGATATATTCAAGAGGCAGCTGGCTGTGGCCCTTGCAGCTAAAGGGATTAAGGATCATGGAAAGAAAGCAGGAATGGGATACTGAGATTGCATGATCTGCTATGATCATATTGAATGGTGTTGCAGACTCAAAAGGCCATTGGCATACTCCAGCCCTTAGAAAATAAGTTTCTGTGTTTCTATGAAACCTTTCAAGTTTAACAACACATAGTCATAAAGATGTACAGCATGGAAACAGATCTTTCAGTCCAACACATCCATGCCGACCAGCTCGTGTATCACCCTCTGCATAAAAAACGTTGCGCCTGATGTCCCTTTTAAATCTTTGCCCCCTCACGTTAAACCAATGCTGTTTAGTTTTGGATTCCCCTACTCTGGGGAAAAAATCCTTGACTATACAGCTATGTCCCTCATGACTTTATAATATTCTATAAGGTCATCCCTCAGACTCTATTGCTCCAGGGAAAATAGCCTCTGCCTTGAACAATAGTTCAAACTCTCCAGCCCTGGCAACATGACATCCCAACTCGTATACTCAATGAACTGACCACTAGTAGCTAGCATGTCAAACACCGTCTTCATTACCCTGTCTACCTGTGACTCCACTTTCAAGAAGCTATGAACCTGCATTCCTAGGTCTCATTGTTCAGCAGTAGTCCCAGGAACTAACTATAAGTCCTACCCAGATAATGTCTTTCCAGAATGAGGGAGATGAAAATTGAATATGGGATTCTAAAATTGGCTTCAGCAATGTCCTGTACAACTGCAATGTGACCTCCCAACTCTGACACTCAATCATAGAATCCCTACAGTGTTGGAGCAGGTTGTTTGGCCCATGAGTCCACATCAACTGTCTGGAGAACATCCCACCATATCCCTGTAACCCTGAATCTACATAGAGTACATTCACCAGGCTGATCTACATAGCTGGCACATCTTTGGAGTGAAAGAGGAAACCAGAGCATCTGAAGGAAATTCACGCAGACACAGGGAAAGCCTGCAAAATTCACACGAAGAGTAGAATCCAGCCCTTTACTGATCAATGCACTGACTAGCAAACGTTAGTATGTCAAAACCCGTCTTCAGCAATTGGTCTACCTAAACCTCCACTGTCCAGGAACCATGCAGTTGTTATAGCTCTTTGGAGCAACTGAAAGGTATGGGGAGAAAACAGGAACAGAATTGAATTGTAGATCTATAAAACACCTCTTCTCCATGCCTGCCTCTCCCAGTTTTGTGCAAACACTGCCTAGTTCCCTTCCCTGAAAAGACATTTATGAACCAGTTCAGTTTTAATGATCATCCAACAATTTCCCCAAGTGTCATCTCCACAAGTGACAAAAGTAATTTCTGTCAATTTCAATAGCTGTGTGTTTTTCTGATTCCTCCTAATATTTTTTTTCTGCTTGAAAGGTTGTTTTGCAGTGAGAGATTTCAAACGAAACCACATCCATATCACACAGTCATTTTGTTTGTAATAACCTAATTATCTCAAGATTTTGAACTTTGAAGGGAAAAGCACTGTTACACCAGGGATAAACACACATCATCTGTGCGTGGAAGCATCTGTGAAGATTCATTTGAAATGTCCAAACACCTGCACAGTCACACGGGACAGAAACTGTGGCAATGTGGGAATTATGGGAAGGGATTTCTTTCCCCATCCCAGTTGGAAATTCGCCAATGCAGTCACACTGGGGAGAGACCATCTACCTGCTCTGTGTGTGAAAATGGATTGATTTAGTCATCCAACCTGTAGATGCACCAGCACAGTCACACTGGGGAGAGACCGTTCACCTACTCTTTTTGTGGGAAAGGATTCACTCAGTCATCCAGCCTGCAGATGCACCAGTGCATTCATACTGAAGAGAAACCACTCACCAGTTCTGAATGTGGAAAAGGATTCATTCACCCATCTAAACCACTCAGACATCAGCAAATTCACACTTGAGATACTATTCACCTGCTCCGATTGTGGAAATGGATTTACACAGTCATCCCACCTGCAGAGACACCAGCAAATTCACACTCGGGAGAAACCTCTCTCAGTCAACTCACCTGCTGATACACCACCATCTTCAATCTGGGAAGAGACTGCTCGCTTGATCCTTATTGGGATGGGATTCAAACTGTCCTCCAAATTTTTAACACATTGGTGAAATGTCAGCCAACCAATTCTGAATCCAGATAGCCAAATCACCCTGTACCTCATACTTCCTGATTTTATGAATGAGCCTACCATGGGGAACCTTATCAAATATCTTGCTGAAGTCCATATACACCACATCCACTGCTCGACCTTCATCAACCTGTCTTGTCACCTCCTCAAAGAACTCAATAAGATTTGTGAGGCATGACCTGCCCCTCACAAAGCCATACTGACTGCCTTTAATCATGCTATGCTTTTCCAAATAATCATAAATCCTATCCCTCAAAATTCTTTCCAAAGTTCTGCTCATCACACATGTAAGACTGACTGGTCTGTAATGGCCAGGGATTTCCCTATTACCCTTCCAGAAAAGAGGAACAACATTCGACTCCTTCCAATCCTCCGGTACGGCTCCCATGAAGAGTGAGAAGAAAAAGATCTTCACCAGAGGCTTAGCAACCTCCTTTCTCACTTCCCGGAGCAGCTTAGGATAAATCTGGTCTGGCTCTGGGGACGTATCAGTCTTAATTTTTTCCAAATTTTCCAGCACATCAACTTCATCAATCTTGATCTTGTCAAGACTGTATCCCAGCTCCTCAAAGTTCTCATTCACAACAAGGTCCCTTTCCTTCGTGAAAACCAAAGCAAGAAAGCTCAGTTAGGGCTTCCCCTATCTGCTCAGACTCCACGCACAAGTTCCCTACACTATCCCTGCTCGGCCCTGCCTTCTCCCTGATCATTCGCTTATTCCTCACATACGAGTAACTGGGCATACGCCCTTTACTTCAACAGTCCCCCATTTAAAAAGCAGTGAATTTCACTTACAAAGAAAAAGCCACATTTGTCCTCAGATGTCTGCTTCAGTATCACCTCTATCACTGCTGGAACTTCCCATCATTTTATTCACAGTCACTCTATTATTTTGTGACCCACTCCAGTGAAATATACTTTCAGGCTTTGAGTTATGGTCGCTTCAATTAAATTGTGGGTGATCTGATAATTCTCAACTCCACTTTCCTGCCTTTCCCCATAACCGTTGTGTCCCTTACTCATGAAAAATCTTTCTATAGTATCCTTTTATGTACTTAATGAGCCAGTCACAACAACCCACTGTGGTGAAGAAATGCACAGATTCACAACCCTCAGAGAGAAGAAACTCCTCCATATCTCTGTTTTAAATATGTGATCGTAATTGTGAGATTTTGTTCTCTGGTCTAAGACAGTCCCAGAAGGGGAAACAACCTTTACACATACAAGCTATTAAGCCCTTCTTAGAATCTTGTGTGTATCAGCAATCTCCCACAAGGAGATTGAACAGTTCATCAACTCCACAAACACCTTCCACCCCGACCTCAAATTCACCTGGACCATCTCAGGCACCTCTGTCCTCCTCCTGGACCTCTCCATCTTTGGTGACTGACAAAGCATGGACATTTGCTACAAACTCACTAACTCCCACAGCTACCTGGACTACACCTCCTCCCACCCTGCTTCCTGTAAAAACACCATCCCGTATTCCCAAGTCCTTCACCTCTGCCCCCAGGAGGACCAATTCCACCATAGAACATCCCAGATGTTCTTCTTTTACAAAGACCACAATTTCCCCGTCTATGAGGTCAACAATGCCCTCCAGTGCATCTCCTCTATTTTCTGCACCTCTGCCCTTGAATCCCACCCCTCCAGTCGCAACAAGAACAGAATCCCCTGGTCCTCACCTTCCACCCCACCAACCTCCAGAAACATTGCATCATTATCTGCCACTTACACCACCTACAAACAGAGATATATTTAGAGATTAGAGATATATTTCCCTCCCCACCCCATCTGCGATTCCCCCTGCAACTCCCATGTCAGATGCAAGCCCCCACACCAGCCTAAACCCTACTCCCAGCACCTTCTCCTGCCACCACAAGAAATGCAGAATCTGCACCCATAAACCCCCATCATCTCCATTCAAGGCCTCAAAGGATCCTTCCACATGACTGAAATTTACCTGTACTTCCACACATGCCATCTACTGTATCCATTACACCCGATGTGGTCTCCTGTACACTGGGGAGATGGGATGCCAACTTGCGGATCATTTCAGAGGACATCTCTGGGACACCTGCACCAACCAACCCCACCACTCTGTGGCTGAACACTTTAACTCCCCCTCCCACTCCACCAAGGACATGCAGGTCCTGGCCTCCTCCATTTCCAATCCTAACCACCCAGCGCCTGGAGGAAGTCCTCCTGACCTTCCACTTTGGGGCCCTGCAACCACACGGGATCAATATGGATTTCACCAGTTTCCTTATTTCCCCTCCCCCTCCCTTATTCCAGGCCCTAGCCTCCAAGTCGGCACTGCCCTGTTGACCTGTCCATCTTCCTTCCCACCTACCACTCTACCCTCCTCTCCGACCTATCACTTTCACCCCCACCTTCATCTTCCTATCACATTCCCAGCCACCTTCCCCCGCCAACCCTATTACCTTCCCATTTATCTCTCAGCCTCCCTGACCCACAAGCCTCATTTCTGATGAAGGGCTTAAGCCCGATATGTCAATTCTCCTTCTCCTTGGATACTGCCTGACCTGATTTGCTTTTCCAGCACCACACTCTCGACTCTGATCTCCAGAATCTGCAGTCCTCACTTTCTCCTAAGATTGTGTGTCACCAGGATTTGAATCGCACGCTGTTGATCACTACATGGGTTTCACATATCCTATGTTTACAGATATCTTTAACATGCTCTCAAAGTGTCTGATTAGTGCAATTTAACCCTAGAAGGGTGTCACATCACTCATCAGTCTTGTCTGTCCTCAGTCAGAAAAAAACACGGACTCTGCCCACTCAAGGTGCAGTAGGAGCTGTTTCTCAATCACAGTTTGAGTCACAGATCAGCCTTTTAATCGAGATGATCCCCAAACCTTCATTTCTTTTTAGTTTTTGCAATCTCTGTCAGCCCGATCAGTTCTGAGCTTCCACAATATTCTTCCTCAGCTTTTTCAGCATGCTCCAAATTGAAGTGGTTAACAGGATTCTAAATGAATTTGGGATGTGCCATGAGATGGTGGGAGACTAGTGCATTTCGAATGTCAAACTCAGAGGATGAAAGATGCAGAAATGCACTGCCTATGGCGCATGAAACCAGAAACATTGGGGATGCTGCCGAGATAGTGGTCTGGAGAAGCAGGCTGGCTTGGCCAAGTACCTGCTCAGACTTCCATGTTGGACATTTTCAACACCAAGTTTCTCTCTGCCACATAGAAGAACACCAAACCACAAATAAATCAGGGGAGAGTAGATAATAATGAGGTGCAAGTGCATGCCAAGAGGATGCTTACTTACCACAAAGATTCTTTTTAAACCTTAGGTGGAAAATTTGACTTTTCATTCCTTGACATTGAGAATCCCATTTTTGGGATCTCACCATTTTTTCCCAAGTGACCCATCATTGCCCACATCATGCACAGGCTGGAAAGATTCCACTCTGTGTTAAATACAAAACCTATTTATTTGATGTTTGCTGTGGGACACACATTACATCTCATCGGCAGATAGACTGTGGGTTTTGCTTTTAGTGGTTCCAGGAGTATTAGCAAAATCTTTGCGAGATAACAAGATTAAGAGAGACACTCTGAAGGTATGGGAGTTGGGACTTATCCATAGGAGTAACTGAAGTTGTAGAACAAAAAGAATCTAGAGTTAGAAAGGAAAAGAGGCCTAAATATGTAGCAGCTATCAACAGGACATCATTTACTCTCATTGTGTTTTGGAGAAATTAAAGACCTGACACATTGCTTCCAATTACATTAGTATATTTTGATCTGATAGACTAATTAAATTCCAGTCCAGTTATGGTTTTAACAACATCAATAGAAATAAAACTGCAACTGTCAGAATGAACTCTGTTGTAATTAACAGCAATAGCAACACAATCCATCCCCTTCAGTCCCTTGTGAACTCATTGATGTGTCTGGAAGTGGCATGACTGAGTGAACTACTTCCCACACATGGAGCAAATGAACACCCTCTCCCCAGTGTGAATTCGCTGGTGTCTCAGCAGACAGCCTGAGCTTTTAAAGGTCTTCTGACATTCAGAATGTTCAAATATCTGTTATCCATGTGAACATTTTGGTGTGAATTGAGTTGAGATTGATAAATGAATCCTTTCCCACACAAGGAACATGTAAACGACCTCTCCCCCACTGTGAACTGGCTGGTGTGTGAGGAGGTGGTATGAATGGGTGAATCCCTTCACTCACAGGGAGGAAGTGAACGGCCTCTGCCCAGAGTGAATGCACTAGCACATGAGCAGACTCCTTATTGTTTTAATGCAGCCAGAACATTGGAAAGGTATTTTATTAAAGCAACTCACTGGTGCAAAGTTATGTTGGACAGAGAAATCCCTTCCAACGCATGCAGCCTCTCCTCAGCAGAAATTCACTGATGCCTCAACAGATCACTTGCAGTTTTAAAGGCCTACTCACATTCTGAACATTTGCAAAGTCTGTCTTCAATGTGAAGAAGTTGGCGTGAATTGAGGTGAGATAATTGGGTAAATTCCTTCCTACACCTGAAGCAGGTGAACAGCCTCTCCCCAGTGTGAACCTGACGGTGCTTTATGAGGATCTGAGAGTGTCAAAATACCCTCCCACACTGAGAGCAACTCTCAGAGTAGAAGAACTGGTGTTTGACCAGATCCTCGTTTATTTTAAAGCTCTTCTCACAATCAGAGCAAATAAACAGCCTCTCATCATTGTGACCTAGTTGGTGCATGAGTGGCTGGGACAAAAATTTAAACCTCTTTCCACACACAGAGCAGGTTAACAGCTTCTCCCTGATGTGAGTCCTCTGGTGGATATGTAATATTGGTGATGATGTGCATCCCTCCCCACACATGGGGCAGATGAACAGCTTATCCCCAGTGCAACTGCATTGGCCAATCTCCAGCTGGAATGGTTAATTGAATCCCTTCCCACATTCCTCACAATTCCACTGTTTCTCCATGCTGTAGGTGTCATGTGTTTCTTCAGGTTGGACAATCAGTTCAAACCTTGTCTACACACAGATCACATGTCTGGGTTCACTTACTGGAGTACTGTCATTCAGGTTATGTAACTAGCATGGTGGCTCAGTGGTTAGCATTGCTGCATCACAGCGCCAGGGATCCAGGTTTTATTCTAGCCTTGGGCGAATGTCTGAGCGGAGTTTGCACATTCTCCCTGTGTCTGCAATACTTTCCTCTGGGTGCTCTGTTTTCCTCCCACACCCAAAGACGTGCAGGTTAGGTGAATTGGCCATGCTAAATTGCCCGTAGTGTTCAGGGATGTGTAGGTTAGGTACATTAGTCAGAGGTAAATAAAAAGTAATGGGTTTGGATGGGAGACTGTTTGGAGGGTCAGTGTGGACTTGCTGGCCAAAGGGCCTGATTCTACACTGTAGGTATTCTAAGATTTCTAAGTCAGTTCAGTGACATTTACTCTTGTTGTTTATATCTTAGTGCTTTACTGGTCATTTCTCTTCCCACATAGAAAATTAGATGATGTGCAAATCCTGATAAACTGAGAAATCCTATCAGGTCTTGAAGTGAGGATTGGCTTGATTAGCTCATTTAGAAATGTTCCCCAATCCCCTGTGAAGGAAGTTTTAAATTGGTGGACAAGTTTAGTTTAAATGGAATATTTATTTCTGAGGCTGGTCCCCAGTTCTGTACATTCCCACCCCACATACTCTCTTTGTTGCCTGAATGAAGTTTTCTTGCATTACTTTCACAAGTTTGTACAAATAAAGGAATCAATGCTGCGATTTAATTAAGGGAGAAAACTCCATTCAATAAACTAGATGCAGAAGAAATAGATGTGGATTCAACTCAATCTCCCACTTCATAAAATTCATAAACACTTTACAAATGCTTCAGAATTCAAGGAATGGAACCCGACAACATATAACTATGGATTTTAATACATAATGCTGAGTGAAATACAGCTTTTTAAAAAAAAAAATCTGCTTATATAATGAGGAGACTTGTATTTTGCCACATATTGCAGCTACCTATCTGTTCAAGTAATCAGAATTGTATAATATTTTTGACATTCATGGGAGTGAAAGGTTTTGGAAGGCAGGAAAGTGGAGCTAAGTGTACAATGAGATCAGCCCTGATCTTTCTGAATGGTGGAGTTAAATTCAGTCTGTTGTTCTGATTGGCTTCTGGTTCTCCTCCTGCCCAAGGGAAACTCCAGCTTATTTTTCCAAAAACCCATTTACCGCTCAGAATTCCAATAAAGTGACACACTTTAAACTGTTTGATTGGGAAAAGGACACTTGTTATGAGACGGTGGTGAACCCTTCTATTAACGAAACCAAACATGCAGAAAAGCTCACCTCACCTCATGATCTGTTAAAATATGAGTGACAGAGAACTCACGAATTCCAGTATTTAGAAAAAATAATATCAATGTGTTGTTTAACTCTAAAAGTGACCATTAAACAACAACTATTCACAACTCTAAGCTCCCTTTCTCTTAACTGTTTATTATCTGCCTCCAACTCTATAGCAATATGCCGTTCTAATAATTATTAAAATTAATAAAATCTACTCATTACATCAACTTAATTTCAAACTACACAACAACTGTCAACCTTGGTGTCTTTCTTCTTCTGGCTGAAGACCTCCCAGGTTGTTTTCTTTATTTTTACTGCAAATATGTTTCATATGAAGAAGTACCTTTGATAGAAAGGGTTTCCTAATCTCTTGGGTCTCTCTCAATGGAGACTGAGCAACTGCCAATTTTCAAAATGCCTACAATTATTTAGCCCCAATGTCAGATCATCTCATTCTGTCGATATTGGCAAAACAATAAATTCAAACTAAATTGGATTTTAGTTTCTGGGGCATAATTTAAACTGATTGGTTAAACTCAAATTGTTGTTAAAACAGCAAATAACTCAGGTATCCATTTCACACCCAAATATTAAATATTTTCAATTTCCCATTACACGCTGGGACTGCCATCTGGTCATATGACAGTTGCTTGTAAGCTCTCAGTTCAGAACAGCATTCACTTTCTCTTAAAAGTACAGTGCACCCCTTCAATGTTGTAACATATAAAATTTAAATTCCAGGATAAATTCTTTAACAGTGGTTTACTGTGCCTCACTTGCCAAGTCAACTCAGATTCCAGACCTCAAACCCTGCAACCAGTTACAGAAACTTCTGCTCACTCACTCCTCTTACTGCAAATTTACATGACAATCAATTCCCACATGCTAACAAGACCTGTCAGCAGAAGTTCAGGACATCAGAAAGCAAATGCTGAATTTGACTTATGAAAAACAATGACAGAAGCAGAACTAATTAATAAAAACATTTTAAAATAATCAACTACTAATATATTCAATTTGCAAGAGACTGTTAAGGAATAGAAGTTGATAATATTCACTGTTGTGCCAAGTTTTCAAAGATATTAATAGATGTATTTTTTCTCTATTAAAAGATAATTGTTAGCTTAGAGTTATCTCAGATCCTAGAATAACTCAATAGGCGATGTTAAACAAAAATCACGCGATACTAAGTTATAGAACAACAGGTTTATTTGAAAATACAAGCTTTCCGAACGCTGCTCCTTTGTCAGGTAGCTAGTGGGCAGGATAATTAGGACACAGAATTTATTAGATGGTCAAAGTGTCATACAACTAGGGCAATAAACTCTGGGATTTAAATATTAATCAACCGAAACCTGCATCATTATTCTAAGTGATTACAGACTTAGCAGCCATCTAGGTTTGTCTAATACATCGCATCAGTTGTATGACACTGATCTTTTTCTTATAAATTCTGTGTCCTACGTATCCTGTCTTATTTGTTACCTGACGAAAGAGCAGCATTCCGAAATCTTATATTTTCAAATGAACTTGTTGGACTATAACCTAGTATCGCGTGATTTTTTAAACTTTGTCCGTCCCACTCCAACACCGCCACCTCCATATCACGAATAGGTGAAAACAGTTGACAAACTGCAAAACACAGGAGTGCTTAAGCTTCACTTGGAGACTGCCCACCAGTCCAGAGCATGCGCGGAGCAACTTCTAGAAGTTGAGCTAGATCAACGAGAACTACAGTGAATAAAGTTAAAAATTACACAACACCAGGTTATAGTGCAACAGGTTTAATTGGAAGCACACTAGTTTTCGGAGCACCGCTCCTTCATCAGGTGGTTGAATTATAACCTGGTGTTGTGTGATTTTTAACTTTGTGCACGCCAGTCCAACACTGGCATCTCCAAATCACACTGCATAAATATAATTAAACAAAGTGAACAATGGCGGTAGATATACCCAGAATTCCCTGTGGTCGGGAATGTCCTATCTGGACAGAACACAATGCGGCTGCGCAGTGTGACGGTGTTCTGAGCATGTGCAATGCCGATAATGATGACAGGAGCCTGACAGTTTGTCTCTCGGCGGCGGCGGCGGCGGCCACGCGGAGGATTCATAAACATTCACCGTACACCACAAACAGCGAAGAAAAACCAGCAGGTCCGCCACTGATTTCTCCTGAACATATGCCCTGGTTCATGGTCGCCATTTTGTTTCAGCGGGGTCTGTTGGAATGTGTTGCTGGAAAAGCGCAGCAGGTCAGGCGGCCTCATTTCCGAGGAAGGGCTCCGGCCCGAAACGGCAATTCTCCTGCTCCTCGGATCCAAGCAGGCCTGCTTGGCACACTCTCCTCATTCCTGATGAAGGGCTCCGGCCCGAAACGTTGAAGTTCCTGCTCCTCGGATCCTGCCTGAGCTGCTGCGCTGTTCCAGCAACACGCTCTCAACTCTGATCGTCAGCTTCTGCAAACCTCACTCTTCTTTTCGCATAGTTAAAAATCACACAACACCAGGTTATAATCCAGCAGGTTTAATTGGAAGCATGTGTGGTTGTCCTGGTGACGCAATTAGTGGACGGGACCACGTGACCAAGAGGGACAATAATTAACCCATAGATTGTCAGTCTACAGACAGGGACTGGATACAGGCAGAGAGAAAGCTGGGAGTGGGAGAGGAAGGAGATGGGTTTAGGATTTCGTCTTTGTGAGGGAACAGTCAGCCTGTTTAGTATTTCAATATTGATCTGTGGCCAGTTTCTGTATTCTGGCCTTTGGCCCATGTTGGTTAATATTTTTAAGTATAATAAAGATAATTTATCTCATTTAAAATGAGCAATTGATCTAGCAATGACTATTGTTTTTGGAAGAGTGCCAAACAGATGCTGCCTTTAAGCATAGAAGTTCTTCACTTCTCTCCTGAATGATCTGACACTATTTCTCAAACTATGCTAGCTAGTTCCAGAATATCCAATCAGTGGAAATAATTTATCTTTATCTGCTTAGTATTTTGCTATTAATACCTTGAAAACTATAATCAAATCACACCTTAGCCTTCCAAATTTGAAGAAAATAAGCCTACTTTGTACAGTCTTTTTTCAGAACTTAACTTCTGCAATACATGTATCATTCTTTTCAACATGTGTTGTGCTCACTCTAAGGCCAGTACATCCTTCCCACGCTCTGGTGCCCAGTTCTGCTCACAGTATTCCAAGGGATCTAAGGTTTTGTATAACTGCAACAAAAGTTCTGAATTCTTGTACACCAGTGTTCTGGATATTAGGGCCAGCATTCTGTTAACTTTCTTCATCATTTTCTGTGCCTGTTTGTGGCATCTTAAAAGATCTATGTACCTGAACCCCCAAATCTCTTTGGACTTCCATTGCAGTTAACTTCATACCATCCAGAGAATATCCTGATCTAAACTGTTCGGTCCAAAATAGATAATGTCACACTTGCTAACATTAAAATTCATCTGCTATGGTTTTTCCCCAATCACCTAATATATCAATGAGCATTGTTAGTATCTAAATGATCTGAATAATTGAGGCCTTTGTACAGATCCTTGCAGGACCCAGAGTCTCATCCTGCCAATTTGAGTACCTATCCATTATCCCTATTTTTTGTTGTCTGTCAATCAGTTAATTTCCCAGCCGAGTCAGTCATTTGCCTGCAATTTCTTAAGGTTCTACCTTAGTTTACAGTATGTTATGTATGACTTTATCAGATAGCTTAAGGAAAGTCCATGTAAACAACATCCACAGACATTCCCCTGTCTGATCCCTTTGTCACCTCTTCAGAAAATTCAGTGAAAACTGGAATTTACCTCTTTGGAGAACAAGAGAGGAAAATATTGAATTAATTAACTTAATTTAGTCAAGCTAGAATTTTCTGTTTTGAATTTCTGTTCTGTATTGACAGTAATGGCATTTGTAAACCCCTTTTGCAGAGTGGTGGAACAGGAGGATTTATGGACAGAAATTTCAAACCAAACACTACAGCAAGAACTGAAGGAGGTACTTGACTCATCAGGACCTGAATATCACCAGCCTTTGATTGTGAAAGAAGAAATATTTGTCTGTTCTGCCTTTTAGAAAAAGTTCCAAGGACTGTTGTGACTTTAAAAACACTGAGACACAGAATTACCTGAGTGGGAGTGTTCCAGTGTACTGTCTTTGTGGTAAAAGCTGTACCCAGTTACACAACTTAAAACAAACTTCACGACTTTATTCTGAGGAGAAAGCACACATGTTCTGAGATTGTCCAACCTGGAGTGACACAAGGACACCACCGCAATGGAAAAACAATGGAAATGTGATGATTGTGGAATGGGCTTCAGTTACCCATCCCGGCTGGAATACCATCGTCGGAGACACACTGGAGAAAAACCATGGAAATGTGAGGAATGTGGCAAGAGATTTGAATCTCATTACTTGCTAGAAATCCATCAACGCAGTCACACTGGGGAGAAGCCATTCATCTGTTCCTTGTGTGGGAAAGGATTTGCACAGTCAGCCATCCTGACATTGCATCAGCGAATTCACACTGACCACCGGCCCTTCTGCTGCATTGACTGTGGAAAGAAGTTCAGGCAGTCATACCACCTCACCGTACACCGGCGGGTTCACACAGGGGAGAGACCTTTCACTTGCTGTGTATGTGGAAAGGGATTTAATGTTTCTTCCCACTTGCTGAATCACCAGCGAATTCACACTGGGGACAGGCCATTCATCTGCTCCGAGTGTGGGAAGGGATTCACCGCATCCTCCCACCTGCTAAAGCACCAACAGGTTCACAGTGAGGAGAGGCCATTCACCTGCTTGGAGTGTGGGAAGGGATTTACTCAGTCAGCCAAACTGACAGTACATCAGCGAATTCACACAAAAGAGAAGCCATTCAGCTGCATCCACTGTGGGAAAAGCTTCAGCTTTTCATCTGAACTGACTGCACACCAGCGAGTTCACACTGGGGAGAGACCGTTCAAGTGTTCTATCTGTGGGAAAGCATTCACTCAGTCATCCCACTGTCTGATACACCAGCGAATTCACAGTCATGAGAAGCCATTCAGCTGCTCATCCTGTGGAAAGAAATTCAAACTTTCATGCAACCTCAAAGCACACCAGCGGATTCACACTGGGGAGAGGCCGTTCACTTGCACTGTGTGTGGAAAGGGATTCCCTTGGTTACCCAGCCTGTTGAGACACCAGCAAGTTCACAAATGACTGCAGAGTTTGGATTGTGCTGTTCACCAAATCCACACTTGATAGTCTGACAATATTGGGTTTGTCTCTGATGATATTAACAATCCTCTCTCAGTTCCTAGACATTAATATTTTGGATATAACACTGATTTTCACTCCTTTAATGTTAATTTTCAAATGAGCAATCTGGCTTCCATTCAAGAACTTTCAACAGAACCCTGATTACAGTCAAATTGTGAAATTTAATCATCATTGCTGATTAATCCTTGCTGACAATTCTCATTGTCGTGCATGTTCTTCATAGTGGAAGCTTGATTGTGAAATTAAAATTATCAAAGAAAAAGAAACAACTGAAATATTTTATGGTTCCATCAATATAAAAAAGCAGTACAACACAGTACAGACCCTTTGGCCCACGATGTTGTGCTGAGCATTTATCTTAATCTAAGATCAACCTACACACCCCTCAATTTACTGCCATCCGTATGCTTGTCCATCACTCACTTAAATGTCCCTAATATCCCTGACTCTATTACCAGCGCTGGCAGTGCTTTCCAAGCACCCACCACTCGCTACGTAAAGAACCTTCCTCTGACAATTCCCCATACCTTCCTCAATCACTTTAAAATTATGACTCGTGACAGTCATTTCTGCCCTGGAGAAAGTCTCTGGGTATCTACTGTCTTTATGCCTCTCATTACGTTGTACTCCTCTATCAAGTCGCCCACTCTTGTTTCTTGCCAATATGAAAACCTTAGCTCGCTCAACCTCTCTTCATAAGACAAGCCCTCCAATCCAGACAGCAGCATGGTAAATCTCCTCTGCACTCTTTCTAAAGCATTTGCAGCCTTCCTATAATGAGGCGATCAGAACTGGATACAATATTCCAAGTGTGGTTGAACTAGGATTTTATAGAGCTGCAGCAAAGCCTCGCACCTGTTCATCTCAATCTCCTGTGAATGAAAGCCAAAATACCATACGCCTTCTTAACAACTTGGGTGGCAACTTTGAGGGATCTATGTACATGGACCCCAAGATCCCACTGATTGGTAGCTCAGTGGTTAGTACTGTTGCCTCACAGGGGCAGGGACCCAGGTTCAATTCCACCCTTTGGCGACTGTGTATGTGGAGTTTGCACATTCTCCCCGTGTCTTCATGGGTTTACTCCCGGTGCTCTGGTTTCTTTCCACATTCCAAAGGTATGCAGGTTAAGTGAATTAGCTATGCTAAATTGCCCATTGTGTTCAAGGATGTGTAACTTAGCTGCATTAGTTAGGGGTAAATGTAGAATAATAGAGTAAGAGAATGTGTTTGGGTAGGTTACTCATCAGAGGGTCAGTGTGGACTTGTTGGGCCAAATGGCCTTTTCCATACTGTAGGGATTCTACGATCAGTTCCTCCACGCTGCTAAAAATGCTGTCTAACCCTGTATTCAGCACTCAAATTTCACCTTTCAAAATAGATCACCAGGTTGAACTCCATCTGCTACTTCTTCGCCCAGCTCTGCATCCTGTCAATGTCTTGTTGCCTGCAACAACCCTCGACACTATCAACAACACAACCAAGATCCCATCTGCACCATCATGGCCCCTCAGTCTCTGAAGGGAAATCAGATCTGTTCCACAGGTCATCCTCAGTGCAATCATCATCACAATTTACATAAACAGAGGATTGCAACAATGACAGGCATCTGTAGTTCACTCAAAGAACAAAGAAAATTTACAGCCCAGGAACAAGCCTCCAAGCCTGAGCCGATCCAAATCTACTGTCTAAACCTGTCACCCAATTCCTAAGCATCTGTATCCCTCTGCTCCCCACCTACTCATGCTTCTGTCCAGACACAGCTTAAATGGATCTACCGTGCCTGCCTCTACCACCTCTGCTGGCAATGCAGTCCAGACACCCATCACCCTCTGTGTAAAGTATTGCTGCGTGTATCCCCCTTAAATTTTTCACCTCTCACCTTGAAAGTGTGACCTGTCGTTAATTGAATCCTTCACCCTGGGAAAAAGCTTATCTCTGTCTACCCTGTCAATACCCTTCATGATTTTGTAAACCTCAATCAGGTCCCCCCTCAACCTCTTTTCTAATGAAAGCAAACCTAACCTACTAATCTCTCTTCATAGCTAGCACCATGTCAGGCAACCTTCTCTGCACCCTCTCCAAAGCGTCCACATCCTTTTGGTAATGTGGCAAACAGAACTGTACACAGTATTCTAAATGCGCCTGAACCAATGTCTTGTACAATGTTAACATGACCTGCCAGCTCTTATACTCAATACCCTGTCTGATGAAGGCAAGCATACCATATGCCTTCTTGACCACTCTATCCACCTGTGCAGCAACCTTCAGGGAACAATGGACCAGCACTCCCAGATCTCTCATTCATTGTATAATTCGCTCTAGAATTAGACTTGCCTAAATGCATTACCTCGCACTTGTCTGGATTGAACTCCATCTGCCAAATTTCTGCCCAACTCTCCAGTCTAATGTATTCTTTGACAGTCCTCTATGTTTTCTGCTACTCCACCAATCTTTGTGTCATCTGCAAACTTGCTGATCATACCAACAATGCCGTCTTCTAGATCATTTATGTATATTATAAACAACAGTGGCCCCAATACTGACCCCTGCGGAACATCACTGGTCACCTTCCTCCATTTCAATAAACTCCCTTCTACTACTCTCTGTTTTCTGTTGCTCAACCAGTTCTTTATCCACCTAGCTAGAACACCCTGCACACCACGTGACCTCACTTTCTCTATTAGTTTACCAGGGGAATCTTATCAAATGTAAAAAATGAGGTCTGCAGATGCTGGAGATCACAGCTGCAAATGTGTTGCTGGTCAAAGCACAGCAGGCCAGGCAGCATCTCAGGAATAGAGAATTCGACGTTTCGAGCATAAGCCCTTCATCAGGAATAAGAGAGAGCAGCCAAGCATGCTAAGATAAAAGGTAGGGAGGAGGGACTAGGGGGAGGGGCGATGGAGGTGGGATAGGTGGAAGGAGGTCAAGGTGAGGGTGATAGGCCGGAGTGGGGTGGGGGCGGAGAGGTCAGGAAGAGGATTGCAGGTTAGGAGGGCGGTGCTGAGTTGAGGGAACCAACTGAGACAAGGTGGGGGGAGGGGAAATGAGGAAACTGGAGAAATCTGAATTCATACCTTGTGGTTGGAGGGTTCCCAGGTGGAAGATGAGGCGCTCCTCCTCCAGCCGTCGTGTTGTTATGTTCTGCCGGTGGAGGAGTCCAAGGACCTGCATGTCCTCGGTGGAGTGGGAGGGAGAGTTAAAGTGTTGAGCCACGGGGTGATTGGGTTGGTTGGTTTGGGCGGCCCGGAGGTGTTCTCTGAAGCGTTCCGCAAGTAAGCGGCCTGTCTCACCAATATAGAGGAGGCCACATCGGGTGCAGCGGATGCAATAGATGATGTGTGTGGAGGTACAGGTGAACTTGTGGCGGATATGGAAGGATCCCTTGGGGCCTTGGAGGGAAGTGAGTGTGGAGGTGTGGGCGCAAGTTTTACATTTCCTGCGGTTGCAGGGAAAGGTGCCTGGGGTGGAGGTTGGGTTGGTGGGGGGTGTGGATCTGACGAGGGAGTCACGAAGGGAGTGGTCCTTGCGGAACGCTGATAGGGGAGGGGAGGGAAATATATCCTTGGTGGTGGGGTCCGTTTGGAGGTGGCGGAAATGGCGGCGGATGATCCGTTGTATGCGGAGGTTGGTGGGGTGGTAGGTGAGAACCAGTGGGGTTCTGTCTTGGTGGCGGTTGGAGGAGCGGGGCTCAAGGGCGGAGGAGCGGGAAGTGGAGGAGATGCGGTGGAGGGCATCGTCGATCACGTCTGGGGGGAATCTGCGGTCCTTGAAGAAGGAGGCCATCTGGGCTGTGCGGTGTTGGAATTGGTCCTCCTGGGAGCAGATGCGGCGGAGACGAAGGAATTGGGAATATGGGATGGCGTTTTTACAGGGGGCAGGGTGGGAGGAGGTGTAGTCCAGGTAGCTGTGGGAGTCAGTCGGTTTATAATAGATGTCTGTGTTGAGTCGGTCACCCGAGATAGAAATGGAAAGGTCTAGGAAGGGGAGGGAGGAGTCTGAGACAGTCCAGGTGAATTTCAGGTCGGGATGGAAGGTGTTAGTAAAGTTGATAAACTGTTCAACCTCCTCGTGGGAGCACGAGGCAGCGCCGATACAGTCATCGATGTAGCGGAGGAAAAGGTGGGGGGTGGTGCCAGTGTAGTTGCGGAAGATGGACTGTTCCACATATCCTATGAAGAGGCAGGCATAGCTGGGGCCCATGCGGGTGCCCATGGCAACTCCTTTAGTTTGGAGGAAGTGGGAGGATTGGAAAGAGAAGTTATTCAGGGTGAGGACCAGTTCAGTCAGTCGAAGGAGGGTGTCAGTGGAAGGGTACTGGTTAGTGCGGCGGGAAAGGAAGAAGCGGAGGGCTTTGAGTCCTTCGTGATGGGGGATGGAGGTGTACAGGGACTGGATGTCCATAGTGAAAATAAGGCGTTGGGGACCGGGGAAGCGAAAATCCTGGAGGAGGTGGAGGGCGTGGGTGGTGTCCCGAACGTAGGTGGGGAGTTCTTGGACTAAAGGGGACAGGACCGTGTCGAGGTATTGGGAGATGAGTTCGGTGGGGCAGGAGCAGGCTGAGACAATGGGTCGGCCGGGGCAGGCAGGTTTGTGGATTTTGGGCAGGAGGTAGAAACGGGCGGTGCGGGGTTGTGGGACTATGAGGTTGGAGGCGGTGGATGGGAGATCCCCTGAGGTGATGAGGTCCTGGATGGTCTGGGAGATGATGGTTTGGTGGTGGGAGGTGGGGTCGTGGTCAAGGGGGCGATAAGAGGAGGCGTCCGCGAGCTGGCGTTTGGCTTCAGCGGTATACAGGTCAGTGCGCCAAACTACCACCGCGCCTCCCTTGTCTGCGGGTTTGATGGTGAGGTTGGGATTGGAGCGGAGGGAGTGGAGGGCTGCACGTTCTGAGGGTGAGAGGTTGGAGTGGGTGACAGGGGTGGACAGGTTGAGTCGGTTAATGTCACGGCGGCAGTTGGCTATAAAGAGGCCGAGGGCGGGTAGGAGGCCAGCACGGGGTGTCCAGGTGGATGGGGTGTGTTGGAGGCGGGAGAAGGGGTCGTCAGAGGGTGGGCGGGAGTCTTGGTTGTGAAAGTAGGCACGGAGGCGAAGGCGGCGGAAGAATTGTTCAATATCTCGCCGCGTGTTGAACTCATTAATCCGAGGGCATAGGGGAATGAAGGTGAGGCCCCTGCTGAGGACTGATCTTTCATCCTCAGAGAGGGGGAGATCTGGAGGGATGGTGAAAATCCGGCAAGGCTGGGAGCTAGGACCTGCTGTGGGACTGGAGCTGGGGCTGGGGGTGGGGTTAGGTGCGGGGACAGAGATCGAAGTAGGGGCGGAGTTAGACGTGGTGACGTTGCTCGATGTGGGGGCGGGGTCATGCGTCGTGACGGAAATAAGCGTGGGGGCGGGGTTATGTGAAGTGATGAAAGACGGCGTGGGGGCGGGGTTATGTGTGGTGACGAAAGACGGCGTGGGGGCGGGGTTATGTGTGGTGACGAAAGACGGCGGGGCGGGGAAACCTGAGGATTTGTGCTCCTGCAGGTTAGTGATGTCAGTGGGGGCGGAAGTGGCTGCGCCGATGGCAACCGGAGGGGCGGAAATGGTTGCGGCGACGGAGGAGTGGTGGTCATTCCCGGTGGCCGCGTGGGTCGCGGGTCCGTCGGCGATCGTGGAAGCGGTTGTGTGTGTGGTGGTCACCGGGGCAGTTGTTGGGGCGGCGATTGCGGGGGCTCCGAGGTCGGTGGGGGCGGAAGTGACGTCACGGTCGGCGGCGGCCTTTGGTGCCGCGGGCGCTGTGGAGGCCACGTGTAATGGCGTCCGACAGGCCTATAGAAGATTCTGGAATAGTTGAGGAGCCACGAGTGTGGGGTAAGTACATGAAAGTTTTCGGTACTTAACTCCATATAAATGACATCAACAACCCTTCCTTCATCTATCAACTTGGTCCCTTCATCAAAGAACTCTATTATGTTGGTAAAGTACGATCTCCCCAGCATAAAACCATGTTGACTATCACTGATAAGTCCATTCTTTTCAAAATATAAATATTTGGAAACACTTCCTCCGTGTATGTTGCTATATTTGCTGCATTGCCCTAATGCCAAATCCTGATATTCGAAAGTCCGACAATGAATGCAGCTCTGTTGGCTGGACAAATAGAAAAGTAAGCATTTTGGGATTTGAGGCATGATCACTAGACAAACCTAATACCACTCTTCCTAAACTAAGTCAATGTCTCCTTGTTCCGGGTGAAAAGGCAGCATTCTTCCCATTCTGACTCCGAGGACCTTGCTATTTGCTCCCTTTTGCCTTGGACCAGTGTCTCTCCATTGCAGGATGTAATAATCCATTCTCTTTCTCTCGACAAAAGTGAGGGCTGCAGATGCTGGAAATCAGAGTCTAGATTAGAGTGGCTCTGGAAAAGCACAGCAGGTCAGGCAGCATCCGAGGAACAGGAAAATCAAAGTTTCGGGCAAAAGTCAGGAAATTCCTGATGAAGAGCTTTTCCGAAACGTCGATTTTCCCATTCTCCCTCTCTGGCAGGCAGTGCTTTGCAGTTGAGCAGGAGAATGCATATTGGTATACTGCCCCTGTGTGTCACATCACCCAGGAGGAATGGAAACAGTTTGAGAGATTGTATTTCGGTTGCAGGGTATTTATTGTAAGCGTATGTAAGCGAAAATCACAAATTAAACTGTCAGATCAGCACACGAGAGTTTCTAGTCCAGTGGATCATTGGAGAAAACTTTAACAGCACAGGACTATTTCAAACCACCGAACCCTGGTTAATGGGTCCAGCTTGCTCCCACTACACAGGGAATGCGCGTGCTCGCTGTGTAGTGATATGTTACTAAACGAGACACAGATTCAAATTGCACTCAACAACAAGTCACGGTAAGGAGATGCACAACGGCAGGCTGACAAAACAGTTGAGGAAACCATTAACTCACTGTAATGAGAGAATGATCATTTATATAAAGGGGCCTTCTCTGTGATATCAATATTTCCAGAAATTTTGGGAAGCGAACTGACCAGAAGGAGGTTACTCTGTCCAGTGTCTCTGTGCTGACGGAGAAACCTGTCACTTACCTCATCACTTTATAAATTGCAGCTGCAGACCTGCAGGTTAAGAATCCAATATGTTTCAATAAGATTGTGTCTCATTCATTTCAACTCAGGATCTACTCTCATCTGGAGGTAGGGTTTACCGGGCTCAATTTTACTGAAAAGCTGACCTCCAGCTAGTTCAACAAATAGGTCGTTGATCAAAGGGAAAGGAAACTGCTTAGCACACACCAGCAGGTGAACTGTTGCAGCATGATATTGCGGCTCCGGAACTCAATCCCTCTACGAATGAAACCTTAACGCGCTGTATACCTTAACAGCACTATCCACCTGGGTGGCAACTTTCAGGGATCTATGTACATGGACTCCAAGATCCTTCTGCACATCCACACACCAAGAATCTTTCCATCGACCCAGTACTCTGCCTTCCTGTTATTCTCAAAGTGCATCACCTCACATTTAGCTGCATTGAATGTAAACTGTTAAAATGGGGTTAAAAATTGACAGCATCAATGTGCGTAGCTACGCGATGTGTTTCTACGATGGCCTTCCTGGCCAGCGTTAAAGCCAACGTCCTGTTTCTGTAGGAGTGTGGGCTACCGCACCTCAGCAGCTACAGGAGATGGTCGAGCTTGTGGGCCCATGGGCCGTCAGTTTGGCCGGGGGGCAACGATGGCCGCGCCTCCGGCCTGGGTATCCTGTTAGAAGGAGGCAATTTCACCATCTCTGAGGTTAACGAGGTGGTGGGCGGGTGCCTCCTCGTCACCGACGTCATGTACAGGAATGCTCCCATGAGACTGATTAATGTGTACGCCCCAGTGGGTAAGAGTGAACAGTTGGCCGTCTGCAGCAGCTTCCACTGTTGCTGGCTACGTCCAGGCCGGTCATTCTGGCCGGAGACTTCAACTGTATCATGGATGCAGATGGACGATCCGACGGGGGGGACAGTAAACTGGGCGCCACGTCCAGAGCCCTGATGGACACGGTAAAAGATGCCAAGCTGCACGACGTCTTCAGCACCCCTGCAGATGGAGCGCAGCGTTGATACACCTGGTCACGGGCAGATGGGTCTATCCGCTCAAGGATAGATTACCTGTTTGTGTCCCGAACACACTCAGTTAGATCCACCGACGTCAAGCCGGTGTTCTTCTCTGACCACTGCCTCCTGCTGGCCGACTGTCACCTACAGGACGAGCAGCGGGCTGGTAAGGGAACGTGGAAGCTGAACACAAAGCTGTTGACCCCGGGAAACATTGAGGAGCTCAAGAGGGACTACGCAGGTTGGAGAACCGTGAAGCCCCTCTTTGAGCCCCCAGCAGACTGGTGGGAAACAGTAAAAGGGAACATCAAGAGGTTCTTCATCCTCAAAGGTGTTCAGGAGGCGAGAGAGAGGCAGGGAAAACTGTCCCAGCTCCAGGAAAGTATGCAGAACATGCTCCTGCTGCAGACGATGGGGCTCGATGTCACAGAGGACCTCAAGGAGGTGAAGGGCCAGCAAGCCTCGCTCTTTGCCCCGGAGGCCTCCAAGATAGTCTTCCGGTCCAGGGTCCGCTAGGTGGAGCAGGAAGAGACGTGCTCACGTTCCTTCTTCCAGAAGGTGCACAAAGAGAGCTCTGTGCTCAGCAGCCTGAAGGAAGAAGATGGCTTGATAACGTCATCTCAGGCTGACGTCATGAGGATCAACAAATCCTTCTATGCCAGTCTGTATGATGTGAAGCCGACCGACAGCGCGTCCTCCCAGTCGTCCCTGTCCTCTATCATGGAGGTCTTAGACGACAGAACACGTGAGAGGCTGGACCAGCCGCTATCTCTGGATGAGCTGACCAAGGCCCTCGAGTCCTTCGAAAAGAATAAAACTCCCGGAGGCGACGGCTTACCGGTCGAGCTCTATTCCGCTCTGTGGGACTTGATTGGCCAGGACCTGCTGGAGATGTATGTCAGTATGCTTCGGGCAGGTACCATGAGTGAATCCATGAGGAAAGGCATCATCACCCTCATCTACAAGCGGAAGGGGAAGAGGGAGGAACTCAAACATTGGAGACCAATCTCACTGTTGAATGCGGATTATAAAATTCTGTCAAAGGTAATCGCCAACCGGATCAGGTCTGCTCTGGGGTCGGTGATTCACCCTGACCAAACCTGTGCTGTACCGGGCAGGAAGATCGCTGAGAGTCTCGCACTCCTCAGGGATACGATCACCTGCGTGCAGGACAGAGGGTTGGACACCTGCCTGATCAGCCTGGACCAGGAGAAAGCCTTTGACAGGAGATCACACAGGTATATGAAAGATGTTCTCTCTAAAATGGGCTTTGGGGAGGGAATCTGCAATTAGATCAGACTGCTCTATACCAACATTGTCAGTGCAGTCTCAATCAATGGGTGGGAATCAGATAGCTTCCCAGTCAGATCTGGAGTCAGGCAGGGCTGCCCTCTCTCTCCTGCCTTGTTTGTGTGCTGCATAGAGCCATTTGCCGAGTCCATCAGGAAGGATGCGAGTCTGAGAGGGGTGACTATTCCTGGCAGCGGGGGCCTGCAGGTTAAGGCCTCCCTGTACATGGATGACGTCGCCGTTTTCTGCTCGGATCCGCTGTCCGTGCGCAGACTCATGTGCATATGTGACCAGTTCGAACGGGCCTCGGGGGCCAAGGTAAACCGAGGCAAGAGCAAGGCCATGCTCTTCGGAAACTGGGCCAAACAATCCTCAATCCCCTTCACTGTCAGGACCAACCACCTGAAGGTGCTGGGTATTTGGTTCGGGGGGGCTGGGGCGTGCGCCAAGTCTTGGGAAGAGCGTATCAGCAAAGTGAGGCAGAAACTGGGCAGATGGAAACTACGGTCGCTCTCCATCGCGGGAAAAAACCTGGTCATCAGGTGTGAGGCACTGTCATTGCCTATTCCCAGAACCTGTGCCGCTGGAGTCACCCGGGCCATTTTCCAGTTTATATGGAGATCAAAGATGGACCTCGTCCGAAGGGACTCGCTGTACAAAGATCTGGACAACGGGGGAAAAAATACACCCAATGCCACCCTCACCCTGATGGCCACCTTTGTGTGTGGCTGCATCAAGCTGTGCGTGGATCCCCGGTACGCAAACACCAAGTGTCACTACGTACTGAGGTTCTACCTGTCCCCGGTGTTGCGAAGGATGGGCCTGGCCTCGCTGCCGCGGAACGCTCTGAGTAGTTGGACCGTTCCGTATCACCTGTCCTTCGTGGAGAAGTTTATGAAGAAAAACATCTTTGACAACAAGTCCATCAGGAAGTGGTCAGCACTTCGGGAAAAGGAGAGGGCGGATCCTATCGAGCAGTTCCCTGAGCAGACTGTCAAAGCCATTTGGCAGAATGCTTCATCGCCAGAACTTTCCAACAAGCACCAAGACATGGCTTGGCTGGTGGTGAGAAGGGCTCTGCCTGTGAGATCCTTTATGCAGGCCCGGACTCTAAGCCGCACCGCATGCTGCCCTCGAAGCGGCTGCGGGGGGGACAAGACTGTCACACACTTCCTTCTGGAATGTGCCTACGCAGAAGAAGTCTGGAGAGGAATGCAGTGGTGTTTGTCGAGGTTCGTCACGAGCAGCGCCGTGATGCAGGATTCCGTGTTCTACAGTTTGTTCCCCGGGACGCACAACGAGACGAACATCAACCGTGCCTGGAGGATCATCAACTCGGTGAAGGACGCTCTCTGGGTGGTCCAAAACCTGTTGATCTTCCAGCTGAAGGAGTTGACCCCGACTGAATGTTGCAGACTGGCACATTCTAAGGTCCAGGACGTGTTGAGGGACGCGCTGAAGTTTGGGGCAGCTGCCGCCAAGGCGCGGTGGGGAAAGACCACCGTGTAACATCTGCCTGCCTAAGAAGAACAGGGGGCCCATGCAGTCATTTGGGCTGTGCTGACACCTCAGCTAAATATATGGGCATATGATTGAAAAATGTACAGACCTGTATAAAAATGATAAATTCTGATCTCTGTATGTAAATGTTTACATATAGAACATAGAACATAGAAAAATACAGCGCATTGCGTCGATGTTGCGCAGACCGAACCTACCTAACCTACACTAGCCCAATAACTTCCATGTGCTTATCCAATGCCCGCTTAAATGACCATAAAGAGGGAGAATCCACCACTGCTCCTGGCAGGGCATTCCATGAACTCACAACCCGCTGAGTAAAGAATCTACTCCTAACATCTGTCCTATACCTACCACCCCTTAATTTAAAGCTGTGTCCCCTAGTAACAGCTGACTCCATTAACAGAAAAAGGTTCTCAGTTTCTACCCTATCTAAACCCCTAATTATCTTGTACACCTCTATCAAATCTCCCCTAAACCTTCTCCAATGAGAACAGCCCCAAGTGCCTCAGCCTTTCCTCATACGATCTTCCTACCATGCCAGGCAATATCCTGGTAAACCTCCTCTGCACTCGTTCCAATGCCTTCACAACCTTCCTATAGTATGGCGACCAAAACTGCATGCAATACTCCAGATGAGGCCGCACCAGAGTCTTATACAACTGCAACATGACCTCAGGACACCGGAACTCAATTCCTCTGCCAATTAAGCCCAGTACACCATATGCCTTCTTCACAGCACTATTTATCTGGGTGGCAACTTTCAGAGATCTGTGTACATGGACACCAAGATCCCTCTGCTCATCCACACTACCAAGTAGCCTACCATTAGCCCAGTAATCCATCTTCTTGTTACTACTACCAAAGTGAATGACTTCACACTTCGCTACATTGAACTCCATCTGCCACCTTTCTGCCCAGCTCTGCAACTTATCTATATCCCGCTGTCACCTGCCACATCCTTCTTTGCTGTCCACAACTCCACCGACTTTCGTGTCATCCGCAAACTTGCTCACCCAGCCTTCAAGCCCCTCCTCTAGGTCATTTATAAAAATGACAAACAGCAATGGTCCCAAAACAGATCTTTGTGGAACACCGCTAGTAACTGCACTCCAAGATGAACCTATACCATCAACTACTACCCTCTGTCTCCTTCCAGCCAGCCAATTCCTAATCCAAACCTCTAATGCACCCTCAATGCCATACCTCCGTAGTTTTTGCATTAGCCTGCCATGGGGTACCTTATCGAACGCCTTGCTAAAATCCATATACACCACATCTACTGCTTTACCCTCGTCCACTTCCTTGGTCACCTTCTCAAAGAACTCAATAAGGTTTGTGAGACATGACCTGCCCTTCACAAAACCATGCTGACTATCCTTGATCACATTATTCCTCTCCAGATATTCATAAACCCTATCCCTTACAATTCTCTCTAAGACTTTGCCCACAACAGAAGTGAGACTCACTGGCCTATAGTTACTAGGGCTATCCCTACTCCCCTTCTTGAACAAGGGGACCACATTCGCTATCCTCCAGTCTTCTGGCACTATTCCTGTAGACAACGATGACATAAAAATCAAGGCCAATGGCTCCGCTATGTCCTCCCTAGCTTCCCAGAGGATCCTAGGATAAATGCCACCAGGCCCAGGGGACTTATCTATTTTCATCCTTTCCAGTATTCCCCAGACCTCTTCCCTACATACCTCAAGGCCATCCATTCTAATCACTTGTGACTCAATATTCACATCAGCAACAGTGTCCTGTTCCTGAGTGAATACTGACAAAAAGTATTGATTTAGTGTCTCTCCAATTTCCTTCGCCTCCACGCACAACTTCCCGCTACTATCCTTGACTGGACCGATACCTACCCTAGTCATCCTTTTATTCCTGACATACCTATAGAAAGCCTTTGGGTTTTCCCTAATCCTACCAACTAAGGACTTTTCATGTCCCCTTCTCGCTGCTCTTAGCTCTCTCTTTAGATCTTTCCTAGGTACCTTATAACTCTCAATCGCCCCAACTGAACCTTCACGCCTCATTTTTACATAGGCCGCCCTCTTCCATTTCACAAGGGATTCCAATTCCTTATTAAACCACGGCTCCCTCACAAGACCCTTTACTCCCTGCCTGACTGGTACATACTTATTAAGGACACCCATTAGCTGCTCCTTGAACAAGCTCCACATATCATTTGTGTCCTTCCCTTGAAGCCTATTTTTCCAATCCACGCATCCTAAGTCATGCCTCACCGCATCATAATTTCCCTGCCCCCAGCTATAACTCTTGCCCTGCAGTGCACACTTATCCCTCTTCATCACTAGAGTAAAAGTCACCGAGTTGTGGTCACTGTCCCCGAAGTGCTCACCTACCTCCAAGTCTAACACCTGGCCTGGTTCATTACCTAGAACCAAATCCAGCATAGCCTCACCTCTTGTTGGCCTGTCTACATATTGTATCAGGAAACCCTCCTGCACACATTGGACAAATACCGGCCCATCTAACGAACTCGTGCTATAGCTTTCCCAGTCAATATCTGGGAAGTTAAAGTCCCCCATAACAACCACCCTACTACTTTCACTCTTCTCCTGAATCATCCTTGCAATACTTTCCTCTATGTCTCTCGGACTATTAGGAGACCTGTAGAAAACTCCTAACAGGGTGACCTCACCTTTCCTATTTCTAACCTCAGCCCAAACTACCTCAGATGGCAAGTCTTCCTCCATCGTCCTTTCCACCACTGTAATACTATCCTTGACAAGCAATGCCACACCTCCCCCTCTTTTACCCCCATCTCTGACCCTACTAAAACATTTAAACCCTGGAATCTGCAACAGCCATTCCTGTCCCTGTTCTACCCACGTCTCTGTAATGGCCACAACATCGAAGTCCCAGGTACCAACCCACGCTGCAAGTTCACCTACCTTATTTCTTATACTTCTGGCATTGATGTATACACACTTCAAGCTGCCCTTCTGTTTACAGGCACCCTCCTTCGAGATCGATGCCATGTTCCTAACCTCCCTACACTCAAGGTCCTGTACCCTAAAGCTACAGTCCAGGTTCCCATGCCCCTGCAGAGTTAGTTTAAACCCTCCCAAAGAGCACTAGCAAACCTCCTCCCATGGATACTGGTGCCCCTCAGGTTCAGATGTAGACCATCCTGTTTATAGAGGTCCCACCTTCCCCAGAAAGAACCCCAGTTGTCCAGAAACCGGAATCCCTCCCTCCTGCACCATCCCTGTAGTCACGCATTTAACTGTTCTCTCTCCCTGTTCCTCGACTCTCTATCACGTGGCACGGGCAACAAACCAGAGACAACAACTCTGTTCGTTCTAGCTCTGAGCTTCCAACCTAGCTCCCTGAAAGCCTGCCTAACATCCTCACCCCTCTTCCTACCTATGTCGTTGGTGCCAACGTGGACCACAATCTGGGGCTGCTCCCCCTCCCCCTTAAGGACCCGGAAAACATGATCAGAGACATCACGTACCCTTGCACCTGGGAGGCAACATACCAATCGTGAGTCTCTATCGCCCCCGCAAAACCGCCTATCTGTGCCCCTCACTATTGAGTCCCCAATAACTATCGCTCTACCTTTCTCCACCCTTCCCTTCTGAGCAACGGGGACAGGCTCCGTGCCAGAGGCCTGAACCTCGTTGCTTACCCCTGGTAAGTCATCCCCCCTACAAGTATCCAAAACGGTATACTTGTTCTTGAGGGGAATGACTGCAGGGGGTCCCTGCACTGGCTGCTTCCTCCCACTCCCCCTCACTATCACCCATCTCTCTATAACTTTCGGAGTAACTACTTCCCTAAAGCTCTGATCTATGACCACCTCTGCCTCCCGAATGATCTGCAGTTCATCCAACTCCAGCTCCAGTTCCCTAACTGGGTGCACTTCTTGCAAGTGTCATCAGCAGGGAAGCTAAAGGCTTCCCTCACCTCATACATGTATGGCATAACCAATTGTACAGACCATCAAATTATTTTATGAATAAAGTATATTTTTGAAATAAAAAAACCCTGCAGGTTGTTGGACATGAATGGAAAATCCGGGGAGATTTTAAATAACTTCAGTGTTTCTATCACTTTTACATTTCAGAGAGTGACTCCCATACATCTTCTAGCGGAAGATAAATGTTTGCTCCTCATCTCCTAAATCTTTATGAGTCTATTACCATATATTCATTATCAAAACTTCCCGTCCATCTCTTGTTATTCTCACCCTAATTGGAAATATCGTTACCTTGTCTGACCTTCTCAAATACGTCACTTTTTCCGGGGTTGAATTGCCATTTTTCTGGTCGCCCAACCAGTGTGCACTGATATCTTCCTGCAGTCAACGCCTCTCCTCCTCATTTTCAGCGACGTTACCCAGTCTTGTGTCGCCTGCAAACTTCTTCATCACACTTCCGATATTGGTCCACAAATCGTTCAACATATCTGCAGACCAATGAGGGGCACTTCACAACAACCAACAGGACTAGGCAAGGTAAACAGAGAAAGTATCTTCCCAATCATTGGGGAGTCTGTAACCAGAGACGACAGTTTGAAGATAAGGTTTAAATCATTTAGGACGAAGGTGAGGGGAATATTATCACCCAGAGAGAGGTGAGCCTGTAGAATTCTGTGCTGCACAAAACGGTTGAGACTAAAACTCGATTTTATCTATATATAGAGAGAAAGAGTTAGATGTGGTTTTTAGGGCTCAAGGCACAAAAAGATGAGGTGAAAGTGAAACAGGATATTGAATTGGATGATCTCCATGATCAAATTGAATAGTGGAGCAAGCTGGATGGGCCGACTGGCCTCTTCCTGCTCCAATGTCTATATTTCTATCACAGGTATCAGGAGACCTCACACTAAGGAAACAGATTATCAATGACAAAAACATCCATTAACAATAGCCTGTTTGTTGCTGCAGTTTTGTCTTCGCTATGCGAAGTGCACAGACGCTAATTTCACTCTTTTTTTTGAGAGGTGTATATAATTAGCAGCATGACCTTTAGTACAGAAATGGGGATGGTAGCTGGTGCTGTGTGGCTCATGCCTGCATTAACATTCCAAAGGAAATTTGTGAAATGTCATTGAGAGGATTTCTGTGAAGAATTGTAGCCTGGAATGAAAGGCCCCGTGACAGCAGGGAGGTAAAATTGTCTGTGAGGAACTGTTTTCCAGACTGGAAGGGAAGGGAGTGCACAGTGCTGTTCCAAGGAGTCAGTATCGGGACCACCTCTCTTCTGAATAGATATTAATGAGCCGCATATTTTGGAGCTGGCAATTTAAAATGCCTTTATGCGACAAAAACGCATAGAGTCAGAGATCATAGCAATCCTACAGTACAGACAGAGACCATTCAGCCCGCACCAAAACTCTGTAGAGTTTCCCACTCCCCCATCCCGTAAACCTGCATTTACCAAGGCTGAATCACCTGGCCTTCACATCCATGCACACGACGGGGGCAATTCTCATCGTCAGTTCACCGAAACTGCACATGGTTGGTTATACTGTGGGAAGAATCTGGAGCACTCCCACGCAGACACCGGGAGAACGTGCAAACTCCACACGGTCACCCAAGGCTGGTCCCTGTTGCTGTACAGCCCCAAAATAACACAGCCCCCTCCCCAGCGGGGAACTGAATCCCCGGTCTCCCGCATGACAGTCAGGGATACTAACCAGTACACGACCAAGAACTTCACAAAGTGCGTGACTTATGTCCTAGTCAGAGACAACTGCTTAACTATCCTAATTCTATCTTCCACCACTTGGCCCATAGCCCTGTGTGCCTTAGCATCACAAATTCACATCTGAATGCTTCTTAAAGTTATCAGGCTATCTACCTCTACGGCTCTGACAGACAGTGGGTTCCAGATTCCAACCAGGTGAACGTGAGGACTGCAGATGCTGGAGATTAGAATCAAGAGTGTGGTGCTGGGAAAGCATAGCAGATCAGGATCCAGGCAGGAAAATCAACATTTCGAGCAAAAGCCCTTCATCAGGAATGAAGCCATCAGACTGAAGGGCTTTTGCCGAAACATCGATTTTCCTGCTCCTCCGATGCTGCTGGACCGGCTGTGCTTTTCCAGCACCACACTCTTGGCTCCAGATTCCAAACACCCGCTGACTAAAAAACATTTTTCCACACATCCATTCAAACCTTTCTATTTCTTACCTTAAATCTACGGTCCCTAGTGATCCCTTCATCAAGGGTAAACGTTTCTTTCAGTCTCCCCTATCCATATTCCTTGTCATTTTTACATCTCAGTCATGTCTACTCTGCTCTCAGGAAAATAATCCCAGTTTGCCCAACCACTCTTCATAACTGAAACTCTTTGGCCCAGATAATATCCTGGTAAATCTCTTCTGCATCGTTTCTAGCACTGTCACATCCTGTTAAAATGTGAATTGCAGGAGATGTGAACTGCACACCAGATCCAAATGAACAAATGAAATTAATGATGCAGAAAGCCACAGAAACTGGTGTTTTCCAATAAAGTCTCTTTTGCTCAATATTGCCTTGTGTCCCTTATCTGAGCATGACACTCCAATAATCCCTGGCCCATGCCAGTAAAAGCTGAGACATGAGGTTTGATTTCACATTGTGGCATCTTAATGGATCCACTGGTTTGAAGATCCTGATGGTGAGGCTGGAGCACGTTCACCCAGCAACAGTGACCGCAGCAGCACAGACTGAATGGTGTCAATGTGAGAGTAAGTGTTAAATTGTGCAGTGCCTCAGGGAATTGGCAGGAAGGACATGAGGAAGGTTCGTGATTGTGTGAGGGTGAGAAATCTCTAAGAAGAAATGAATTTGAATTCTGATATATCAAACGCAGATATGTGAGAGTGCAGGGGTTTGAAGAACAAAATAATGACTTCAGAGAATATTTTAATGTAGAAAACTTTTGATATTTTGCCGCATTTCTGCAGCACGTGTCATAAGGAATAGAAATGCACTGAACCTCCACTGCTGGGACTCGGATTTAAGCTGAGATGCGCAACACAGAGTACGGTTGTGTACATGGATCACAATCCTCTTACGTTCTTCGAACATTTTAAAGATAATATGACTATTTTGTTGGAGTCTTATGTTACATACTTTTAATTTACAAATTGTACGTGTTACAGGTTGTAAGAACATGATAGCAGTTGCGTTATCATGGATTTAACTGATAAAGTATAGATAAGATTGGTATTTATTCAATGTTATATCTGTGTGGGAAGAAGTGAATATGAACTTAGATTAAAGTCATATGTATGTCATGGTAATGTAGTTAAGGAATTGAAAAAAAGAAGCCATCTTTAATTACGATGGTTCATTTTTTCTTAAGTGGGAGGAGATGGTATGAAGTTATAGGTGTGTACTATACCTTTAATAGAAGTGAAAGCTGGCAAGGACTTAACAAGCACAGAGTGTGCTGAAAAAAAATAAAAATTTGGCTGTGAAACAAATAGCTGGAGCTGAGTTGCTATGTTACACAACAAATTTGAATTTGGCCAATCAGTTTAAATTATGCTGAAAATGTGTTGCTGGAAAAGCGCAGCAGGTCAGGCAGCATCCAAGGAACAGGAAAATCGACATTTCGGACATAAGCCCTTCTTCAGGAATGAGGAAAGTGTGTCCAGCAGGCTAAGATAAAAGGTAGGGAGGAGGGACTTGGGGGAGGGGCGTTGGAGATGCGATAGGTGGGTCGGTTCCGTAGGCAGGTGCTGAGGAAGGAGATGTGGCTGTGGTAGCGAGTCTGTTTGAGAACGTGGCTGAAGAGCTTCTGTGCAGAGTAGTTTAACTTATGCCCCAAGTAACTAAATTCCAATCACATTTGAATTTTACTGTTTTGACGACAGTAAATCAATGAGAAGATCTAATGTTTTGTGGTATAAAAATCAAGCATTTTGAACAGTTAGCCAGAGTGGCAAGGAACACCATACTGCCTGTTGACTCTCTCTCTCTAAAAGGTACCTTTCCAAATGAAATCTGTGAAGCAAAAGGCTGAAGGTAAGAAGACAAGAAGATACGAGCTGATTGGTTTTGAAATTTGATTTTTTTTTGAAAATCTTAATCGGGGTTTTTTCAGATTGTTATAGCATGGAAGATAGATAAATCAATCAAACAAAGGAGCTTACAGTGTAGGTAGCTTTTTTAGATTAGATTACTTACAGTGTGGAAACAGGCCCTTTGGCCCAACAAGTCCACACCGACCCGCTGAAGCGCAACCCACCCATACCCCTACGTTTACCCCTTACCTAACACTATGGGCAATTTAGCATGGCCAATTCACCTGACCTGCACATCTTTGGATTGTGGGAGGAAACCGGAGCACCTGGAGGAAACCCACACAAACACGGGAAGAATGTGCAAACTCCACACAGTCAGTCGCCTGAGGCTGATGGGCGGCACGGTGGCATAGTGGTTAGCACTCCTGCCTCACAGCGCCAGAGACCTGGGTTCAATCCTCACCTCAGGCGACTGACTGTGTGGAGTTTGCACATTCTCCCTGTGTTTGTGTGGGTTTCCTCTGGGTGCTCCGGTTTCCTCCCACAGTCCAAAAATGTGCAGGTTAGGTGAATTGGCCACACTAAGTTGCCCGTAGTGTTAGGTGCAGGGGTAAACATCGGGGAATGGGTCTGGGTGGGTGCGCTACGGCGGGTCGGTGTGGACTTGTTGGGCTGAAGGGCCTGTTTCCACACTGTAAGTAATCTAATCTAGTTGTTTCTTAATGTTCTTTTTGAGTTAAAAAATAAATTGTTTTTTTTTTCTTTAAATAGTAGAATTTGGGTGGCTCTTTGCCACTCATACTTCAACAGATTATGTGGCGAAATGAGCTTTTCTGTGTATCTGATTTAAATGAGCAGAAGGGTTTACCCCGTGTCATAACAGTATATTGTGCATAAAGATTTCTCTGTGTTGAAGAGAGAATTGGTAATGTTGTAGAGAAGCATGGTCCCTTTCTGTATGACTGAGAAATACAGTCCCTGTCTATGTTACCGACTACTGCAGTCCATTTACATAGTGCAGAGAAGAGCAGATCGTGTGCATGTTGCGCACAACAACATTTCCTGTATAGATTACCAAGAACAGCATTCGCTGTGTATACTGTGGAGAACAGAAGTCCCTGATAAAGTATAGATGAGATTGGTATCTGTTCAATGTATATATATGTGGGAAGAAGTTAATATGAATTTAGATTAAAGTCATATGTATGTCATGGTAATGTAGTTAAGAAATTGAAAAAAAAAACTGGGAATAATATGGAGAACAGCAGTGCCTATTCATAATAGAGAGAAGATGGGAAGGGGGCGGGGTTAGTGGCAGCACTGTGGGTTGGGGGCGGCATGGTGGATCAGTGATTAACACTGCTGCCTGACAGCCCAGCTTCTATTCCTGCCTCAGGTGACTGTCTGTGTGGAGTTTGTACATTCTCCTTGTGTCTGCGTGGGTTTCCTCCGTGTGCACCAGTTTCTTCCCACAGAATAGCAGTCCCTGTGTTTGTCACAGTGAGCAGCAGACCCTGTTGTTGTGACAGAGAACAGCAGTTCCTGTCTTTATTATTGGAAACAGCAGTCCCTATCGTTGTTAGAGAAAACAGAATTCCTTGCCATTGTTATTGAGAATAACATACCCTATTGTTATTATAGAGAACTGCAGTCCCTGTCTTTCTTGTAGAGAACAAAATTGGTTGGAGACAAAAAAGCTGCAGATGCCAGAATCCAGAATGACAGGCAGGAGGCTGGAAGAACACAGCAAGCCAAGCAGCATCAGGAGGTGGAGTAGTCAACATTTCGGGTGTTACCCTTCTTCAGAGAGTTTTCTACAAACCTACAGACTCCCATACTTGGACTACACCTCCTCCCACTCAGTATCCTGCAAGAACTCCTGCCCATTCTCCCAATTCCACAGTTGCGTCTGCTTAGACGAGGAGACATTCCACTTGTGAGCATCCCAGACATCCACCTATTTTAAACAACATGCTTATCCTCCCTCCATCATCCACACAGACCTGTGCCGCACCATCTCCATTCCCCATTCCACTGCTCGAAACCCCTCCCTCTCAACTCAATAAAGACCGAATCCCCCTACCACCTCACCACTTTCTGCATTCAACGCATCATCCATCATCTGTCAACTCCCATCCCTCTCTACCTTCCTCAAGGACTGTTCCATTTGGCAGTCCTTGGTCTGCACTACTCTCCCCACCAACTCCTCCGAACCACCAGGTACCTTCCCCTGCAATTGGAAAAGATGCAAAACCTGCCGGTACACTACCCAACTCACCTCCATCCAAGCCCCCAAACAGTTCTTCCAGGTGAGACACCTGCCTCCCCTCCAACCTAGTTTACTGCATCAGGTGCTCCAGATGTGGTCTTCCCTACATTGGGGTGGACGGAAGGTAAACTTAGGGAATGGTTCATTGAGCATCACAGGCAGGCATGCAGGCGCTGACCGGATCTCCCAGTCACCGTCCATTTCAATTCCCTCAACCATTGCCTCTTCGACGTGACCATCCTTGGCCTCCTGCATTGCTAAAATAAACCACAGCGCAAACTGGAGGAATTTCGCCTCATCTTCCGTTGGGGAACCCTACAGCCCAGAGTACTCAAAATTGACTTCTCCAGTTTCAAATAACCTCCCTCCCCATCCCCTGTCTCTCTTCCCAGCCCCTCCCTCTCCATTGCACTGCTCCCTGCTGCCAACCAGATTCATTCCTCCCACTGACCCAGGTCATACCCTCTACCTGTCTCCACCTATCCCCACTTCACCACCGTGCCTCTGCAACCCCCTTTATCTGCATCTTCCCTCACATCCACCCCCACTCCTGAAGAAGTGTTACAGCTGAAATGTTGACATCTTCACCTCCTGATGCTGCCTAGCTTGCTGTGTCCTTCCAGCCTCCTTTTTTTTAGATTAGATTAGATTAGATTATTTACAGTGTGGAAACAGGCCCTTCGGCCCAACAAGTCCACACCGACCCGCCGAAGCGCAACCCACCCATACCCCTACATATACCCCTTACCTAACACTACGGGCAATTTAGCATGGCCCATTCACCTGACCCGCACATCTTTGGACTGTGGGAGGAAACCGGAGCACCCGGAGGAAACCCACGCAGACACGGGGAGAACGTGCAAACTCCTCCTGCCTGACTTCCTTGCAGAGAACAGCAGACTCTCCTTATTCTTGAAAGCAACAATCTCTGACTTTATTGTAGAGAACTGCAGTGCCTGTACTCATTCCAGTGAATAGCAGTCCCTGTCCTTATTATAGAGAATAGTACTACCTGTCTTTATTATCAAGGAAAGCAGTCCATTTTGTTATTACAAAGAACAGATGTCTGTGTCTTTAGAACATTGAACATAGAATGTGGGTGGCTCTGTGGATAGCACTGCTGCCTCACAGCACCAGGGTCCCAGGTTCAACTCCACCCTTGGGCAACTGTCTGTGTGCTCTGGTTTCCTCCCACAGTCCAAAGATGTGCAGGCCAGGTGAAGTGGCCACGTCAAATTGCCCATAGTGTTAAGTGCATTAGTCAGAGAGAGGTGGATCTGGGTGGGTTACTCTTCAGAGGGTTGATACTGGTTTGGCTGAAGGGCCTGTTTCCACACTGTGGGGAATCTAATCAGCAGTTCCGGCCCTCGACGTTGTGCTGACCTGTAAAACCAGTCTGAAGCCCATCTAACCTACACTATCCCATTATCATATGTTTATCCAATGACCATTTAAATGCCCTTAAAGTTGGCAAGTCTACTGATTCAGGCAGGGCATTCCGCATCCTTATTACTCTCTGACAGCCCTCAATTTAAAACTATGTCCCCTCATGCTAGCCATCATCTAGAAAACTACACTCCCTATCACTTTTTAAAATTAATTTGTGGGATTTAGGTGTCGCTGGCTGGCCAGCATTGATAGCCCATCTCTATTTGCCCTTGAGAAAGTGGTGGTGAGCTACCTTTGTGAATTGCTGCAGCCCACTTGCTTTGGGTTGACTGACAATGCTGGTAGGGAGGGAATTCCAGGACTTTGACCCCACGACTGTGAAGGAACGGCAGTATATTTCCAAGTCAGGAGGGTGAGTGGATTGGAGGGGATCTTGGTGGTGTTCCCAAATACTTGTTGCCCTTGTCCTTCGAGGTGGAAGTGGTCATGGATTTGGAATGTGCTCTCCAAGGATCTTTGGTGAATTTCAGCAGTACGTCATGTAGATAGTACACATTGCTGCTACTGAGCAGTGGTAGTGGAGGATTGAATGTTTGTAGATGTCCTGCCAATCAAACAGATTGCTTTGTCCTGGCTGATGTTAAGCTTCTTGAGTGATGTTGGAGCTGCACCCATTCAGGAGAGTGGGGAGTATTCCATCACACTCCTGACCTTGTAGGTGGTGGATAGACTTTGGGGTGTCAGGAAATTAGTTACTTATTGCAGTATCCCTAGTCTCTGACCTGTTCTTGTAGCCACTGTGTTTATGTGGTGAGTCCAGTGAATTTCTGGTCAGTGGTAATCGCCAGGATGTTGACATTGGGGGACTCAATAGTGGTAATAACCTTGAATGTCAAGGGGTGGTGGTTAGACTATCTCTTATTGATGGTGGTCATTTTCTGGCATTTGTGTCATGTGACTATTACTTGCCACTTGATGGCCCAAGCCTGGATATTGTCCAGATCTTGTTGCATTTGAGCACGGACTGCTTCAGTATCTGAGGAGTCGCCAATAGAGCCAATCATCGGCGAACATCCTCACTTCTAACTTTATGACAGAGGGAAGGTCATTGATGAAGCAGCTGAAGATGGTTGGGCCTAGGACACTACCCTGAGAGACTCCTGCAGAGATTCCCTGCAGCTGAGATGACCGATCCTCCACAACCACAACCATCTTCCTTTGTGCGAGGGATGACACTAACCAGTGGAATGTTTGCCCCCAATTCCAGTTTTGCCAGGGCTCCTTGAAGTCAAATGCGGCCTTGACGTCAAGGGCTGTCATTGTCACCTCACCTCTAAGATTCAGCTCTTTTGTCCATGTTTGAACTAACGTTGTAATGAGGTCAGGAGCTGAGTGACCTAGGCGAAAACCAAACTGTGTGTCACGGAGCAGGTTATTGCTGGGCAGGTGCTGCTTGATAGCCCTGTTGATGGCACCTTCTATCACTTTACTGATGATGGAGAGTAAACTGATTGAGCGGTAATTGGCTGGGTTGGATATGTCCTGCTTTTTGCCTACAGGACATGTCTGGCAATTTTCCACATGGTCGGCAAGATGCCAGTGCTGTAACTGAGCTGGAAGAGCTTGGCTTGAGGAGTGGCAAGTTCTGGAACACATGTCTTCACTATTATTGCCGGAATGTTATCAGGGCCCAGTGTCTTTACAGTATTCAGTGCCTCCAGTTGTTTCTTGATATCACATGGAGTGAATCAAATTGGCAGGAGACTGGTTTCTGTGATGCTGGGGACAGAGATGGATCATCCACTCAGCACTTCTGAGTGAAGATTGTTGCGAATGCATCAGCCTTGTCTTTTGCACTGATGTGCTGGGCTCCTCCTTCATTGAGGATAGGGATATTTGTGGAGCCTCCTTCCCCAGTGAGTTGTTTAAAGGTCCACCACTACTGACGACTGGATGTGGAAGGACTGCAGAGCTTAGATATGACCCATTGATAGTGGGATCGCTTAGCTCTGTTTATCAATTGCTGTTTGTGCGGTTTGGTAGCTTCACCAGGTTGGCACCTCATTTTCCAGTATACCCTCCTGCACTCTGCATTGAACCAGGGTTGATCACCTGGCTCGATGGTAATGGTCGAGTGAGGGATATGCCAGGTCATGAGGTTACAGATTGTGCTGGAGCATAATTCTGCTGCTATTAATTGCCCACAGCATCTCATGGATGCCCAGTCTTGAGATACTAGATGTGTTCAAAGTCTGTCCCATTTAGCACGGTGATAGTGCCACACAACATGATGAAGCTAATTCTCAATGTGTGAAGGTGGGACTTTGTCTCCACAAGGACAGTTTAATGGTCACTTTTACCAATACTGTCATGGACAGATGTTTCTGCAGGCAGCAGATTAGTAAGGATGATGTCAAGTATGTTTTTCCCTCTTGCTGGTTCCCTCACTACCTGCCCAGACCCAGTCTAGCAGTTGTATCTTTTAGGAACCAACCGCTTGATCAGTACACAGAACATAGAACATAGAACAGGCCCTTCAGCCCACACTGTTGTGCTGACCATTGATCCTCATGTATGCACCCTCAAATTTCTGTGACCATATGCATGTCCAGCAGTCTCTAAATGTCCCCAATGACCTTGCTTCCACAACTGCTGCTGGCAACGCATTCCATGCGCTCACAACTCTCTATGTAAAGAACCCACCTCTGACATCCCCTGTATACTTTCCTCCAACCAGCTTAAAACTATGACCCCTCGTGTTAGCCATTTCTGCCCTGGGTAATAGTCTTTGGCTATCGACTCAATCTATGCCTCTCATTATCTTGTATACCTCAATTAGGTCCCCTCTCCTCCTCCTTTTCTCCAATGAAAAACGTCCGAGCTCAGTCAACCCCTCTTTGTAAGATAAGCCCTCCAGTCCAGGCAGCATCCTGGTAAACCTCCTCTGAACCCTCTCCAAAGCATCCACATCTTTCCTATAATAGGGCGACCAGAACTGGATGCGGTATTCCAAGTGCGCTCTAACCAAAGTTTTATAGAGCTGCAACAAGATCTCACGATTCTTAAACTCAATCCCCCTGTTAATGAAAACCAAAACATCATATGCTTTCTTAACAATCCTGTCCACTTGGGTGGCCATTTTAAGGGTTCTATGTACCTGCACACCAAGATCCCTCTGTTCCTCCACACTGCCAAGAATCCTATCCTTTATCCTGTACTCAAATTTCAAGTTCGACCTTCCAAAATGCATCACCTCGCATTTATCCAGGTTGAACTCCATCTGCCACCTCTCAGCCCATCTTTGCATCCTGTCAATGTCCTCCTGTAGCCTACAACAGCCCTCTATACTGTCAACGATACCTCCAACCTTTGTGTCATCTACAAACCTGCTGTCCCATCCTTCAATCCCCTCATTCAAGTCATTAATAAAAATTACAAACTGTAGAGGCCCAAGGACAGAGCCCGGTGGAATACCACTCACCACTGACTTCCAGGCAGAATATTTTCCTTCTACCACCACTTGCTGTCTTCTGTTGGCCAGCCAATTCCATATCCAGACAGCTATGTTCCCCTGTATCCCATTCCTCCTGACCTTCTGAATGAGCCTACCACGGGGAACCTTATCAAATGCCTTGCTGAAGTCCATATACACCACATCCACAGCTCGACCCTCATAAACTTTTCTAGTCACATCCTCAAAGAATTCGATAAGTTTTGTGAGGCGTGACCTGTCCCTCACAAAGCCGTGTTCAGCTTTAATCAAGCCATGCACTTCCAGATGGTCATAAATCCTATCCCTCAGAATCCTTTCTAACACCTTGCAGATGACAGACGTGAGACTTACTGGTCTGTAATTGCCGGGGATTTCTCTATTTCCTCTCTTCAAGAGAAGGATTACATTTGCCTCTCTCAAGCCCTCAGGTACGACTTCAGTGGAGAGTGAGGATGCAAAGATCTTCGCAAGTGGCAAATCAATTGCAATTCTCATTTCCCATAGCAGCCGAGGACAAATCTGGTCCGGGCCTGGTGACTTGTCAATCTTAATGTTTGACAAAATTTTCAGCACATCGGCTTCCTCTATCTCTATCCATTTCAGCATACACACCTGCTCTTCAAAGGTTTAATTCACTACAAAGTTCATTTCTTTCAGAAAGACAGAAGCAAAAAACTCATTTAGGGCTTCCCCTACCTCCTCAGACTCCACACACAAGTTCCCTATGCTATCCCTGATTGGCCCTACTCTTTCTTTGAGTAAAAAATGAGGTCTGCAGATGCTGGAGATCACAGCTGCAAATGTGTTGCTGGTCAAAGCACAGCAGGCCAGGCAGCATCTCAGGAATAGAGAATTCGACGTTTCGAGCATAAGCCCTTCATCAGGAATAAGAGAGAGAGAGCCAAGCAGGCTAAGATAAAAGGTAGGGAGGAGGGATTAGGGGGAGGGGCGATGGAGGTGGGATAGGTGGAAGGAGGTCAAGGTGAGGGTGATAGGCCGGAGTGGGGTGGGGGCGGAGAGGTCAGGAAGAGGATTGCAGGTTAGGAGGGCGGTGCTGAGTTGAGGGAACCGACTGAGACAAGGTGGGGGGAGGGGAAATGAGGAAGCTGGAGAAATCTGAATTCATACCTTGTGGTTGGAGGGTTCCCAGGCGGAAGATGAGGCGCTCCTCCTCCAGCCGTCGTGTAGTTGTGTTCTGCCGGTGGAGGAGTCCATATTGGTGAGACAGGCCGCTTACTTGCGGAACGCTTCAGAGAACACCTCCGGGCCGCCCGAACCAACCAACCCAATCACCCCGTGGCTCAACACTTTAACTCCCCCTCCCACTCCACCGAGGACATGCAGGTCCTTGGACTCCTCCACCGGCAGAACACAACTACACGACGGCTGGAGGAGGAGCGCCTCATCTTCCGCCTGGGAACCCTCCAACCACAAGGTATGAATTCAGATTTCTCCAGTTTCCTCATTTCCCCTCCCCCAACCTTGTCTCAGTCGGTTCCCTCAACTCAGCACCGCCCTCCTAACCTGCAATCCTCTTCCTGACCTCTCCGCCCCCACCCCACTCCGGCCTATCACCCTCACCTTGACCTCCTTCCACCTATCCCACCTCCATCGCCCCTCCCCCTAATCCCTCCCCCCTACCTTTTATCTTAGCCTGCTTGGCTCTCTCTCTCTTATTCCTGATGAAGGGCTTATGCTCGAAACGTCGAATTCTCTATTCCTGAGATGCTGCCTGGCCTGCTGTGCTTTGACCAGCAACACATTTGCAGCCTACTCTTTCTTTGACCATTCTCTTATTCCTCACATAATCCGTTCTGCCAAGCCTTTCTTGTGCTTGGCAGAACGGATTATGTGAGGAATAAGAGAATGGTCTTCAGACCATTTTTGTCCTCCTTCCTCACCTGCCTGTAATCCTGTAGAGCTGAGCTTGACCCTAGCTTCCTCCACCTTATGTCAGCTACCTTCTTCCTTTTGATGAGACGATCCACTGCTGTCGTCATCCAAGGTTCCTTTATCTTACTCCTTCTTACCTGTCTCAGAGGGACATATTTATTCATCACTCGCAACAACAGTTCCTTAAACAGTTTCCACATGTCTATAGTGCCCTTTTCTATGGAGCAATTGCTCCCAATCCATGCTTCCTAACTCATATCTAATCGCATCATAGTTTCCTCTTCCCCAATTAAATATCCTCCCATTTTGCCTAATTCTGCTTAAATATCCTCCCATTCTGCTTCTCCATAACTATGTAGAATGTGAGGCAGTTGTGGTCACTATCACCAAAATGCTCTCCCACCACAAGGTGTGATACCTGCCCAGGCTCGTTTCCGAGCACCAAGTCTAGAATGGCCTCTCCCTTCATTGGCCTGTCAATGTCAGTACATTAGGAAACCCTCCTGAACACACCTTACAAAAACAGCTCCATTCAAATCTTCTGCTCGAAGGAGGTTCCAATCAATTTTGGGAAAGTTAAAGTCACCCATTACAACAACCCTACTATGTCCACACTTTTCCAAAATCTGCTGATCTATGCTTTCTTCAATCTCCCTGCTGCTATTGGGGGGCCTGTAGTAAACCCTTAACGAGGTGACTGCTCCCTCACTGTTCCCAATTTCCACCCATACTGACTCAGTAGGCAGACCCTCCTCAACAATGGTAACTTCTGTCGCTGTGATACCCTCTCTGATTAGTAGTGCTACACCCCCTCTTCTTTTTCCCCCCTCCCTATTCTTTTTAAATGTTCTAAACCCTGGAACATCCAGCAACTATTCCTGCCCCTGAGAAACCCATGTCTCTGTTATGGCCACAACATCATAGCACCAGGTACTGATCCATGCTCTAAGTTCATCACTTTTATTCCTGATACTCCTTGCGTGAAAGCAAACACACTTTAACTGATCCCTTGGTTCCTTCCCAGGAAAATCTTTCCCACTAGCTGGTCTACCTCTTGCTATTGCCTCATCTGCATCAACTCTCACCTCCGATAAACAGCTCAGGTTTCCATTCCCCTGCCATACTAGTTTAAACCACTCGAGCAAACCTTCCACCCTTCCAGTTCAGATGCAACCCATCCTTCTTGTGCAGGTCCCACCTTCCCCAGAAGGCATCCTAATTATTTACATATCTGAAGCTCTCCCTCCTACACCAGCTGCGCAGCCACATGTTAAGCTGCGCCCGTTCCCTGTTCCTCGCCTCGCTATCTCGTGGCACCGGTACTAAACCCGAGAACACTACTCTGTTCGTCCTGCTTTGCAGCTTCCATCCTAACTCCCTAAAATCACTTTTTATATCCTCAATCCTTTTCTTGGTTATATCATTAGTGCCAATATGTAACACGATTCCTGGCTGTTCGTCCTCCCCTTTTAGAACCTTATATGCTGCTACCGAGCCACTCTTGCTGGTCGACATTGAAATCCCCCACCCAGAGTACATGTTGCGCCCTTGCCACCTTCAGTGCTTCCTCTTAGTGTTGTTCAACATGGAGGAATACAAGATTCATCAGCCAAGGGAGGACAGTACATGGTAACCAGTAAGAGATTTCCTTGCCCATGTTTAACCTGAAGACATGAGACTTCATGAGGTCCAGAGTCAATGTCAAGGACTCCTGGGGTAACTCCCTCCCGACTGTATCCCACTGTGTCACCACTTCTGCTAGGACAGGACATATCCAGAGATGGTAATGGTGGTGTATGGGGTGTTATATTTAAGGTATGATTTCATTAGAATGACTATGTCAAGCTGTTTATTGACTAGTCTGTGAGACAGGTCTCCCAAATTCAGCACTAGCCCCCAGATGTTGGTAAGGAGGATTGTTGTGTTTTTGCCACAGATAGTTGCCTGAGGCAGGAATTGAACCCGGGTCTCTGGCACTGTGAGGCAGCATTGCTAACCACTGTGCCACCGTGCCGGCCACAATTTATTATCAAGAGCAGCAGAACCTGTGTATATTGAAGAGTACAACAGTACAACTGCGCATACAGTTCGTTCTCAGATATTGTTGTAGTTGCGTTGAAACAAAATCTCATTTAAAGAAAATCACTTATTAGAAACAATGGGGCCTATGGGAAAAGTGGATTAAGGGCAGAGTGTGAAAAATTATTACTCACTATCGCTCAGAAATCACTCAAAGGTGTGATGCAAAGTATAGCATATCCTGAATGAAATCATATTTAGGAATGAAACAAAAGTAAATTTAACAGAGTACACTTAAAAAATGTAAGAAAGCTGCTATTTGTATGGCATTTCTCACAGGAAGGTGCTCTGTTGGCAGCTGACATAGCGCATGCACAGTACAACATGAAGACTGTTGCTAAAATCACGCATGCACAGTACGGCATGAAGACCAGTACTGACATTAGAGCATGGGCAGTACAACACAAAGACTGGTGCTGAGATCACACATGCGCAGTACGGTACGAAGACTGGTGCTGGCATCGCGCATGGGCAGTAGGACACGAATACCATTGCTAACATTGTGCATGACTGTATGACATGAACTGCTGCAAATGTGTTGCTGGTCAAAGCACAGCAGGTTAGGCAGCATCTCAGGAATAGAGAATTCGACGTTTCGAGCATAAGCCCTTCTTATGCTCGAAACGTCGAATTCTCTATTCCTGAGATGCTGCCTAACCTGCTGTGCTTTGACCAGCAACACATTTGCAGCTGTGATCTCCAGCATCTGCAGACCTCATTTTTTACTGTATGACATGAAGACTGGTGCTGACATCGGACATGCGCAGTACAGCATGAAGACTGGTGCTGACATCGTGCATGCACGGTACGACACAAAGAATAGTGCTGACATCAACACATGTCCAGTATGACACGGAAACCGGTGCTGACATCAGAGCATGTGCAGTATGGTACAAAGATCGATGCTGACATTGTGCATGCGCAGTATGACATGAAGACCATTGCTGACATCGTGCACGCGCAGTACAGCATGAAGACCAGTGCAGACATTAGCACATGCACGATAGGACACAAAGACTGGTGTTGATACCAGGACATGTGCAGTACGACATGAACTCCGATGCTGACATCGCACATGTATAGAACAGCACGAAGACCGACGTTAACATCGCGCACGTGTGCAGTACGGCATGTAGACCGGTGCTGACATCACGCATGTGCAGGATGGCATGAAGTCTAGTGATGATATCATGTATGTGCGTTGCAGCGTGAAGACCGGTGGTGACATCAGAGCATGCACAGTACAGCATGAAGACTGGTGCTGGCATCACACATGTGCAGTACAGCACGAAGACCGGTGCTGACATCGCACATGTGCAGTACAGCACAAAGGCTGGTGCTGACATTGCACATGCGCAGAACAGCATGAAGACTGGTGCCGACATCAACACACGCCCAGTATGGCACGAAAACCGGTGCTGACATCAGAGCATGTGCAGTACGGTACAAAGATCGATGCTGACATCGTGCACGCGCAGTACAGCATGAAGACCAGTGCAGACAATAGCACATGCACGGTAGGACACAAAGACTGGTGTTGACACCAGGACATGCGCAGTACGACACGAACTCCGGTGCTGACATCGCACATGTACAGTACAGCATGAAGACCGACGTTAACATCACGCATGTGTGCAGTACGGCATGTAGACCGGTGCTGACATCACGCATGTGCAGTACGGCATGAAGTCTAGTGATGATATCATGTATGTGCATTGCGGCATGAAGACTAGTGATGACATCAGAGCATGGACAGTACGACATGAAGACTGGCGCTGACATCACGCATATATAGTACAGCATGAAGGCCGGTGCTGACATCACACGTGTGCAGTATGACATGGAATCTGCTGCTGACATCATGTATGCGCAGTACAACATGAAGACTGGTGCTGAGATCACACATGCGCAGTATAGCACAAAGACTGGTGCTGACATCACACATGCGCAGAACAACACGAAGACCGGTGCTGACATTGCACATGTGCAGTACAGCACGAGCCCGGTGCTGACATCGCACATGTGCAGTACAGCACGAAGACCGGTGCTGACATCGCGCATATGCAGTACAGCACGAAGACTGGTGCTGACATCGCACATGCGCAGTACAGCATGCAGACCGGTGCTGACATTGCACATGTGCAGTACAGCATGAAGACTGGTGCTAACATCGCACATGCGCAGTACAGCACGAAGACCAGTGCTGACATCGCACATGCGCAGTACAGCACAAAGACCAGTGCTGACATCGCACATGTGCAGTACAGCACGAGGACTGGCGCTGACATCGCACATGTGCAGTACAGCACGAAGACCAGTGCTGACATCGCACATGTGCAGTACAGCACGAGGACTGGCGCTGACATCGCACATGTGCAGTACAGCACGAAGACTGGTGCTGACATTGCACATACGCAGTACAGCACGAAGACCGATGCTGACATCGCACATGCGCAATACAGCACGAAGACTGGTGCTGACATCGCACATGCGCAGTACAGCATGAAGACTGGTGCTAACATCACACATGCGCAGTACAGCACGAAGACCGGTGCTGACATTGCACATGTGCAGTACAGCATGAAGACTGGTGCTAACATCACACATGCGCAGTACAGCACGAGGATCAGTGCTGACATCGCACATGCGCAATACAGCACGAAGACTGGTGCTGACATCGCACATGCGCAGTACAGCATGAAGACTGGTGCTGACATCGCACATGTGCAGTACAGCACGAGGACTGGCGCTGACATCGCACATGTGCAGTACAGCACGAAGACTGGTGCTGACATTGCACATACGCAGTACAGCACGAAGACCGGTGCTGACGTCGCATATGCACAGTACAGCATGAAGACCAGTGCAGATATCGCACATGCGCAGTATTGCACAACGACCATTGCTGACATCGCACATGTGCAGTTCGGCATGAAGACCTGTGCTAACATCATGCATGCGCAGAACGACAGGGAGGCTGGTGCTGACATCAGAGCATGCGCAGTATGGCATAAGCAGCAGTGCTGACATCGTGCATGCGCAGTAGAACACAAATTTTGGTGATGACATCACCCATGCGCCAGTACGGCATCAACACCTGTGCTGACATCCTGCATGTGCAGTAGGACATGAAGCTTGGTGCTGATATCTGCGCATGCGCAGTATGACTCGCTCACCAGTGCTGACATCAATGCATGCACAGTAGGCCATGAAGACCAGTGTTAACATCGGTTGTGGTTCTCTACGACCACCTGATCAATTAGCAGTGCTCCGAAAGCTAGTGCTTCCAAATAAACCATTGGATTATAAACTGGCGTTGTGTGATTAACTTTGTACACTCCAATTCAACACTGGCATCTCCAAATCATGGCTTCTCTTTATGGCAGGGAACAGCAGTCCCTGGCTTTATTGGAGAGAACAGCAGTGTGTGGCTTTATTGTAGAGAACTGCTGTCCGTGTATTTATTAGAGTATCTAGCAGTCCCTGTTATTATGACAGGAGACAGCAGTTTCTATCTTTTTTAGAGTGAACAACTGTTCCTATATATATTGCAGAGAACAGAAGTCCTTGAAACTGTTAGAGAGAACGGCACTTCCTATTTTTATTGTGTGGAATAGCTGACATGTTTTTGTCATAGAGATGGCACGGTGGTACAGTGGTTAGCACTGCTGCTTCATAGTGCCAGAGACCCGGGTTCAATCTCCCGCCTCAGGCCACAGTCTGTGTGGGGTTTGCATATTCTCCCTGTGTCTGCGTGAATTTCCTCCCACAGTCTCAAAATGTGCAGGTGAGGTGAATTGGCCATGCTAAATTGCCTGTAGTGTTAGGTGTTTGGGAATGGGTTGCTGTTCGGAGGGTCGGTGTGGACTTGTTGGGCTGAAGGGCCTGTTTCCACAGTGTGAGTAATCTAATCAAAAAACAACAGTTCCTGTCATTATTACAGAGAATAGTAGCACCTGTGTATTTTACAGTAAACAGCAGTGCCTCTTTTTATTGCAAAGAACAGCAGTTCCTGTCTATATTTGTACAGATCAGCAGTCTCTGACATTATTGTGGAGAACATCTGGCCCTGTGTTTATTACAGTCTCCAGCAGTTCCTGTTGTTATGACAGGAAACTGCAGTCCTTGTCTTTAGTATAGTGAATAGTAGTCCTTGTCTTTATAATTGAGAACATCGCTTCCTCTCTTTGTCATGTTGAAAAGCAGTCTTTGTTTGCTATATCAAGAATAGCAGTCTGCACGGTGGCTCAGTGGTTAGTACTACTGCCGTACAGGGCTAGGGACCTGGGTTCGATTCCTGCCTCAGGTGACTATCTGCATGGGTTTCTTCCCACAATCAAAAGAGGTGTAGGTTAGGTGAATTGGCCATACTAAATTTCCCACAGTGTTCAGGGATGTGTTGGTCAGGTGTAAATATAGGATAGGGGAATAGGTCTGGGTGGGTTATTCTTTGGTGTTGACTTATTGGGCTGAAGCACCTGTTTTCACACTGTAAAGATTTTATTATAGGCAACAGCAGTCCTTGTCTTTGTTACAGAGAACAGCAGTTCACTAATGTCCTTCAAGGAAAGAAATCTGCCATCCTCACCTGTTCTGGCCTCCGTGTGACTCCAGACAATAATGTGGTTGACTCTCAGTTGCCCTCTGAAATGACTGAGCAAGCCACTCAGTTGTACCAGTCACTACAAATTCTCAAAGAAATGAAACTGGACACCTGGCATCAACCTAGGCACCAGAAAGGACAACAGCAGAAACAGCCTTGTCAACCCCGCAAAGACCTCCTCTCAAATACCTGGGGGCTAGTGCCAAAATTGGAAGAGCTGTCTCACAGACTAATCAAGCAACAACCTGACATAGTCACACTCATGGAATCATACCTTATATCACCATCCTTGGACAGGATATGACCTGTCTCATTGAAAGGACAGACCTAGTAGACGTGACTGCACAGTGGTATACAATCAGGAGGAAATAGTTCAAAAGATCTAACAGCTCAAGACTGGACACCCATGAGGCACCGTGGGCCATCAACAGCAGCAGAAATGTATTCTATCACAACCTGTAACCTCATGGCCTGGTATGCCCCCCACTCAACTACTACCATCAAGCCAGGGAATCAATCCTGATTGAACAGCGAGTGCAGGAGGCCATGCCTGGAGCTCTACCAGGCATACCTGATAATGAGGTATGAACCTGGTGAAGCCATCAAACAGAACAACATGCATGCCAAACAGCATAACAAAGCAAGTGTTTTTCAGGATTAAGCGTCCCTACACCCAATGGATTGATCTAAGCTCTGTTGTCCTGCTACAGTCAGTCACGAATGGGGTTGGACAATTAAACAACACATTGGAGGAGACTGCACAACTAGTATTTTCACTGAGTCCCTGAACACCACACACAACCTAGGTGCTGCTGGGTGAAAATACACAACACTGCTGTATGGCGGTAGTGTAGGGGTGGGGGAGGGGGAGAAAGGGACAGAAGCTTACTAAAACTGTGCATCATCAAATAAGTTCGTGACAGCAAATTGTGGTAAAATGTAATAACCAGCAAGTTGTTGTGACTCTGGTCCCTTTGGTCCTTCCTCCTCGTTTTGTCACTGACTTCCAGAGAATGTTGGTTCACTTCTTCTGGGACAAAAAGTGGCACTGGTTCACAGCAGAGATTCTGAGGAATTGCAGTGAGGAGTCATAGAGTCATAGAATCATAGTGGCTGGTGTGTGTCCACACCCAGGTGGCAATTTTCAGCCTTCAGACCTTGCAGTGATACCTTTATGCAGGGCTTCCTCTTAGATATTGCAACCTATCAATGTATGTTTTCTACCAGGTGTGTATCCTCGATTAAGTTATGCAGCTCCTGTTCATTGATCATGATGGTTTGCAGGTCATCCTTAGAATGCTCCCTATCTTTTACAAGAAACTGATGACTGTCTGGAAAATGGTTGACATAAACCAGGCCCACCCATCACCAGGATTAACGGCTATTCTCAGAGAGCCATTTCTCAGGAAACCGCACTTCCATAATTGCAGGTTTGCATGGCTGGTGGAAGGGAGGGCTGTGGCTGCGGGTGTGAAATGTGTAGAGGATGTGCTTGTTGCTGCTGCAGGAATTAGCAGGCAGGGCAATGGTAGACGTCCAGCTCCTGACCACTGCCATCAAACGCCTTAAGATGGCAGTGCTCAGTCCCAACGTCATGCACCAGTGAGAGGATGTTTAGAGATGTGGTCAGATTCCATCTGCAAGTAATGGGCTGACTTTCACATTGGCCCCTGGATCCCATACTTCCCCCACACACCTGTGTCCCACAACCTGAGATGCCTCGCAAAGATATGTTGCATTTACTCAAGGGAAGTTAAACAATGGGCCCTATACTGCTGCTGCACACCATCCATCTCTTCTCTTTCATCCACTGCACAGACTAGTGTGTGCAGTTACCAGCAGTTGAAATCCCCTGTGGAGCAACTGCTTCCTCTTTCCCTTGGGGAATTTGGTAGAGGGTGTTGCACGCAGCAGTTTCCTGTAACTGCAGATTGCAGTGGTTTTGCATTAGATTAGATTCCCTTCAGTGTGGAAACAGGCCCTTTGGCCCAACAAGTCCACACGACCCTCTGAAGAAAAACCCATTCCCCTATGTTTATGCACCTAACACTACAGGCTAACACTACTATGACTAATGCACCTAATACTACAGGCAATTGAGTATGGCCAATTCACCTAACCTGCACATCTTTGGACTGTGGGAGGAAATTGGAGCACCCAAAGGAAACGCAGGCAGACACGGGGAAAATGTGCAAACTCCACACAGACAGTTGCCTGGGGCAGGAATTGAATCCGGGTCCCTGGTGCTGTGAGGCAGCAGTGCTAACCACTGAGCCACCGTGCCGCCCCGCCCAACAGACTCCCAGCCCAACTGTTTGTTTTGTGGTGCTCTGGAGTCTGTGGACCACGTGTTGAGGGTGTTTGCACTCTCCTGAAGGACCTTCTATTCTGTGTTCGGTTGCACTTCAGCTCCACTCTTCTTTTCTTTGGGCACTTAGTGTGGATAGGTGTGGGCAGGTTGGAGGACCTCCTCTTGGGTCTGCTTCTGGACCTGGCCAGGCAGCGGCCCATGGAGGGGGTCATTTCTGTCAACTGCCTGCCCCTCCTCTACGTTTTTGTTTGAGTCTGGGTATCCTTGGAAAGGGAGCATGCAGTGTCCATCAATGCTCTCAATGTCTTCAGGGAAAGGTGTTTACCTCTATCACTAAGTCCATCAACCTCTTAAAATCTGATGCAGTTCTACAAAAGTGCATATTCAAGAGAAATATGCACATTGACACATCAAAATCCTTAAATGGATCAAACTTCTTAATCACTGATATAGATCATACTAAAGTACATATCTCAGTGAGATGAGTATACTGGAAGATCAAAATCTTTCAGTCCATCAAACCTCTTTAAATTTGAGGCAGATCATACCAAAGTGCCTAAATTGGTGAGATAAGCACATTGGCACATTATAATCCTTAGGTCCATCAAACTCTTAAAAGATGATTCTTTATCTCTCCCTCCAGTTCGAATTGAATTTGACCCCCACCCTCCGCTTCACTTTTTCTTTCATTGTCCCTACCGGGTTCTGTTTGGCACTGGTTCCCTGACCACATGGGCGTTTTTCCTGACGATGGAATATTAAGTAAAATTAGTTACACAGCTGGTGTTTTCACTGAGGCCCTGCAGGAAGAGGGACAGGTGTTATGATCACTCTATTAATCCAAAAACTCAGCAAATGTTCTGGGTATCAAGACGCAAATTTGACTGTGGTGTTTGAATAAAAAATTATAAAAAGTGGAAGGACATTTCCCAATCAAAGAGGAATGAAGGGTAATGATGCGACAGAAGACACACAGAAAGAGACACAGCTTAAATAAAACTGAATATCATCAAATAGGTTTGTGACAGAAATTGTGGTAAAAAGTTTATTGTTGTGGTACTAGCTGGTCTCTTTGGTCCCTCCTCCTGCTTTTAGAACATAGAACATAGAACAATACAGCGCAGAACAGACCCTTTGGCCCTCGATGTTGCGCCGACCTGTGAACTATTCTCAGCTTGTCTCCCTACAATATTCTAACATCATCTGTGTGCTTATCTAAGGATTGTTTAAATCCCCCTAATGTGGCTGAGTTGACTACATTAGCAGGTAGGGCATTCCACACCCTTACCACTTTCTGCGTAAAGAACCTGTCTCTGACATCTGTCTTAAAACTATCACCCCTCAATATGAAGTTATACCCCCTCATACAAGCTGACGTCAACATCCTAGGAAAAAGACTTTCACTGTCTACTCTATCTAATCCACTGATATTCTTTCATGCCTCTATCAAATCCCCTCTTAGCCTTCTTCTTTCCAATGAGAACAGACCAAAGTCTCTCAGCCTTTCATCGTAGAACCTTCCCTCCAGACCAGGCAATCCTGGTAAACCTCCTCTGCACCTTTTCCATTGCTTCGACATCCTTCCCAAAATGTGGGGACCAGAACTGTACACAATATTCCAAGTGTGGCCACATTTTGTATACTTGCAGTATGATATTGCGGTTCTGGAACTCAATCCTTCTATGAATGAAACCTAGCACACAGTGTGCTTTCTTAACAGTACTATCCACCTGGGTAGCAACTTTCAGGGATCTATGTACATGGACTCCAAGATCACTCTGCATATCCACACTACCCTGAATCTTTCCATTGACCCAGTACTCTGCCTTCCTGTTATTCTTCCCAAAGTGCATCACCTCACATTTAGCTGCATTGAATTCCATTTGCCACCTCTCAGCCCAATTCTACAGTTTATCCAAGTCCCCCTGCAACCTGCAACATTCTTCCAAACTGTCCAATACCCCACCGACTTTTGTGTCATCTGCAAATTTACTAATCCATCCATCTATGCCTGTGTCTAAGTCATTTATAAAAATCATAAATGGCAGTGATCCCAAAACAACTCCTTGTGGCACACCAGTAGTAATCGGACTCCAGGCTGAATATTTTCCATCAACCACCACTCACTGCCTTCTTTCAGAAAGCCAGTTTCTAATCTAAACTGCTAAATCACCCTCAGTTCCATGCCCCTGCAATTTCTGCAACAGCCTACCATGTGGAACCTTATCAAAGACTTTACTGAAGTCCATGTATACCACGTTAACTGCTCTACCCTCATCGACATGCTTGGTCACCTTCTCAAAAAAACTCAATGAGGTTTGTGAGACACGACCTGCCCTTGATGAAACCATGTTGACTGTCTGAAATCAAATTGTTGCTTGCTAGATGATTATAAACTTATCTCTTAATTTCCTTTCCACAACCTTTCCTACAACTGAAGTAAGGCTGACTGGTCTATAATTACCTGGGTCATCTCTACTGCCCTTCTTGAACAAGGGCACAGCATTTACAATCCTCCAGTCCCCTGGTACTAAACCTGTAGACAATGATGACTCAAATATCAAAGCCAAAGGCTCTGCTATCTCCTCCCTAACTTCCTAGAGAATCCTTGGATAAATCCCATCCAGCCCAGGGGTCTGTCTTCTTACACTCCTTCTAGAAAACACCTGTTGTAACTAACCTTGATCCTTTATTTTGTCGCTGATATCCATAGAACATTGGTTCACTTCTTCTGGGATAAAAAGCTGCACTGGGTCACAGCATAGTTTCTGAGTCTCCTGAGGAGTACTGTCAGTAACTGTTGTGTAACTAGGTGGCTAGTTTTCACTTTCGGACCTTGCAGTGATACTTTTACATTGGAGCCTCCTCCTAGGTGGAGCACCCCAGTGAAGTATTTTTCCCGCCAGGTGCACAACCTCAATTATGACACACAGCTCCTGTTCATTGTCTGTGAGAGGTTGCAGGTCAACCTCAGGATGCTGTTTGTCTTTTACCAGGACCAGACCACTGTCTGAGACTTGGTAGACTCATGATGGGCACACCCACAGTCAGGAGTAGCTGCCATTGTCAGAGATCCATTGGTCAGGAATCCTTTCCTCCACAATCACAAGTGTTGGTGGATGACGGATGGAAGGGCCATGGCCACAGGTGTGACCAGAGTTGGGGGCACGCTGGGTAGTGGGGACCTGCTATAGGAACTAGCACATAGGTCATATAGACAGAGGGCTCATGGTCATTGCCATCCAATGCCTTAAAATGGAGGTGCTTAGAGCCAACATTATGAACCAGTTGGAGGATTCTTAGATGTGTAGTGGAATCCTGTCTGCCTGTACCCCTGTCCAGATGGAATTTCAGATTAACCCTGCATCTGGTACTTTCCCGGAGTGCCTGTAACCCACAACCTAAGGCACCTCCGAAATATATGTTATAAAATATATGTTATAAGGCCTTTAGGGAAGTTAAGCGGTGGGCCCTAAGCCGACTACAGCTACACATTATCTACCTCTTGTCATATCATCATGCCTTTGGGTGCCTGTTTACCGCTGGGTGATGGAGATCCCCCAGCAGAATACTGGGCAAGTTGGGTGGAGGGTTTCATATACAGCAGTCCCCTTTAAGCACAAATTACAGTCATTCGTGGACTCCCAGCCTAACGTTTTGTTTTATGGCACAGTGGAGTTCATGGACTGGGTACATAATTGTTTCCCTGTGTTTACCTGAAGGACCTCCTGCTCTGTTTTTGGTTGCACTTCAGCCCCATGCCCCTGATCTTCAGACACCTGGTGTGAAGTGGAGTGAGTAGACTGGATGATCCCTTGGGTCTGCTGGCTATAAACAGGCCCAGGCAACAGCCAGTAGGGTCACTTATGACAATGATGCCTTTAGTGTGGTGGAGTGCTTGATCACACACTCCAATTCTATTTTGATTTGACCCCCTTCACCATTTCTTTCAGGTAAGCAATGACTCTACTGGGTTTTGCTTGGCACTGGCACCCTGGCCAAGTGGGTGTTTTTCCTGGTGGTGGAATATTAAATAAAATAACAATAATTCTAAACCTAACCCTAAAGATAACCCTTGCTCAAAATCTAACCCTAACCCTAATCCTAGCCCTAACCCTAAACCAGCCCTAATCCTAACCTTATCAGTAACCCTAAAGCAAACCTATCCAATTTAAAACATTTGCTAGAAATGGATATTTTATTGTCCCAAGGTTCTTCGCTCATTGAGAAATAGCATTGTAGTGTCTCAGGTTTTAAGAGGTTTTATGACAAAGGCTGTTGTTGTGCTAAGTTGATTGTCTCCCTGAGATATGGATTTGGCAGCAGCCAGAATAAGTTTTCAGAACTTTGCTAGAAATGGAGATTCTAATGAGCCAATTTGCTTAGCTCATTGAGATATGCACTTTAGTACCATCTACAACACATCTTAAGAACATACCAGCGTGTTTACTGGAAGTGATGAGTTTAGTGACCTCACTCCTGATCTCACCCAGATTTGCACTCTATTTACATCTGGAATAAATATTAAGGTCTTTGATGCAAATGGACTTGATATGCAAAGCAATTTATCTCAGTGAGATATGTATTTGATAGCATCCAGAACAGATTTTAGAAGTTTGCAAGATGTGGAGATTTGAATGAGCCAAGTTGCTTAGCTCACTGAGATATGTACTTCAATAGCTTTTGCAGGGTTGCAACAAGTATCTTGAAATGGAGATTTTGATGTGCCAAGTTGCTTGTCTCACTGAGTTATACATTTTTGTAGTATCCATAACGTTGCTGGAAATTGAGATTTTGATGTGCAATGTAACTCATATCAGTCATATATGCACTACAAAGAGATTTTAAGAATGTGATAGAATTGGAGATTTTGATGTGCAAAGCTGTTTCTCTCTCTGAGATGTGCACAGATCTACAACAGATTTTAAGATGTTTGCTGGAAATTGAGATTTTGGTGTGACATTTAGAAGATATTTAAGAAGGTTGATAGAATTATGGATTTAAATGTGCGAAGCCAGTGGGCACAGATTCAAAGAAAAAAAGACTATAACTTCTGTATTTTAAAGATACTTTTTAATTCTTATTTTGGACTTTTAAAACTCTGTATTCCTGTGCTAGTCTTTTCTTTTACAATTGCAATTCTGTAACAATGTTTAAAGTATTCATAACCTATATTAAGATGGCGCTAAGAGGCAACATTACAAACTTTTCATTTCACTCATTTGAGTGCACGTGGAAAATATTCCATTCTGAAATCACAGTTTTGATGTGCATTCTTGCTTATATCAGTGAGATATATGCACTTCAGCAGCATCTCCAAAGAGATTTTAAGAATTTTGATAGAATTGGAGAGTTTGATGTGCAAAGCTTCTTCTCCCCTGAAATATGGACTTGGTGGCATCAACAAGAAATTTTAAGAAATTTGCTAGAATAGAGATTTTGATGTGCCAAGTTGCTTATCTCACTGAGTTATGCATTTTAGTAGCATATGCAACAGATTTTAAGAATGTTGCTAGAAATTCAATTCCCGACTCAGGCGACTGACTGTGTGGAGTTTGCACGTTCTCCCCGTGTCTGCGTGGGTTTCCTCCGGGTGCTCTGGTTTCCTCCCACAGTCACAAAGATGTGCGGGTCAGGTGAATTGGCCAAGCTAAATTGCCCGTAGTGTTAGGTAAGGGGTAAATGTGGGGGTATGGGTGGGTTGCGCTTCGGCGGGTCGGTGTGGACTTGTTGGGCCGAAGGGCCTGTTTCCACACTGTAAGTCTAATCTAATCAAAGTCTAATCTAATCAAATGGAGATTTTGTTGCACATTTTGCTTTTCTCAATGAAATATGCACTTGGTAGCATCAACAACAAAGTTTTAGACGTTAGCTAGAAATGAAGATTTTGCTTGTCTTAATGTATTTTAGTTAGAGACAAAAAAAAACCTGCAGATGCTGGAATCCAAGCAGGAGGCTGGAAGAACACAGCAAGCCAGGCAGCAGCAGGAGGTGCAGAAGTCAATGTTTTGGGTGTAACCCTTCTTCAGGACTGGGGTGTGGGTGCAAGGGTAGCTGCAGATAAAGGGGGTGGGGGTGAAGTGCAGATAGGTAAACACAGGTGGAGGATACAACCTGATTGGTCAATGGGAGGAATGCTCCTCCCTTCCATTCCTCTGATCGATCCTTCCTTCTAGCTACCAACCGGATTCATTCCTCCTATCGACCAATCAGGTCGTATCCTCCACCTGTCTTCACCTATCCCCACTTCACCACCCTGCCCCTGCTACCCCCTTTATCTCCCCTTACTGACTTCTTCACCTCCTGATGCTACCTGGCTTGCTGTTTTCTTCCAGCTTCCTGCCTATCTACCTTATGCATTTTAGTAGCGTCCAGAAAGGATCTTAAGAATATTGCTAGAAATGGAGATTTTGATGTGCAAAGATACTTATATCAATGACATATGTACTTTAATAGCATCAACAAGAGACTTTAAGAACTTTGATAAAATTGGTTACTTTGACGTGCAAAGCTGCTTATCTCAATGAGATGTGCACACACAGTAGCATCTACAAAAGATTTTAAGAAGTTTAAAGAAAATGAAGATTTTAGTGTGCCAAGTTGCTTGTTTCAGTAAGTTATGCAGTTTAATCACATGTACAAGAGATTTTAAGACATTTGAATTGGAGGTTCTCGTAGAATCCCTACAGTGTGGAATTAGGCCATTTGACTGACAAGTCCACACCAACCCTCCGAACAGTATCCCACCCAGACCCATTCCCCTGCCCTATTACTTTACATTTCCCCTGACTAATGCACCTAACCTATGCATCCCTGAACACTACAGACAATTTGGCATGGCCAATTCACCTGACCTGCACACCTTTGGATTGTGGGAGGAAACCGGAGCACCTGGAGGAAACCCATGAAGACACAGGGTGAATGTGCAAACTCCACACAGACAGTTGCCCGAGGCTGGAATCAAACCTGGGTCCCTGGCACTGTGAGGCAGGAGTGTTAACCACTGAGCCACTGTGTTGCTGATGTGCAAATTTGCTTATCTCAATGAGATATCCATTTAGCATCTATAATACATTTTAAGAACACGCCAGCATCTTGCAGAAGTTTGCTGAAACAATGATGTTGGTGTTTAAACCTACTGATCTCACCCAGATATGCACTTTAGAGATATCCACAACAGATTTTAATATACACTGGAGTGGAAATGGTAATATTGCAGTTCTAACTTACTTATCTGACTTTAGTTGCATCTACAACAGAATTTAAGAACAATGCCTTCTTTCCCCCTTCAATTCTATTTTGATTTAGCCTCTTCTTTCTTTCTTTACCTCCCCCTCCACTTTTGACAGCTTACATTGCCTACAATAGGCTTTGTGTGTAAATATTTAATCGTTTAAATTGCAAAAAAAAAGGTCACAGCGATTTTGGCACTGACAAAGTTGTTCAGTTGTGCATGTTACCACTCCACTGGGTTTAGAAAAATGTTGGAGCCAGCTGGGCTCTTCTGGCACAGTGCTAGTGGCCCCACCTCTGAGCCAAGTCTCACCTGTTTCAGACGTGTGTCAGAACATTTCTGAACAGGTCGATTTAAAACAAAATGGAAACACGGTAGCCAAAAAAAAGGAATGTGGATGCAGTTGACCCTTTTTCTAAATTACTCTTTGAGTGTTCAGGTTGAAATAAAAATAATTGAATTTGTCTCTTTGATATTAATTATAAAATCATTTCACCTAACTCTTGTACTGTGGAAATGGTTCTTTTTCTCTGTTTTATATTCATTTGTTAAAAGTACATGAACAGTCTCTTACAGATATGGTAAACAAATGGTGGCATTCATTTGCCTTGTGAGACCCTGGATCTGCACCTGGGAAGTCTTGTTTCAATCTTTATTGGTAGAGCAGTGTCTGTTGTGACTGTTGAAGCCCACATGGGAATGGCAATGTCAGCTGCAGTGACTGCACATGAAGAAGCTGTCCTCCGGTATTGCCTCGGTGCTGTTTTCTCGGAGGGTGCGCTTATCTTCAGCAGCAAGCCTCAGCTTCTCCTTTCTTTTTAGACTTCTGTGTATTTCCAGCCTCCAGTAAGAGTAATCACTTGCAGTGTCCTTCCACCTCTCAACATCCATGTTCAGTGCTTTCATGTCTCTTTTGCAGACATCTTTCAAACGAAGATGGGGCCACCTTTGTGCTTTCTTGCCAAAGGCCAGTTCCCTGGACAGCAGGTCTTTTGGGATTGCCCCGAATGACATGCAGTGTACGTGGCCCAGCCAGCATTGTTGGAGGAGGATGAAGAGGCTGGGTATCTGGGCGCAGGCCAGGACCTCATTGTTGGTGGCTAGGTCTACCTGATGTCCAAGATGCATCTCAGGCTGCAAAGTGGAAGGAGTTGAGGTGCCGCTCTTGTCTGAAGTAGAGGTTCCAGGCCTCCCTGTCATAAAGCAGTGTGCTGAGGATACAGGCCCTGTGGACAGCAACTTTGGTATGCTTCATCAGCTTTCTGTTCTCCCAGACTCTCTTTGTCAGCCTGACGAATGTTGAGGCTGCTTGTCCAATCCATCTATTGATCTCAGAGTCCAGTGAGAGGCTGTGTGTAATGGTGGAGAGAAGGTATGTGAATTTGTGGACTACCTCCAGCACGCAGTTAATGATGGTAATGGCAGTGGAGTGCTCAACTCCTTGACCCAACACATTGGTCTTCTTCAGTCTGATGGTCAAGTAGAAGTCCTGGCACGCTCTTGAGAAGCTGTCCATGAGGCGTTACAGTTGCTCTTCCAAGTGTGTTGCCAGTGCTGTGTCATCTGAAACCAACACGTTCCTGATGAGTACCTCACAAACCTTGGTTTTTGCCCTCAGCCAGGATAAACTGAATAGTCTCCCGTCCGATCTGGTGTTAAGATAGAACCATTGGTTGATGCTCCAAAGGTGTGCTTCAGAATGACTGTAAAGAAGATGCTGAACATGGTGAGGGCAAGCACACAGCTCTGCTTCACACCGCTTGAGTGTTGAAGGCTCCTAGGAAGAGCCGTCAAATGAACAACACCCTGAATGTCTGTGTGGAATGACTGAACTATCCTGAGAAGCCTTGGGGGAAAACCAATCCTGGCGAGGATTTTGAACAGGTCGTCTCTGCTCACAAGGTTGAAGGCCTCTGTGAGGTCAATGAAGCTGATATAGAGTGGTGGTCTGTCCTCTCTCCATTTCTTTTGAAGCTGTCAAAGGGAGAAGATCACGTCGATTGTGGGGCGCTCTGACTTGAAGTCACTCTGAGACTCGGGATATACCCTTTGGTGATTTTCTGCATTCTATTCAGAACCACACAGACAAAGACCTTCCCAATGATGCTCAGCAAAGAGATTCCCCTGTAGTTGTTATAGTCACTTCTGTCCCCTTGGTTCTTATATAGGGTGACAATGTTGCAGTCTCTCATGTCTCATGGTACTGCTCCCTCTATCTACCCACTGGTTCAGCAGTTTGAGCAAGTAGTTTAGCAGGATGCCCTTTGTGCACTTGCTGGCCTCTGGTGGAATGCCATCCAATCCTGGTAACTTCCCTGTCGGCAGGCTGCTGATTGCTTTACTCAGCTTTTCAGCAGTCAGCAATGCATCCAGTTCCTCCATGAAAGGCAGGCAGTCCATGGTGTCTAGTGCACTGTCCGAGATGCTGTTTTCTCTGGGGTAGAGTTCGGAGAAACCCATCTCTCCATCTACTTGCCTTTTTTATGCCTGTAATGGTTTTCAGTGGGGCTGTCTTGTTCCTGGTTGGACTGATGGTTTTCTTGATCCCTTTATACACTCCATGGATGTTGCCTGTGTCAAATGTTGACTGAATGCTTTAGCCAGTAAGCATTTGCACAGCATCTGGCTGTTTTCTGGGCCTTGCCTCTTGCTGTCTGGAACATTTGCAATGTTACCTGGCTGAGGTGGTGTTTGTGCTCTAGTAATGTAACACGATCTGCCTTGATGACAGCTGTGAGCTTACTTCAAACCAGTCCTGTGTCTTGCCCTGTTTCTTCCCGAAGGCCTTGAGTGCAGTGCTGTGGATAGGGTCCCATCTCTGCTGAGCATCTCCTTCTGGTGTGTCGACAAGGAGCACATCTGCCAGTGACTTGATGAACTCTGCCGCTTTGTCCGAGTGTTGGGTCTTCCTGGCATCAATGCGCTGTTTGCCTGGAGGCTTGGCATAGTGCATCTTCTTTGGCTGAAGTATGTTCTTGCAACAAAGCAGAGAACGATCCGTGTCGCAGTCAGCACTCTGAAAGGAGTGAGTCATGAGCATGTTTCTCAGGTGGCGGCATCTGGTAATTATAAGGTCTATTTGGTGTCAGTGTATAGAGCAGGGGTGTTGCCAAGACATCTTGTGCTGAGCCTTGGTCTGGAAGTGGAGTGTGCAAAGCTTGAACAGTTGTTGCCCGTTGTCATTCATACTGCCAATCCCAGTCCATGGTGCTGGCACTCATTCTTGCATTGACATCACCAAGTAGCAGCAACTGTTCCTGACTTGCAATCATCAGTATCGACATTGAGAACTGGTTCTAGAACTCATCTTTTGCGTCTTGTGTAGAATAGAGGTTTGGTGCATAGACGCTGACAAGGTTGTCAGGCCCTTTGGATGTGTGAAGTCAAAGTGAGAAAATCCGTTTTATTCCGTTCTCGCTAGGCTCTACCATCTTCAGCAGCGAGGTCCTCACAGCAAAACTGATACCATGCTCTCTGAACTCGTCTGAGCCCTTCCCTTGCTAGAAAAAAGCATAGTCTCTCTCACATAGGGTTCCTGATTCTGCAAAGTGTGTCTCTTGGAGCGTTGTGATGTCCACTTGGAGTCTCAGCAGTTTGTTATTAATCACTGCTGTCACGAGTGTTACTGATCTCCCAAAGATCACCTGATATTGGTAGTCAGGGTTCATATATTCCAGCATCCTGAGTGCTGGCTTCTTTCTTTGTCTTCTTGTTGTGCTTGGCACAATGTTTAAGACCGCAGTTCGGGCAATTTGTATCCCTAAGCCCCACGCACCCAGTGGAGGGGGCAGACTGTGGCAGGACAGCACATCATTAGCTGGGGGCTTCCCAGCTTGAGATTGGCAGTAGCTGTCCAGTGAGGCATGATGGCCTGCCCGTCCATTGATAGCAACCCCTGGTGTTTTGCTCTATGCCAATCGAGTGCAGGCTCCTAACCAGTAGACTGCTGCAATCCATGTTGTATCGTCATAATGAGGTGATGCTGGAGCGTCCTTTCCAGGGTGCAGGCCTGGACAAAGTTGTATGGAAGACTGGCAGTTGCCTATGCAGCAGGTCTCCTCTCTTCACGTCATCAATGTAGTCCAAGGGGGGGCAAGGGTCAATGCAGCTTGGTACCAGTGTTTGTCACATGAGTTGCCAGAATGGGGTTAAAGACAATGTTGGACTGCCTTAGGGATTCCAGCTCAGGATTTGTCCTCAGGGTTTACTCCCATAGCTTTTTCAATGAAAAGGTATAACTGCAAGGCAGCAGAGGTTTGAAATCAGAGTTTTCCCTTTCTAGAGGGGATATGTAAGGGTGGGGGCATATGAGCGATGGATGGTGGTATATGAGGGAAAGGTATGTGGATACAGGATGATTGGGGATGCATTAGAGATGAGGGTACATGAGGGAAGGGAATGTGGACACAAGAGAATTGGGGATGTGAAAGGGATGGAGATGTGATATGTGGACAGGGATCCTGTATGGGAAGACAGGGAGTAAACAAAGGATTGCAAATGGTTGAGTGTGTGATGCTGGAAAAGCACAGCAGGTCAGGCAGCATCCGAGGAGTAGGAGAATGCTGCCTGACCTGCTGTGCTTTTCCAGCACCATACTCTCGACCCTGATCTCCAATATCTGCAGTCCTCACCTTGTCCTATAGGGAATGGAGGAAAGGAAGTCCATTCCTAGGGAGGACAAATGCTTTTACAACGTGCCCGTGTTCCAGGCAGCACCACACCCTAATGTCCGTTCAGTCTGCCCGCCCGCCCAGAGCCCGGGTCAGAGAGTGGCACTGATTGAGAGAAGGGGGCAAGGATTCCGGCTCCTAGCCCCAACGTCCAGCCCCAGCCCAAGCCTCTGTCTCGGCCCTAGCCATAACCATAACATGATACTTATATCCTATCCTCCAGCCCCAGACCCAGGCCCCAAGCTCTCTTCCAGGCCCAGATCCCAGCTTCTCCACCAGACCAAGACCCCAGCCTTTCCTCCAGGCCTCAGACCCTGGCCTTCTCTCCAGCTCCAGACCCTGGGTTCTCCTCCATCCCTTGGCCCAGACCCCAGGGTCTCCTTCAGTCTGTGTCCCAGACTACAGGCATCCCTCCAGCTTCAGACCCTGGCCTCTCCTCCAGCACCACGCGCCAGGCTCTGCCCTTGTAGTAGAGGCAAATCGTGGACCAGACACCGGGATGTCACACCAACCTGACAAAATTGCATTAATTGATTTATGCTGTAAATAAAATACAATAATTTATGTAGGCCCTGCCCAGAACACTAGTGAAACAATGTAATTTTTTAAACAAATAACAAAACATAAAACACATGTTCTATTAAGTCAGGTTTCAATGTGGGATCTGACCCACCCAATATTAACATCAGCTGGGATCATAACAAATGACACTGGGAGGGAGAACGTTATCTGTGCACTGCATTAATGAATGAGACAAAGGCCGACAAGTCCCTTGGTCTTGATGACTTGGATCATTGAGTCTGAGAAGAAGTGGCTGCATTTTTTGTAAATCATCTAAATTTCACTGGATTATGGAAAGTTCCCAGTTGGAAGACAGTGGTCCAGTTTAAAAAATGATAGAGAGAGAGAGAGAGAAAGAGAAAGAGAGAGAGAGAGAGAGAGAGAGACAGGAAATTATCAGTCAGTTAATTTAATATTTGTCTTTGGGAAAATACTGGAATCCATCAATAAGGAATGAGTAGTTGGACATCTAGAAAAACAGAATACAATAGAGTCAACATGATTCTGTGAATAGAAAATTATGTTTGACAAATTTATTAGTGTCCTTTCAAGATGTAACAAATAACTGGATTCATAAAAGTGAACCAACAATTGTAATGTTGTATTTCCAAAGTCATTCAATATGGCACATTGAGGATTATGCATGATAGGTAATTGGCTAACTAACAGGACATTTTTATGTTGGCAAAAGGTGAAAGTCTTACAAACTGTAAAAGAGTTTGATGAAGGGTTATTGGAGCCAAATTTGGTCTGAAAACAAATTGAGAAAGGAATGCAAAGTGTGGAAATGATATGGATATGTTTCCACATAAGGGTTATAATGTGGAAAAATGTATAATTGTGTACTTTGGAAGAAAGAAAACAGTATTTTATTATTATTAATGAAACCAGACTTCAATATGCTGCAGCAAAGAGAAATTTGGGTGCTGTTGTACAATTGACTACAAAAATTTAGCATGAAGGCAAACTAGGAAGGCAAATAAAATATTGGCCAATTCATTGCCAGGGTAATGGAATATTAAAGTAGCAGAGACTTGTTACAACTGCCCAGAGCACTAGTGAAACAATGTAGTTTTGTGCAGTTTAGGTTTCTTTATTGAAGCTGTTTATACTTACCTTGGAAGTGGATCACAAAGATTCATTAAGTTGATCCCTGTGGTTATGTATTGGTTATGAGAAAAGGGTTAACGGGCATGTTCTGAATTTTGAAGCGTAAACTTTGTCTGGAAATGTAAAATTTTGAAGGGGCTTGACAGGATAGGTGCTGAGAGGATGTTTCCCATTTTATGGGAAACTAGATGTTCTGTAATAAGGGGAAAGGACGCCCATTGAGAGGAAGCAATTTTTACTGAGAGAGGATCATTAGTCTTTGGAATTGATTAGTGGGTATGGTCAAGACTGAATTAGATGAATTTCATAAGAATTATGGAGAATAGACAGGAAAAATGTTGTTGAAGTCACAATCAAATCAACAAGCAAGTGCCAAATGATCTACTCCTATCCCACTTCTTATGTTCTTATTCATGTCAGTATTTTCCCTGCAACCTTTTTCCTTCTGTCATTCACAACTTGGAGGTCAACAGTAAACACTAATGGAATTTGTTTTGATTCTCAACTCTAACCCTTTCCCCTCAAGAACAGTTTTGCTTTCCAATACACAATGCATTCCTCTCATCAGATATATTTTTAGTTTAGTATCCCATTATGGTTCTATTTTTCTGAGTATAAATATACATATTGTATTTCTATTTAATGTGATCTGATTTCATCTAAGATTGGAGTGCTCTAATACTTTAATTTACTTTGGATCTGATTTTTTTGATTATACTCAAATATTTACTGTTGCCCCTTGTAATTTACATCTCATTCCTCACCACTGCACTCTTACCAAATCTCAGCTATATTCAGCATAAGATTATCTGGTTTATGAAAGGGAAGATGAACAAATGAACAGAGTCTGTATGTGTCAATATGACAGAATTGTAAAGGTATGCAGAGAGATTTATGTTTGAGTCATTATAATGGAATATGGGATCTATGTGAAGAATTGAATATTCTATTGGGTAAAAAAAATAAGCCCAACACAATCTATATGCTAGATATGAAGAAAAATTTGGAGATTCTGCAATACAAATGATAAGAGTTCTGCAAGTGTACGGAATCCTTGTGAAGCCTGGGGCTTTGAGAAGCATTTGGGAAGTCACTGGGGAACTATTGTGCAATGTTGAGGGTTTATGGGATCTTCATGGATTATTGGATATTTGGAGTAAGCATTGGAGATTTTATAAGCCATATGAAGTAACGGGGGTGGAGGGTAAATGGTTTATCTGATGTGTATCGAGTTTATAAAGTTGTTCTGCTATTATATGACTTTTTGTAGACATGTAGCAGAGATTCAGTAACATGACAGGTTACATGATACTGCCCCTTAACTGTAACCAAATAGAATTTGGTTCACATGAACGTGGTCCAGCAGTAAAATGATTTTTTTAATCATCACTCTCACCAATCACAATCCTTTTAATCATTTCCTAAACAATTTGAGGTCAGCAATGATAAGTTCACAATCACCCTTCTTTGAGGCAGGCATGACCCTTATATCTCAGCAGCTAATGCCTGATGTGAACATACTGATGTTACTTACATTTCTGTACGTCTGATACCACATGGTATTTCTACTCTATGGCTCCTATATCCGGACTATTATTTAATCTACTGGCAGTTGACTCTTCTTGTCATCTATATTGCTGGTTTCGTCTCTCATCTTTCATTTTTAATGCACACCCACCCTCTCAAGTCAGTTTAAAACCATTGTCTTGCATATTGCTAGATATTAGCCAATATTGAAGACTCATGCTTGGTGTTAGGAAAAATTCTGAGATATTTATGTTTGAGACTTTGCTCTTTAATTTTTATCTCAGCTCCTGAAGCTCTGCATGAAGAACATCAACCCTTTTGCCTTCCTCTGTGTTGGATATATTCACAGGAATCCCTCCTTCATCCCCTCCAAGACCGTCTTGGTGATGTACTTTTACCTGATAACAGAGATATATAACATCAAGGGCTTGTGGTTGTTGATTTTACACCTGACTCATGACATTTGTTGTGCCCTCTTTAAAGTGATTTGCTTCATAGTTCTTATTGTATGTTTCATTCCTTGAGATTTTGTCAATCTCACTGGTATTCAGCACTTTACAATTCCAGAGGATTCCTGCACTGATTGTATCTTTCTTTACTCAGTGCCCCTCTGAACTCTTCATCGGTGAAGAGTAAGCACTTTCTGGAATGCGTCCTGCAGGAAAGTCTCAGCCCTGTAGAATCACCAACCAATCCCCAAGCTCCTCTTTCAGTCACTCTGTACTAAATTCTCACTTTCATTTCATCATTTACCAGTCTGCAAATTGTTAGCAAACTTTGTGTACAATGTTTTGTGCTTTTGCAGATACCTTTCTATTAAATACACTTTAGAGCCACACTAGTACTATATTGTACTAATTTGGAAGATTAATGAGGTGTGTATAATTATGAAGGTTGTGAGCCTATGAGTTTTTTTTAAAAATCAGATAATCTTAGAATATATTGAGTAAATATTACAAATTTAGAGAGGAAATCATTTGGATTTATCTGACGGAATTTCCAGAATTACATTAACACTAAATAAATCCCTCTCTCTTTTCGCACATGCTTTGGTCTGTCCCTATGTTCCTTCACTTCTTGCCAGGTGATGGTAAAACTGAGTTCACTGAGAGATGGATGAAGACTCCTGCCATCTTGTCTGGTCAGACAGAGGCAAAATGTTTCCTAAATACCATCTCTGCATTCCTTTTGGCACTGATGTTACTTATTTAACAAAATGATTTAGAAGGAATAGTTGTAGTGTGTAATAATTTGTGATTATGCTTTTTATCCTTTTTTCAATGAAGCTCTAGGATTAGATGGTTTTGTCACAAAATTGATATTCATTGGATGACATTGCAGCTTAGATTGTTTCCAAAGCTTTTGGAGTAAAGGCACTCTTAAATAAGTATACCATATGGATCAGACAACCAGAAACAATGTTACCTGCTGATGCTTATCCAAACTATAGCAGAGCCTTTAACCATTTTAAGTTCTAACTACTTATAAAGTCAAATAGGATTTTCAGTGGAGACATGAGAGAGGAGGTGGGAAGTCATGCTTTAAACTCCCAATCAATAAATACTTGCTGTACACAACAAAGAAATCTCAAAAGTAAAAGAATTGGTGAACATTTTTGACTTTTTGTGAGAGTAAATTCAATGTAGCATCTTTTCCTAAACTCCAGTAGCAAATCACAGTATTAGTGAGAAAAGATACTCTATGACATGGTTAGAATAGTGACATCACTGCAGTATTGACAAGTAGGAAGAGCTGCCATCCTTGCAATTTCCATTGAACAGTCACTGTCAGAGAAAGAGGACCATTTTACAAGTGCCATTCCTCTAAAAGTAGACTTGTCAATCCTTTCTTTCTTGTTGTAAGTTCAGTATGAGGAGCTTTTATTTCTCCTTAGAAAGACATTTCTCTTAAAAGGAAGGATCGAGCCTCAAAATGTTTACTTTCCCAAGTTCCTGAAGTCTTACTTTTGCAGATTTATGACAGTTTAAGTATTCTGAACTATGCAGTCCAAAATTGTACATCAATGTCATGTATTTTTCTGTTGTATGCTTGTTGGTGGGAAAAGACAATTAAAGATCTTTGAGTGACTACAATGACAGAAGGAATCTGTTGATTTAGATTAATCTGACTTAATTATGTGGCTCCTGGTATAGTTGCACTCTTGTTCATTGAACCCTTTTGAAGGGCTTTCTCATATCAAAGATCATTCTCATTTCTTCAGGAGCTATTCTAATCTTCATTAAGTTCTCAGAAGGACTTTGCATGGTGAAGATCCCAGTTGTATTTAGTCATTGCTTCCTGAATTAAGCTCATTCAGAACCATAGTATGGATATAGTCAAGCAGACTATAGTTGCTATCAGACTTCCACTGACTGAATTTGATTCATCTGTGCTTGCATCATCTGAATACTGTTCAAAATTTTCTTTTGATGTCCTGCCAAGGTAACACCAACCCGAAGGATATCCCTATGGGAGAGAAAAATGCACAACATAAGGTATGGAAGTTATAAGATATCCATTGATGCTTTACATTCATTGATTTATTGTGTTTCTTCACTGTTTGCACGATCCACTCACCCTCACTTTTGCGATCTTGTCATTAAAAAACTTTGAAACTTTAATACTGTTCAGTTAAATGTTCAATCTAATAACATATGAAAGTAGAACAGGTGCAAGCCGTAAGACCCTCTGCATAATCTCTATAATGTTTAGTACCATTTGCAACTCCAGAAATAAAGAAGCAGGCATTACCAATAAAATGCAAGACCTGGATACAATTTAGATTTATGCTCCTAAGTGGAAAGCAATATGCATGCCACAAAATAGCTAGACACTGATCACTTTCAATGAGATAATCTCGCATTCTCCCTTGAATTGAATCTCTGAATACCCCACTATTAACATCCTGAAGGCTAACTTTGACCATAAACTTAATTGTATCTGTTACAATTTGTGCCTTTATTCTGTCATGCTCCTATTGAAAACAAATGTTGTAAACTTGGAAGCAGGCTGTCTGCTCTGACCCTGAACAATATAGGGTGAAAGGGTAGGGTCAAGCTCCCATAGAACCAGGATTTTAGTTTTAGATTTTAGTAGTTGCTCGGATCTTGAAGCTGGATGTGGAAACTGTTACTTCTCTCTGTTACAGCTAAATGCTGGCCTCGCTGCCAGACTTGCATGTGAGACAGTCTATTTTACTGAATTTGCCTATGTGTTTATGAAATGTTACCACATTGGAGCTGTTGCTGTATTGTTGCTAAATAATCGATTACATTGCTACGTTTTCCAGTAGTGTTACATTATTCCAGTTCTTTTTTCTTCTATTTGTATTTTAATTATGATGTAAATAAAAGTGTGATTTGTTTCAAGCTTGGTAGTTTGACAAATCAAATTGCATCTAGAACACAACCCTTGCACTTGCCTTTAAAAATTAAGAAAATGTTGGCGTTTGGGGGTTTTCTTAATTTATTTTGAGGGGATTTGGTTTGGTCTATATAAATACTATAGGAATGAGATCAGAGGTTAGCAATTTTCTTGAGAAAGAACTCACCACCTGGTTCCCCAAAGCTGTTTGATGAGACACACACCACTTGGCAGGATAAATGCAGTTTCAAAATCACTCAAGAATTTTGGTATCATACTGGATAAAGCTACCCCCTTGAATGGCATCCCAAACACCAACTCACAGTGACAATGTTGTATATTATATTGTTGAGACCATGAGTATCTTTCTTCCTTTAGTTTCATTTTTGGGTTCGAACTGAGTTGCACTTGAGAACTGAACTTTGAACTTCCAATGAACACATCTTTTTAAAAAATAGAGTAGGGAATAAAAGATTAATGTTTAATGTTGGGAACAGGCCTGCAAATAGGCTAATTACGATTCTAAGGACATTGCAGTCAATTCCACATTGAGATATGGTTATATTCAGGGACTAGTTTGATGCCAAATTAGTCAAGCAAGGTGTTCAGAAGCCCATTGTATAATCCCATCAGAGTGAGGCCTCCGAACAGTCAGAGGACATCATGCTTGCCTTCACCAGTGGGTGACAAAAAAACTGCAGATGTTGGAATCCAATGTTGACAAGTAGGAGGTTGGAAGAATACAGCAAGCCAGGCAGCATCAGGAGGTGGAGAAGTCAATGTTTCTGGTGTCACCCTTCTACAGGACTGGGGGAGGGCATAAGCGTAGCTACAGATAAAGGAAGAGTGAGTAAGGGAGGGTCTTGGGTGGGGAGAAGGGCAGGCCGGTGAGGTACAGATAGGTGAACACAGTTAGAGGGTACAACCTGGTTGGTCAATGGGAGGAATGAATCTGATTGGTAGCTTGTAGGAATGGTTGCTCAGAGGAATGGAAGGGTGGTCATTTGAAATTGGGAAGCTCTGTGATGAGTCAGCCGGGTTGTAGGTAGCCCAGGCGGAAGATTAGGTGCCGTTTCTCTGATTTGTGGTCTGATCTGCTGTGGCAATGGAGGAGGCCAAGAATGGCCATATTGGAACATCTTCCCTGCCCCACTGTATTCCCTTTGCCAATCCTTGATTCGTGCCACTCTCCCCAAAAATCCCCTGAACCCCCTAGTATCTTCTCCTGCAACCATAAAAGATGCAAAGCCTGTCTGCACACTACCTCCCTCACCTCCATCCAGGGCCCCAAACAGTCTTTCCAGGTGAGATATAGTTTCAGCTGCCTCTCTTCCAACATAGTCTAGTGTACCCAGTGCTCCCGATGTGGTCTTTTCTACATCAATGTAACCAAGCAAACACAGGGCACATCTCACCGAGCATATAAGCCAGGTCTACACGGGCTGAGCTGACCTACCAGTTACCGCCGATTTTACGTACATAGAATATAGAACATTACAGCGCAGTACAGGCCCTTTGGCCCTCAATGTTGCCACCCTGTCATACTAACCTGAAGCCCATCCCACCTACACTATTCTATGTACGTCCATTTGCCTGTCCAATGATGACTCAAATGCACCTAAAGTTGGCAAATCCAGTACCGATGCAGGCAAAGCATTCCATACTCTTACTACTCTCTGAGTAAAGAAACTACCTCTGACATCTGTCTTGTACATATCTCCCCTCACTTTAAAGTTGTGTCCCCACGTGTTTGTCGTCCCCATATTTGGAAAAAGGCTTTCCCTGTCCACCCTATCTAACCCTCTGATTATCTTGTATGTCTCTATTAAGTCACCTCTCAACCTTCTCCTCTCTAATGAGAACAGCCTCAAGGCCCTCAGCCTTTCCTCATAAGATCTTCCTTCCCTACCAGACAACATCCTAGTAAATCTCCTCTGCATCCTTTCCAAAGCTTCCATATCCTTCTTATAATGCAGTGACCAGAACTGTACACAATACTCTAAGTGTGGCCATACCAGAGCTTTGTATAGCTGCAGCATAACCTCCTGGTTCTGGAACTCAATCCCTCTATTAATAAAGGACAAAACACTGTATGTCTTCTTAACAACCCTGTCAATCTGGGTGGCAACTTTCAGGGATCTGTGTACATGGACACCAAGATCTCTCTGCTCATCTGTACTCCCAAGAATCCTACCATTAGCCTAGTACCTTGCATTATAGTGCAGTACAGGCCCGTACCCATCCACGCCGACCAGATATCCCAATCCAATCTAATCCCACCTGCCAGCACCCGGCCCATATCTCTCCAAACCCTTCCTATTCATATTCCCATCCAAATGCTTTTCAAATGTTGCAATTGTACCAGCCTCCACCAGTTCCTCTGGCTGCTCATTCCATACATGTACCACCCTCTGAATGCAAAAGTTGCCCCTTACGTCCCTTTTATATCTTTCCCCTCTCACCCTAAACCTATGCCCTTAAGTTCTGGACTCCCCGAACCCAGGAAAAGACTTTGTCTATTTATCCTATCCATGCCCCTCATAATTTTGTAAACCTCTATAAAGTCACCCTTCAGCCTCTTACGCTCCAGGGAAAACAGCCCCTGCCTTTTCAGCCTCTCCCTATAGCTCAAATCCTCCAACCCTAGCAACATCCTTGTAAATTTTTTCTGAACCCTTTCATGTTTCACAACATCTTTCTGATAGGAAGGAGACATGACCATCATTGGCTTCCTCCATTGCCACAGCGAATCAGACCACAAATTGGAGGAACAATGCCTCATTTTCCACCTGGGCAGCATACAATTCTCAGGACTCAACATTGAGTTCTCCAAATTCAAAGAACCTCTTTCCCAAACCCTGACTCCCTTCCCTGCTCTTCCCCCTCCCTTCCATTCCTCTGGTAGACCCTTCCAGCTACCAACCAATTCATTCCGCCTATCGACCAACCAGGTTGTCCCCTCTACCTGTGTTCACCTAACCCTACCTCATCAACCGGCCCCTCTCTCACTCAAAACCTTCTCCCACCTCCATCCCCCAACAACCACCCTCTTCCCCCCTTCACTGGGGGCATTGAATATAAAAGTTGGCAACTCATGTTGCAGCTGTATAAAACTTTAGTTCGACCACATTTGGATTATATTGTACAATTCTGATTACCACACTATAACAAGGATGTGAACACTAGGGAGAGGGTGTAAAAGAGGTTTACCTGGATGTTTGGAGTATATTACCTTTCAGGAGATGTTGGTCAAACTTTGAATGCTTTTGTTGTTATGGTGAAGTTTGAGGAATGACCTGTTAGAAGTATATAAAATTCTGAGATGCATGGATAGGGTGGGTACTCAAGAGTTTTTATTTCCCGGGTAGAAATTCAAATAATAGGAAAGGAGATGTGTAAGGCAAATTAAATGTTTAAAAACGTTATTGTGTAAATCCCTCCCTCATTAGCTCTCCAAAAATGCATCACCTCACATTTATCAGGATTGAATTCCATCTGCCATTGCTCTAACCAATTTATCATTGAGTTGTACAGTACAGAAACAGACCCTTCGGTCTAACCAGCCCATGACGATCATCATCCCAAATGAAACTAGCCCCACCTGCCTGCATTTGGCCCATATCCCTCCAAGCATTTCTTATTCACATACTTATCTAAGTGCCTTTAAAACATCCGTATCCATCATTTCCTCTGAAAGTTCATTACACACACAAACCACTCTCTGTGTAAAAAAAAACTGGCTCACGTCTTTTTTGAATCTTTCTTGTCTTACCTTAAAATATGCCCCCTAGTCTTGAAATCTCCCATCCTAGGGAAAAGACAACTACCATTCACCTTCTCTACACTCCTCATTTTTTTATAAACCTGATTAAGGTCATCTCTTAACATCCTACATTCCAGTGAAAAGAGTCCCAGTTTATCCAGCCTCCTTTAGAACTCAAACCCTCCATCCAATATTGTTGATTAGTATCAGACTGTATTCTGAGATCTCCTCTTCACTATCAACAGCATCACTTATTTTCATGTCACCTGCAAGTTTACTAATTATAACTTATAAATTCACATACAAGTTGCTAATGTAAGTAAGACACAGCAAGGGTCCCAGTACCGATCCCTGGGGTACATGGCTGGTCATAGGCTTCCAATCGCAAAAAAAGTCCTCCACTATCACCATTTTCCTCCTATTTGCAAGTCAATTTTGGATCCAGTTTATCAATTTACCTTAGATCTCATGGGCTCGGATATTTTGGACCAGTTTTCAATGCAGGCCTTGTGAAAGACCTTATTGAAGTCCATGCAAACTATATAAACTGCACTATCCCATTAAAAGTCATCTTTTCAAAAATCTTAATTAAATTAGTCAGACATGATATCCTACTGAGTTTGGTGCTGACCATCCCTGATCAATGTCTGTTTTTCCATGTATTAATTAATCCTATCCATCAGATATTTTTCCAATAATTCCACTGATATCTGACCAACTGGTTTGTAACCACCTGACCTATCCCTCCTGCTCTTCTTGAACAAAGAAACCACATTAGCTTCCCTCCAGTCATCTGGACAGAGATGCAGGACCCCATGCATGCAAGATGTTTTAGCTGGGCCCACTCTGCCTGTTTCTTTCCCGATATGGAGTACCTGATGAAGGAGCAGCACTCCAAAAGCTTGGCCTTCCAATTAAACCTGTTGGACTATAACCTGGTGTTGTATGATTTTGAACTTTGTTTCTTTCCCCTTTTTTGTCTCTCTGTGTTTCTTTTTGTTTTTCTTCTTTATTCTCAGTGACATCCTGAACTCCTGTCCTCAGCGTGAACTTAAACACTCAACCTCAGGGCTGACCTGACAAGGCTCCCTTTCAGCCTGATGTGGTAGTCTCTTGGCTTTGCATGTTCATCCCTGTCCTGGCATGGTGATCTCCTGGCTTAACGTGATAGTGCCTCTGTGGCCTGATGTGGTGGTCTCTCGAATTGGCTGGCAGTCTTTTGGCCTGGTGTGGTCACAGCATGAACTTCTGGCATTGAGATGATTCCAGAGCAGTCTTCTGGCCTTGAGGTGAAGCCTGTTGTGGTCTAAAGTCAAGGCCTGGTATGGACTCAAGGTTACCTGCCAGTGTGTGCAGAATTTGAGGGACTGTTGTTCTGAACTCTTAATTTTTCTATTTTCTAATTTATTCCTTTAATCTGTAATGCTGGACTTTTTATTTTGTTATTTTTCTAACTTTTTTTCTTAAGAACAGTCACTGAAATGTCTATATCACTGTGTCTTGTAGGTAAGATGGCACCATAAGTGGCAACTTGTAAACTTTTCACTGTACTCATTTCATATGCTACAATAAAGCTAACTCAGCAATCTCCTTCCTTGCCTCCCATAGTAGTCTGGAATATATCTCACCATGCCCTTGAGATTTATACACCTTCATACCCATTTAAAACATCTAATACCTTCTTCTTATTAAATGCTCTAGTACCTCAACATCCCAACTGAAAGGTATAGATACAATGTCTTTCTCCTTTGTGAGTACAGATAATAAACATTCATTTAACACCTCGCCCCTAACCCCTGGCTCCACATACAGATCTCTAACAGGCCCCACTCTTTTCCAGGCCATACTCATGTTTCTAATACACTTATTAGGCTTTCCTTAATTCTATGTGCCAAAGATATTTTGTGGTCCTTCTTAGCATTCCTGATTTCTCTATACTCCTGTTCTTGGATGCACTATACCTGACAAAGGCTTCTTTCTTTGTCATTGTCATATTCTTGATATCCTTGACATCCAGTGTTCCCTGAAATGCTGTCCCTGCCCTCTACTGAGAGGAATACTGCCCCTGAACATTCACTAGACTACTTCTTAGAGGCTCTCACTTTCCAAATGAAAACTTACTTGAACGTAGTTGTTCCCAATGCCAGAGTCTATGGCTCCCGTTAGCCACATGTTCATCTGACCTATTTCCTATCCCTGTATTCATAGTGCATGACATTGGAAGAAATCAGTTTTGTAGGCATTATGTGCTTATAAAAAGCAATGAACTCTCCTCATTCCATCTTTATTCCATACCCTTTCCTCTAACGATATTGAAATTTGCCCAATTTAGACATGGAACTTCTGCAGTATCTTTATCCCTTTCTATAATTCCCAAAATGTTCACCCACTGAAAGTTCAGCCAAATGACTGATTGCTAGGATTTGGTTTAGTACTGGAGTAAAAAGTGAGGTCTGCAGATGCTGGAGATCAGAGCTGAAAATGTGTTGCTGGTTAAAGCACAGCAGGTCAGGCAGCATCCAAGGAACAGGAAATTCGATGTTTCGGGCCTGATGAAGGGCTCTGGCCCGAAACGTCGAATTTCCTGTTCCTTGGATGCTGCCTGACCTGCTGTGCTTTAACCAGCAACACATTTTCAGCTTTGGTTTAGTACTGCCCTAACTTTAGTAGAACTGACTACATACTGGAAGAAAGTGAGGACTGCAAATGCTGGAGAGTCACAGTTGAAAAATGTGGCACTGGAAAAAGCACAGCACGTCGGACAGAATCCAAGGAGCAACAGAGTCAACATTTCAGGCATAAGCCTTCTTGAGGACTATATACTGGCACAAAAAGCTTCCTTGGAAGCACTTTGAAAATTCCATTCTGTCTAATCCTTTCGCATTAAATCATTCCCAGATATGTTTGCAAAGTTGAAATCCTTTGCCATTGTAACCCAATTCCTCTCACACCTCTCTGTGATTTGCTGACCTATCTGCTCTTCTATCACCCTCTGACCGCTAGGAGGACTGCAATATAATCCCAACAGTGTTTTTCTAAGCTCTACCCAGATGACCTCATTTGAAGAGCCTTTTAAGACATCCTCCATAATTACTGAAATGATGGTCTCCTTTATTAATAATGCAATGCCCCCAGCATTCGTATATCACACCTGCATCATACTAGAAATTCTATACTCTGGAATGTTGAGCTTTCAGTCCTGCCCTTCCTTCAACAATGTTGAAATAAGTTCAAAGAAGCCAGTATCCTGTTACCAAGTCACCTCTATTTACATGTGGAGAACTTTCCAAAGAACAAAGAAAACTACAGCACAGGAACAGGCTCTTTGGCACTCCAAGCCTGTGCCAATCCAGATCCTCTATCTAAACCTGCCACCTATTTTCTAAAGGTCTGTATCCCTTTGCTCTCTGCCCATTCATGTATCTGTCTAGATAGATGACGCTATCGTTCCTGCCTCTAATACCTCTGCTGGCAACACATTCCAGGCACCCATCACCCTCTGCATAAGGAACATTCCATGCATAACTTCCCTAAATCTTTCTATCTCAACTTGAACTTGTGCTACCTAGTAATTGAGTCCCCCACTCTGGGAAAAAGCTTCTTGCTATCTACCCTGTCTATACCCCTCATAATTTTGTAGACCCCTTCTTTCTAATGAAAAAAAATCTTAATCGACTCAACATCTCTTCATGGCTAGCGCCCACCATACCAGACAACATCCTGGTGAATCTCCTCTGCACCCTCTCCAAAGTGTCCACATCCTTTTGCTAATGTGGTGACTAGAACTGTATGCAGTAGTCAAAATGTTGTCTATGTGTTGCTGGTCAAAGCACAGCAGGTTAGGCAGCATCTCAGGAATAGAGAATTCAACGTTTCGAGCATAAGCCCTGATGAAGGGCTTATGCTCGAAACGTTGAATTCTCTATTCCTGAGATGCTGCCTAACCTGCTGTGCTTTGACCAGCAACACATTTGCAGCTGTGATCTCCAGCATCTGCAGACCTCATTTTTTACTCAAAATGTTGTCTAACCAAAGTCATATGTAACTGTAACATGACCGGCCAACTCTTGTACTCAATACCCAGTTCAAAATATGAATGCATGGTATATGCCTTCTTGACCACTCTACTGATGTGATTTGCCATCTTCAGGGAATAATGGGCCTGAACACCCAGATCTCTCTGTACGTCAATTCTTCCCAGAATGTTTTGGATCTTCCAAAATGTATCACCTCGAATTTGCCCAGATTGAACTCCATCTGCCATTTCTCTGTCCATCTTTCCAATCTATCTATATTTTGCTGTATTCTCTGATAATCCCCTTCACTATCTGTTACTCCACCAATTTTGGTATCATCTGCAAATTTGCTAATCAAGCAACTGATACCTTCCTCCAAATCATTTATATATATCGCAAACAACAGTGGTCCCAGCACTGATCCCTGTGGGAGACCACTGGCCACAGGTCTCCATTTTGAGAAACCCCCTTTCACTACTACTCTGTCTCCTGTCACCCAGCCAGTTCTCTACCCATCTTCTAGAACATCCTGGACCCCATGCGACTTCACCTTCTCCATCAGTCTACCATGGGGAACCTTTTCAAATGCCTTACTGAAGTCCATGTATATGTCATCTACAGTCCTTCTCCCATCAATCAACTTTGTCACCTCCTCAAAGAATTCTATTACGTTTGTAAGACATGACCTTTCTCGCACAAAACCATGCTTCCCATTACTGATAAGCCCATTTTCTTTCAAATGGGAATAGATCCTATCCCTCAGTATCTTCTCCAGTATCTTCCCGACCACTGACGTCAGGCTCTCTAGTCTATAATTACTTGAATCATCTACTCTTCTTAAACAAGGGGACAACATTAGCAATTCTCCAGTCCTTTGGGACCTCACCCATGTTCAAGGATGCTGCAAAGATATCTGTTATGGCCCCAGCTATTTCTTCTCTCACTTCCCTGAGTAACCTGGGATAGATCCCACCTGGACCTGGGGACTTGTCTACCTTAGTGTCTTTCAGAACGTTTGCACGTACTCCCTGTATCTGCGTGGGTTTCTTCTGGTGCTGTAGGGAATCTAATCTAAACCCTTGTTTAGTTTAGGATCAGGGAATCCTCATCTAATTGCTATTGCAAGTACACATGTCTCATGTCCAGCTTTGTGAAAGACAGCCTCCCTGCTAGCTTTGACATTAATTTCTGTTTGCAAGGCGGTGTATTTATCCAGCTACAGGGAACAGTTTACAGATTGTTTAAAGTTCCCACAAAGACCAAACCAACCTGACAGCCATCACAATCCGTATGACCGCTGCTGTTTGATGATTCCTTCGCCTTCCAGTCTCCCAATTTCTGCCTCTATATTGCCTGTAAGGCAAATGGTACTGGGCGGGTTTTGCAGAATTGTGGATTTTTTTTACAATACGTTATTGCTGTAACTAGAGAAGATACTTCTGAAAAATGAGTAGAAATTACAAATAACAAAGAAAATGATGGGATTGTACTATAGGCCCCCGAATCGTAAGAGAGAAATTGAAAAACAAATACGTAGGGAGATCTCATCAATATGTGTTGAAAAATGTGATGCTGGAAAAACACAGCAGACCAGGCAGCATCTGAGGAGCAGGAGAATCGACGAATCACGAAGAAGGGCTTATGCCCGAAACGTCGATTCTCCTGCTCCTCACATGCTGCCTGGCCTGATGTGTTTTTCCAGCATCACATTTTTCAACTCTGGTCTCCAGCATCTGCAGTCCTCATTTTCTCCTAGTAGATCTCATAAATATGTCAGCATAATAAAGTTGTAATAATGGGGGAATTTGAATTTCCCAAACATTGACTGGAGCTACCATAACATTAAAGGTTTGGATAGTGAGGAATTTATCAAAAGCGCTCGAGAAAATCTTCGTTATCAATGTGTGGATGTTCTCCTGGAGAAAGAGCAAAACTAGATTTTCTGTTGGGAAATAAGTCAGGGCAAGTGACTGAAGTACAAGTGAGGGAACACTTTCAAAACGGTTACAGAAAAGGATATACCTTCCATAAAAGTTAAAAGTTTTAATTGGAGTAAGACAAATTTTAATGGAATGAGACAAGAAGTTTCAAAAGTTGATTGGAGTAGATTATTCACAGGTAAAAGGATATCTGACAAGTGGGAGGTGCTCCACATTGTGATGATGAGAGTTCAGAGGGTTTTTTTTCCTGTTACACTGAAGGGTATGGCTGATAAGATGAAGGGACAATGGATGATTAAAGATGTTGATGTTCTAGTCAAGAATAAAAGAGAGTCTTATTTTACATTCAGGCAACTTGGTTCAATTGAATTTCTTAATCAATATGAAGCGTTTAGGGGTATTCTTAAAAGAGAAATCAGGAAGGAAAGGACGGCTATGAGATAGCATTGGCAGATAAGGTTAAGGATAATCCAAACAGATTCTACAAATACATTAAGAGCAAGAGGTAATTAGAGAGAGGACAGGCTCTCATAGTGATCAAGGTTGTTGTCTTTATGTTGAACCCCAGGAGATGCAAGAGATACTAAATTAATATTTCGCAACAGTTTTTACTCTGGAGAAAGAAATTGAAAATGCAGAGAAATAGACAGTTTATGTTACACAAGAGGAAGTTCAGGAGGTCTTAGAGAATATGAAGGTGGAAAAATCTCTGGGACCTGACCTAATGTATCCCAGAATATTGTGACAAGTAAGGGAGGAAATTACAAGACCCCTTGCAGAAATATTTGCATCATCTATAATTATGGGTGAGGTACCTGATGACTGGAGGGTGGCTAAAGTTGTACCTTTGCTTAAAAAACTTTGTAAGGAGAAAGCGGGGAACTGTAGACCTAAGAGTCTGGTTTTAGTTGTGGACAAAATTGTTAGAGGTGATTATAAAAGATAGGACTTATGGACATTTAGAGAGGCAAAAATTGATTAGGGATAATCGGCATGGTTTTGTGAGTTTTTTGAGGAACTTATCAAAAAGGTCGATGATGGTAAAGCAGTAGTTTGCTGTTTACTTGAATTTTAAGTAAAGCCTTTGACAAGGTTCCGCATGGTAGACTAATTAGCAAAGTTAGGTCATATCTGAGAGCGGCAGGAGCCGGGCGGAAGTGAAGGCAGAGCACAAAGCCGGTCAGGAAGGTAAGTGATTGTTATTTGAGTGGGTGTGTTCTAGACCCCAGGTCCTACAAAGTAGGGCCTCCCTCCCTCCCTCCTCCTCTAACCTAAATGAAAAGTCCACAGATTTGCCCCAAAAAGAGGGCCCCAAGGAAGTTCCTGTGGCTTTAGCTCAGGAGTCTTTGACAAGGAGGTTAAGTGAAGTGATTACGCCATAGTTGAAGAGGGTGAAGACATGACTGCCAAGCTGGCTCAGTGCTTGATGTGGGAAGTCAATAACTCTGGTGTGTCTGGCTCGTATAAGTGTGGGTAGTGTGTGTACGTTCAGCTACTGACAGAGCATATTGCAGCACTGATGAAAGAACTCGAGGACCTTAGGCTCATCCGAGAGAACGTGATCTTTCTGGACAAGACCTTCAGTGAGTTTTTACACCAATCGTACCAGAAGAGAGCAGATGATGAGGAAGGCAGAGAGGAGACAGGTGCAAAAGACTCTGGGGGAAGTACCTGTCAGGAACAAGTTGAATCTTTTGGAAACAGTAGATTCACATGACACTGCTAGTCCGCGAGGTGGCCAGGTCTGTCAATCAAAAGTTGGCGTGTAGACAGAGCGGAAGAGTCGGACATCGCACAGAGCCGTGGTAATAGGGGACTCCATAGTGAGAGGAACTGACCGGGGATTTTGTGGCAGCAGACGGGACTTAAGGATGGTGGCTAATGTTGTGAAAGTTGGAAGAGAATAAACAGAAAATTATAGACCAGTTAATCTGACCTCAGTGGCGGGAAAGATGCTGGAGTCTATTATAAAGGATGAAATTACGGCACATCTGGATAGTAGTAACAGGATAGGTCAGAGTCAGCATGGATTTATGAAGGGGAAATCATGCTTGACTAATCTTTTGGAATTTTTTGAGGATGCAACTCTGAAGATGGACGAGGGAGATCCAGTAGATGTAGAGTACCTGGACTTTCAGAAAGCTTTTGATAAAGTCCCACATAGGAGGTTAGTGAGCAAAATTAGGGCGCATGGTATTGGGGTAAAGTACTAACTTGGATTGAAAATTGGTTGGCTGACAGGAAACAAAGAGTAGCAATAAACAGCTCCATTTCAGAATGGCAGACAGTGACCAGTGGGGTACCGCAGGGATCAGTACTGGGACCGCAGCTTTTTACAATATACATTAATGATACAGAAGATGGCATTAGTAATAACATTAACAAATTTGCTGATGATACTAAGCTGGGTGGCAGGGTGAAATATGATGAGGATGTTAGGAGATTACAGGGTGACCTGAACAGGTTAGATGAGCAGGCAGAGGCATGGCAGATGCAGTTTAATGTGGATAAATGTATGGTTATCCACTTTTGTGGCAAGAACAAAAAGGCAGATTACTACCTCAATGGAATTAATTTCGGTAAAGGGGCAGTACAGAGAGATCTGGGTGTTCTTGTACACCAGTCAATGAAGGCAAGCATGCAGGTACAGCAGGTAGTGAAGAAGGCTAATAGCATGCTGGCCTTCATAACAAGAGGGATTGAGTCTAGAAGCAAAGAGGTTCTTCTGCAGCTGTACAGGGCCCTGGTGAGACCATACCTGGAGTACAGTATGCAGTTATGGTCTCCAAATTTGGGGAAAGACATTCTGGCTATTGAGGGAGTGCAGTGTAGGTTCACGAGGTCAATTCCTGGAATGGCGGGATTACCTTACACTGACAGACTGGAGCAACTGGACTTGTATACCCTTGAGTTTAGAAAACTGAGAGACATCTGATTGAGACATATAAGATTATTAAAGGATTGGACACTCTGGAGGCAGGAAACATGTTTCCGCTGATGGGTGAGTGCTGAACCAGAGGACACAGCTTAAAAATACGGGTAGACCATTGAGGACAGAGATGAGGAGAAACTTCTCCACCCAGAGAGAGGTGGTTGTGTGGAATGCTCTGCCCCAGAAGGCAGTGGAGGCCCAGTCTCTGGATTCATTTAAGGAAGAGTTGGATAGAGCTCTCAAAGATAGTGGAATCAAGGGTTATGGAGATAAGGCAGGAACAGGATACTGATTAAGGATGATCAGCCATGAATGGTTGTGCAGGCTCGAAGGGCAGAATGGCCTACTCCTGCACCTATTGTCTATTGTCACAAGGAGTCAACGTCAGCTTCAGTGTCGAAAAGTGTGGCACTGGAAAAGCACAGTCGTTCAGGCAGCATCCAAGGAGCAAGAGAATTGACATTTCAGGCATAAGTGTGGTTGCCAATTGGATACATAATTGGCTTAATGGCAGGGGACAGAGAGAAGGAGGATTGCTTTTCGGACTGGAAGACTGTGACCAGCGGTGTTCGACAGGGATTAGTTCTGGGTCCTCCTTTGTTTGTCATTTATATCAAATATTTGGATGAGAATATAGAAGGCATAGCTAGTAAGTTTGAGGATGGCACCAAAATTGGTGGCACAATAGATAGTGAAGATGGTTACCCAAGACTACAAAGGGATCTTCATCAAATGGGTTACTAAGCTGAAAAATGGCATATAGAGTTCAATCTGGATAAATGTGAGGTACTGCATTTTGGTATAACAATGAAAGGTAGGGATTATACAATTAATGGTAGGGCCTTGGGTAATGTTATAGAACAGAGGGACCAAGAGATGCAGATACATAATTTTTTAAAAGTTTACACCATATATAGACAGAGTGGTTAAAAAGGATTTTGGCATGCTTGCCTTCATTGTGCAGTCCTTTGAGTATTGGAGTTGGGACGTTATGTTGAGGTTGTACAGGACATTGGTGAGATCTCTTCTGGAATATTGTGTCCAATTATGGTCACCTAGTTATAGGAAGGATATTATCAAGCTGGAGAGGATTCAGAAGATATTTACCAGGATGTTGCCAGATATGGAAGGTTTGACTAAAAAGAAGGGCTGGATAGTCTGGGACTTTTTTCACTGGAGTGTAGGAGGTTGAGAAACGAACTGAATGAAGTTTTGAAAATAATGAGAGGTACAGACAGAGTTGATGGTAGTTGTTTTTTTTCCAAAGATGGGAATTTCAAGACTTGGGGGCAATTTTTTTAAAGTGAGAGGAGAGAGGTTTAAAAAAGACATATGAGGGAAATCTTTTACAGAGAGGCTGGGTCACATGTGGAATGAGCCTCCTGAGGAAGTGATGAATACAGGTGTGTTTACAATGCTGAAAAGACATTTGGATAGATACATGAATAGGAAAGGTTTGGAGGGATATAGGCCGGTTGGGACCAGTTTAGTTTGTTCAGCACGGACTAGCTGGACCAAAGGGCCTGTTTCCATGCTGCCTGACTCTATGGCTGTATCACCTGGTAAGATGGCAGCAGATAGGATGCTCTACCTGGAGCACCTTTGCTTCTCCTGTTCTTTTTCTTTCTATCTATCTTTTTAACAATCCTGAAGCAGCATTCAGGGAAGCAGTCCCTGAGCAGAGCATGGGGAAAGGAGTCCCAGAGTAGCGCGCGGGGAAACAAGTCTCAGAGCAGCATGAGGGGGAATGTGTCGCAGAGCAGTGCGAGGGAAATGTGTCACAGAGCAGCAAGGGGAAACAAGTACCAGAGCAACGTGAGAGTATCAAGCCCTGGAGTACTGCAGAAGAAACGGGTCCTGCAGATCTGCAAGACAAAAAGTGAGTGCTGGAGCAGTGCTACTTACTTCAGTGTAGTTTGTGCGGAGTGGACTGGAAACTTGGAATGGAGCAGAAATATTGTTGGACTGGGGACTGGTGGGGACGGTCAGACATGTGTCCGCTGAGCTGCTGCAATATAATACCGATCTGAAATTCTTTACCAGGCTATAATGACAATCCTTTGACTATGTTAAAACTATCTACTTTGAACTTATTTTTAGATACTGTAAGTAATACTACTACTTTTCCTTTTATTCCTCTTTTGTATCTAAGATTTGGACATAAGTACCTGTCCCTAAGATGGCGCTATTAGGGACTGCTATTGTAAAATTTTTCACTGTACTCCTGTACTGCAGGACACTTGACCATAAAGAAGATCCTATTCTAATTGCTTCCTGGTCAACGTACAATGGGCCCTTGGCTCCCTTGATAGTCCATAGACCTTCCTGCAAAACCTCTGGGTATTTAGTTCAGACTTCAATCAGTCAGCCATTTTCTAATCTAAAAATGTTGAGACAATCTAGGTGCGTCTTTCTCAACCAATTTTACCACATTGACCTTGGGCCCGAGCCTTTCACTATGATCATAATCTATAAAGGTTGCCAGGAATAAGTTCCCAGTTTAGTGCAAACTTAAGGATTGCAGTCCAGAGTGAAATTCACTAAAGTCTGATTTTGTGATCTCCAACTCAGCCAGGTGACCACTTAACCAGCCGTTTATTTTGAATGGCTGATTTGGATGCTGCTGAGCAATGTAACTGTTCTAAACCAGATGTAGGTGGACTTTTCAGGGTTTGCACTCTCCTTGATACCAGCCTATGAACTTCCTTACTCAAGTTAGGTCTGATGGCACTATTTTGCTGTCCTGGGTATGCATTGAACCTAGGTCAGTTGTATGCTCCTCTTGCAGGATACGGGAGGTAGGGAAAATACTAGAGTCCCTGCTGACCTCACCTACGAGTAGTGCACCCAACTCCAGCTCCTCACAGACCATGTTAGAGAACTGAAGTTGGGGCTAGATGAACTTTGGATCAGTCGTGAGGCTGAGGGGATTATAGAGAGGAGTTATAGGGAGGTAGTCACACCTAAGTTACAGGATAAAGGTAGATGAGTGACTGTCAGGAGAGGGAAAGGGAATAGGCAGACAGTGCAGGGAGCCACTGTGGCTGTTCCGCTCAATAATAGGTATGCCAGTTTGGATACTGTTTGGGTGGGGAAGGGGAGGTGGTGACCTACTAGGGAAAAGCCACGATGGCCAAGTCTCTGGCACTGAGCCTGGTTTAGTGGCTCAGAGGAGAGGGGCAACAATAGGACAGCAATAGTGATAAGAGATTCAATAATTAGATGAACAGACAGGAGATTCTGTGGTCACGAACAAGACTCCCAGATGGTATGTTGCCTCCCGGATGCCAGCGTCAGGGATGTCTTGGATCAAGTCGACAGGATTCTTAAAGGGAGGAAGAGCAGCCAGAAGTCGTGGTACACATTGGTACCAGTGACAAAGCCAGGAAAAGGGATGAGAATGTAAAAAATGAATATAGGGAGTTAGATTAGAAGCAAAAAGGCAGGATGAGCGAGTAGTAATCTCAGGATTGCTACCGTTGCCACAAACTAATGAGACTAGGAACAGAGAGCGAGTGGACATGAACACATGGCTGCAGAACTGGTATAGGAGGGAGGGCTTCAGATATGTGGATTATTGGCATATCTTCTGGGGAAGGTGGGACCTGTACAAGGAAGATGGGTTGTACCTGAACTGGAGGGGTATCAATATCCTGGGTGGGAGGTTTATTAGAACTCTTCAGGAGGGTTTAAACTAAATTGGCAGGGGCATGGAAACTGGATCTACGGAGCAGAGGATTGACTAGCTGGTGATACGGCGTGCAGAGAGTCTGTGAGGAATGATTGTCAGTTGATAAGGGCAAAGTTGCAGTCGGTGTGATAGGTTGAAGTGTGTCTATTTTAATGCAAGAAGTGTCAGGAATAATGATGATAAACTTAGAGCATGGATCAGTAGTTGGAACTACTGTGGCCATTATGAAGACTTGGATATCACAAGCGCAGGAATGGTTGTTGGATGTTTGGGCAGTCGGAGAGTGGCATTGCTAATCAGGGATAGTATCACAGCTGCAGAAAGGGAGGTCGTTGAGGAAGGGTCGTCTACTGAGTCAGTATGGGAGGAAGTCAGGAACAGGAGAGCAGCAGTCGCTTTATTGGGTATTTTCCAATAACAACAGAGACATAGAGGAGCAGGTTGGCAGGCAGATTTTGGAAAGGATTTTGGTTGTTGTCTTGGGTGAATTCAACTTCCCTAATATTGAATGTAACCTCCTTAGTGCAAATAGTTTGGATGGAGCAGATTTTGTCAAGTGTATCCAGGAACAATTCCAGACACAATATGCAGATACGTCGACTAAAGGGGAGGCCATGCTGGATTTGGTGCTTGGCAACGAACCAAGTCAGGTGTCAGATCACTTGGTAGGAGAGCATTTTAGTGACAGTGATCACAACTCCCTCACCTTTACTATAGTCATTGAGATGAATAGGAGCATTTTCATAGAAAACACTCAATAAAGCCCAATATGGGTGGCTCCACAAAAGCCATTCCCTCTGCAACTCCCTCGTTCGGCCCATGCCCCAACACAAACTGACCGTCCACTCCCAAAACCTTCTCTTGCCACCGCAAGAAGTGGAAAACCTGTTCCCACACCACCCCCCTCACTTCCATCCAAGGTTCCAAAAGCATCCTTCCACATCCGGCAGACATTTTCCAGCACATCCAAACATCTCATCTACTGTGTCCGTTGCTCTTGATGAGGTCTCCTCTATATAGGGGAGACAGGACGTCAACTTGCAGAATGTTTCAGAAAACATTTCTGGATCATATGCACCAAATAACCCAATACCCTGTAGCTGACCACCTCAACTCACCCTCCCACTCCGACAAAGACATGCAAGTCCTGTGCCTCATCCACTGCCAAATCCTAGCCACCTGATGCCTGGAGGAAGAACGCCTCATCTTCCCCCTTAAGACTTTCTAACCACACGGCATCAATGCTGATTTCACAATTTTCCTCATCTCCTGTACCTCCACCTCATCACAGATCCAACCCTCCAACCCAGCACCGCCCTCTTGAATTGTGCCACCTTTGCATCTTCCTTCCCAACTTCCATTCTGACCTATCACCACCACCCACCTGCATCTACCTATTGCCTTCCAAGCTTCCTTTCTCACAGCTCCACAACCCCTTCTATTAATCTCTCAGCCCCCTTCCCCCTGACATTTCTGATGCTAAGGCAGTATATGGTTGGTTGGCTTTAATTAGCAGGGGGATTGAGTTTAAGAGCCATGAGGCTTTGTTGCAGTTCTATAAAACCCTGGTTAGACCACACTTGGAGTATTGTGTTCAGTTCTGGTTGCCTTATATGAAAGATGTGGAAGCTTTAGAGAGGATGCAGAGGAGATTTACCAGGATGATGTCTGGACTGGAGGGCATGTTTATGAAGAAAGATTGAAGGAGGTGAGGCTTTTCTCACTGGAGCGAAGAAGGATGAGAAGTGACTTGATCGAGGTGTACAAAATGATGTGAAGCATAGCACGAGTGGATAGCCAGACACTTTTTCCAAGGGTGGAAATGGATATTAAATTAGATTAATATGTGTGCAAACAGACCCTTCAGCCCAACAAGTCCACACCGACCCTCCAAAGAGTAATCCACCCAGACCCATTTGCCTCTGACTAATGCACCTAACACTATGAGCAATTTAGCATGGCCAATTTACCTGACCAACACATCTTTGGACTGTGGGAGGAAACCGGAGCACCTCCCACACAGACACGGGTACATCATGCAAACTCCACACAGTCGCCTGAAGCAGAAATCAAACCCAGGTCCCTGGCGCTGTGAGGCAACAAGTGCTAACCACTGAGCCACCATGCCACCCTCTTGAACTGTCCCACCTGTGCACCTTCTTTCCCAACTATCCACTCTGCTCTATCATCACCCACCACCCATAAAGATGTAATCTTAAGGTGATTGGAGGAAGGTTTAGAGGAGATATCAGAGGTAGGTTCTTTACACAGAGAGTGGTGGGTGCATGGAATGCACTGACAGCGGTGGTAGTAGAGTCAGAGACATTAGGGACATTTAAGCGACTCTTGGATTGACACATAGATGATAGTAAAATGAAGGGTATGTAGATTAGTTTGATCTTTGAGTGGCGTAAAATGTCAGCACAACATTGAGGGCTGATGGGCCTGTACTATGCTATACAGCTCTATGTTCTATACCAGCAGTAATTACAATAGCTTCCTGGCCTGGATCCTGAAGAAAATTTTAACTTCAGCTGAAGGTTGGGCTTTGTTTTGGTGTTTTGCTATGGGCTGACCTAGAGTCCCTCTGTTCAGTATATGTCCTGAGTAAGGCTGTGCAATTGCTTATACTCAAGTGGTGTTCCCCAAGCTCAGTCAGAATGGCAAGGGGATCCACTTCCTTCAGAATATTCTGCAACTCATATGCTCCACTTATTGCATTTTTCAGTGATAAGAGCTAATTATAGTGCCTGTTTGAAGTCCAGTTGGGGTTCAGCTAATAGGTGCTTTTGCATGGTTGCAAGGGTACATCATTAATCCTACTCTCATTGTCACTGAAATAACTCCACAGAGGAAATAAATCCCATCACCAACTCACCCTTTATTTATACATGGACAGTCCTTGACACTGATCCAGATCCCTCAGAGCCAGCTCTCAGAGTGAACAGGATATTCTTATCTGTCAGCCAGGACTTCCTGATTGGACCAGATTAACATCCCCAATCAGGGAACTCATATTTTATGAGGTCCACCTGGCTAACTTTGTTACTATCATTACGAACATCTCAGTGATTGTAACAATAGCATATTCCCACATGCTGATCAATGTTCAAAGCTCAACCACAGTACCAATTAGGCTCCTTACATTAAAATAGATACAATTTAGCTTTCTAGTCTTCTCATGTGCCTTATCCATGTGCTGGACTGTCCTTCTCTATCTGATTGAACCTTGCTCCCTACATCTACACTGTGCCCAACCCCTTGCTAAATTAGTTCAAACCTCCCCAACAGTCCAAGCAAACCTCCCAGCAAGGATATAGGATCCATTCCAGTTCAGAGGCAACCTGTCCAGTTTGTACAGGTCCCACCAAATCCACAAACTGTCCTCATAATCCAAAAATCTACTGCCTTCCCTCCTAAACTATCCCTTTAGCCATATGTTCATCTGACCTATCTTTCTATCTCTGTCCTCGATGGTGCGTGGCACAGGAAGTAATCTACTTTGAATGTGCTTATAAAAATCAATGAAATCTCCTCATGTCCTCATAATCTCCATTTTACTTCACATCTCCTCCTTAAATAGTCTGGTTCCTAACTACATCCATGAGTCTGTCTTAAGATGTCCTGACCACTTCTCAGTCTTGAAATGTGGTTTTGGTAAAAAAAAGTATTAAATGCTAACATTAAGCCATAGCACAAATGAAGAAATAATAAACGTTAGCTTTTGTGAACTAAACAGAACTCGGTACTTACATTGGGGAGTTCTAGGAATTGAATGAATCATATTACCGAATAAACTTACTCTGATGTCATTTGAGACACATGGTCAAATGACGTGAAGCCTTCATTAGAAAAGTTATCTTTATATTGACCCATCTTAATGGCCTCCAACCACTCGGCAACTGTGTTGAAGCTGGAAAAATCAGGAACTGTGCGGTCCAGTAATGGGAGGGTTACCCTGGGGACAGAACACAATGAATGGAACAATAGGGCATTGAGAGACCACAACAGCAACATGGAACAGAATAATGGACAGAAATTCACAAAGCTCTGAGCTAATTAATCTGACAATTCAATACAATAGTTTCAACCAACAGGAACATTAAGTGACACAGCCTATAACAGCAGTGTAAATTATTATACTAAATGTTCACATGGTGCAGATTCATGAATCACGCTGATGTGTATGCCTTCCCTAAACCTTCCACATTTACACCCTTTTCCATAGTTTAACTGATCACTGACCATTTCAGTTATGACAGTCATTTGGTGAACATTGTGACATTCAGTTGCATATGCAAAATGTCTGCATAGAATAATACAGGACCTATAAGGCCCAAAAGATGGACAGAAAGTTACATGGGAATTGTTATGGAAAAAGACTCAGTAGGTTCTCACCCTGAAGTCAGAGGAGTCACAGCTTTTAGAGTATTTGGATTTCTGATCAATTTATCCAAGGTATTCACAGTCTGCCCAAATTTGGGCCTATTGTTGCGATCCTTCTGCCAGCAATCAAGCATTAATTGATGGAGAGCTGTTGGGCAGTCCATGGGTGGTGGCAGACGATAGTCTTGTTCAATAGCGTTGATCACCTGATAAGATAAATCATATTTTGCTGTTACAAGGCAGGAGATCCTGTAAACTGATGGCATTAATATTCAAGCATTTATATTGCTAAGAAAACATTCTGAAGAAATTATTTTAATTCGCTAGACAGACATAATTATCTGATAGCAAAAAAATGTAACCATGACCAATTGAAATATATGGTATTAGCACCACTGTAACTTGAATTTAACAGGCAGCATAGACTGACAAATAAAACAGGATAAAGTGAGGACTGCAGATGCTGGAGATCAGAGTCAAGAACGGGGTACTGGAAAAGCACAGCAGGTCAGGCAGCATCCAAGGAGCAGGAGAATCGATGTTTCGAGCAAGAGTTCTTCATGGGAGTGGGGCTTATGAGTTAAGGGGGTGGAGAGATAAATGTGGGGGGGTGGGAGGGGTTGGGGTTGAGGGGAAAGTAGCTGAGCGTGTGATAGGTAGACGGAGGTAGGGTAATGATGAAGATCGGAGAGGAGGTTGGAGCGGATATATGGGAAGGAGGATGGACAGGTAGGACGGGTAATGAGGGCAGTGCCGAATTGGAAGATTGGAACTGGGATAAGGTGGGGGAAGGGTGATGGAGGAGCCCAGGAGCTGCATGTCCTTGGAGGAGTGGGGGCGGGGGGAGTTGAAGTGTTTAGCCACAGGGTGCTGGGGTTGGTTGGTGCGGGTGTCCCAGAGATGTTCTCTAAAGCGCTCTGTAGGTAGGCGTTCTGTCTCCCCAATGTAGAGGAGTCTGCATCAGGAGCAACAATATGGGGAATGACAATATGGTAAATCTTTGATGGATGAGGAAGGCTCCTTTGGGGCCTTGGATAGTGGTGAGGTGGTGGGGGGGGGGGGGGGGGGGGGGGGGCAGGTGTGAGCGCAGATTTTGCAATTCCTGCGGTGGCAGGTGAAGATGCTGGGTTCCAACCTTTCAACTCGGTACTACCCTCATGACCTGTCCTATGCATTAATCTTCCTTTCCACCTCTCAGCTCCACCCTCATCTTCAACCTATCGCCATTACCCCCACCTCCGTCTACCTATTGCACTCTCAGCTACCTTCCCCTCAGCCCCACCTGCTCCCATTTATCTCTCCACCCCTTCGGCTCAAAGCCCCATTCCTGATGAAGGGCTCTTGCCCAAAATGTCAATTCTCCTGCTCTTCGGATGCTGCCTGACCTGCTGTGCTTTTCCAGTACCCTACTCTCGATTGTAACAATAAAACAGTTCAATCTTAAGGTGGTACAGGGACAGAGAGTACCTGACAGTACATGAGCATGGATGACTAAGATGGCAAAACAGTGATAGAGTGGACAATATTCTGGACTTTATTAACAGGGGCATAGCATACAAGAGAAACGAGATAATATTGAATCTATACAGGACACGAGTTAAACCTCAGCTCATAAGAGAATTTATGAGTTTACTCAAAAAGAAAAAGGAAGCATATTAGGCTTACACGTAATGACACTGAGTGGCTACAGGATACTCTAAAGGGTAAGAGTTAACAGCGAGCAGTTGTCCACTTGTGTATTATTGGTACAGACAGAAGGAGGAATGTGGTCCTGTAGGCAGATTTTAGAGACCGATAGGGAATTAGCAAGAAGGACATGCAAGTTATAATGGAGAATTAAACAATCCTTGGATAAGCATATGGATGATGATGGGATAGTGTAGGGGAATGAGCAGAGAACACAACATCGAGGGCCGAAGGGCCCGTTCTGCGCTGTATTGTTCTATGTTCTATATTCTCTGTATTAATCAAGAAGCACTTAAACAAGAAAATAAAGCAGATGAACTTGTGTTTAGAACGTTGGTGCAGGAGAGAGTGCCTTAGATTCTTTGGACATTGAATCCAGCTCTGGGGCAGATTTGTTCAGACCTGGGTGCTTGCATTTAGGCAGAGCTGAGAGCAACTTCTTTGTGAGAGGATTTGTTAATTGCTATCAGGGAGAGTTTAAATTAACATGATGCAAGTACCAGGAGGTAACACTAGAGAGATGGATACCACCATAGTAGGAATAATAAGATATTCTGGGATAGGCGTAATATAAAGGAGAAAGTAATAAAGTCTATGCTTAGGTGACTGTGAACATAGATGAATATATAAATTGTGGCACATTAGATTGGTGAGTTGTAAGTGCAAATAGCCACTTTGTAAAATGATGTTGTGGTGATAACAAAGACCTGGTTCAAAGATGGACATCACTGAATATTAAATGTTTATAGACTGGAAATGTTCAGGAAAGATAGGAAAGGAAGAAAACAAGCAGGGGTGGCATTTTGAAAAGAACATGGAAAAAGCTCAAAAGTGAGAGAATGTCCCAGAGTCCAAGACGTATTGTCTTTTGTCTCATGGTTAGTATAATACCATCACTATTCCTGTACAGACTGAGGTTACCATGAAGATCCCCCTCACCGCCCCTCATCGAAGGCATCGTGATCCTCAGGTTAAAACACCACGAGTCGTCTACATCTAATGTAGAGAAAAGGCTATGATCTGCTAAGACTATGGTGACTTTACATTACTTCTATCATTACTGCATTTAAGTATGTAACCTGAAATATTAATGTTTCATACTCCATTTTACCTCAGATCACTCAAAGCATGATACTTCTGGTTCTACTACTACATTGAGTGGGACTCCCTTGGTGCCAGGGCTTGCTTAGGGCAGGAGAGAAACGTTCAGGAGGTTTTGTTGAAGCAATCTGTAAATAGTCCCACGAGGGAAGGGTTCATACTAAACAAGGAGGCATTTGGGAAGAGTGACCATCATTCCGTACATTTTACATTACTTATGGAGCATACTTCTCCTACTCAATGCAGGAGCTAAGGGAGTGTGTCCAGACTGCATGACAGCTGTGGAGGTGCGGATTGACTCACTTCGGAGCATCTGTGACGCTGAGGAGATCTTGGATACATCACAGATTAGATTAAGTTACTTATAGTGTGGAAATATGCTCTTCAGCCCAACAAGTCCACACTGACCCACTGAAGCACACCCACCCAGACCCATTCCACTACATTTACCCCTGCACCTAGCACTACGGGCAATTTGGCATGCTCAATTCACCTAACCTGCACATTTTTGGACTGTGGGAGGAAACCAGAGCACCTGGAGGAAACCCACGCAGACACAGGGAGAATGTGCAAACTCCACACAGTCAGTCGCCTGAGGCGGGAATTGAACCTGGGTCTCTGGCACTGTGAAGCAGCAGTGCTAACCACTGTGCCACCGTGCCGCCCACAATTAGGATTGCTGAGGCAGAAAGGGAGAAGGGAGTGCAGGTGTCCCTGAGGTCATCTCCCTCCAAAACAGGTAAACTGTTCTGGATACTGTTGGGACAGATGGCTCACCAGGGGAAGGTAACAGTAGCCAAGTTCATGGTACCATGGCTGGCTATGCTGTACAGAAGGGCAGGAAAAAGAGTGGAAGGTTTATCATCATAGTGGTTCAATTGTAAGAGGATTAGATAGGCGGTTCTGTGGTCAAACATAAGGCTCCCGAATGGTATGTTGCCTCCCTGGTGCATGGGTCAGGGTTTTCTCAACATTGACTGGGATTCACTTCGTGTTAGGGGATTAGATGGAGCAGAATTTGTAAGGAACATCCAGAACAGTTTTGTAGAGCAGTCTGTAACTAGTCCAACTCTGGAAGGGGCCATACTGGACCTGGTGTTGGTGAATGAGTCCGGCTAGGTGGTTGAAGTTTCAGTAGTGGGAAAAGCGGTCACAATTTGTTGTCCATGGACAAAGATGTGAGTGGTCCTAATGGAAGAGTGCTAAATTGTGGCAAGTCCGACTATTGTTAACTTCGGCAGGAACTGGGAAATGTAGATTGGCAGCAGCTGTTTGAAGGTAAATCCACATTTGATAGAGGTCTAAAAGGAGTCATCAAATAGCATTAGCAAACAGGGTTAATGAAATTCCCAAAGCCTTTTATTCATATATAAGGAACAAGAGGGTAACTAGGGAAAGGGATGGCCCACTCAAAGACAAATGAGTGTTATGTGTGGAGTCAGAGAAAATGGGTGAGATTCTTAATGAGTATTTTGCATCGGTATTCACCGATTGTGAGGAACACAATGGATGCTGAGGCTAGGAAGAGATGTTTAATTACTTTAGGTCAAGTCAACATAAGGAGGGAGGAAGTGTTGGATATTCTAAAAGGCATTATATGGACAAGTCCACAGATCTGGATGGGATCTCTCCCAGATTATTGAGGGAAGTGAGGAAGGAAATGGCTGGGGCCTTAACAGATATCTTTGCAGCAACCTTGAACATGAGTAAGGTCCCGTAATAAACTGGAGAATTGCTAATGTTGTACCCTTGTTCAAGAACGGTAGCAAGGATAATCCAGGTAATTACAGACCAGAGAGCTTGATGTCAGTGGGAGGGAAGCTACTGGAGAAGATACTGAGGGATAGGATCTATTCCCATTTGGAAGAAAATGGGCTTATCAATAATGGGAAGCATGGTTTTGTGCAGAGAATGTCATAACTTACGAACTTAATAGAATTCTTTGAGGAAGTGACAAAGTTGATTAATGAGTGAAAGACTGTAGATGTCATATACATGGACTTCAGTAAGGTGTTTGATAAGATTCCTCATGGTAGACTGACGGAGAAAGTGAAGTTGCATGGGGTCCAGGGTGTACTAACTAGGTGGATAAAGAACTGGTTAGACAACAGTAGATAAAGAGTAGTAGTGGAAGGAAGTTTCACACATTGGAGACCTGTTAACAGTTATGTTCCACAGGGATCTGTGTTGGAACCACTGTTGTTTGTGGTATACATAAGTGATCTGGAGGAAGGTGAAGGTGATCTGATTAGCAAGTTTGCAGATGACACCAAGATTGGTGGAGTAGCAGATGGTGAAAGGGACTGTCAGAGAATATAGGTAGATTGGAGAGTTGGGCAGAGAAATGGCAGATGGAGTTGAATCTGGGAAAATGAGAGGTGATGCATTTTGGAAGATCCAATTCAAGAGCGAACTATACAGTATTTGGAAAAGTCCTGGGAAAAATTGACATACAGAGAGATCTGGGTGTTCAGGTGCATTGTACCATGAAGGTGGCAATGCAGGTCAATAAACTGGTCGAGAAGGCATACAACATGCTTTCCTTCATTGGACAGGGTATTGCGCACAACAGTTGGCAGATCATGTTACAGTTGTATAGGTCTTTGGTTCAGCTACATTTGGAATACTGCATACAGTTCTGGTCAACATATTACCAAAAGGATGTGGATACTGTGGAGAGGGTGCTAGCTATGAAGAGATTAGGATTATTTTTATGAGAAAGATGGAGGTTGAGGGGGGACCTGATTGTGGTCTACAAAATCATTTTAGATATAGACAAGGTACATAGAAAGAAGCATTTTCCCAGAGTGGAGGACTCAATTACTAGGGGTCATGAGTTTAAAGTAGGAGGGGAAATGTTTAGGGGAGATGTGCATGGAACGTTCCTTGTGCTGAGGGTGGTGGGTTCCTGGAATTCGCTGCCAGCGGAGATGGTAGAGGCGGGCTTGATAGTGTCATTTAAGATATATCTAGACAGATACATGAATGGGCAGGGAACTGAGGGATACAGACCCTTAGAAAACAGGAGACAGATTTAGATAGAGCGTCTAGATCGGTGCAGGCTTGGAGGGCCAGAGGACTTGTTTCTGTGCTGTAATTTTCTTTGTTCTTTATTCTTTCATTATGATAACTGTACAATACTGGGAAAGGCTGAACTGCAGTAATATTAGACAGAAACTGGGAAATGGTGATTGGGGGTGACCATATGGGGGGAAATCCACATCAATCATCCAGGCATGTTTTAAAGGCCACTTGATTTGAGGTCAGGACCAGCATGTTCCTGTCAAAATGGAGGAAAGAATTGACAAGATTTGGGAACCCTGGATGATAAGAGAAATTGTGAAAGATAAAAGGATGCATAAAGTTTAGGAAACCGAAGACAGCCAAAGCACTTGCAAATTATAAAGAAAGCAGGAAAGACTTCAAACAAGGAGATAGGAGAGCCAAAAGGGTTTCTGAAATGTCCTTGGCAAACAGGAATAAGGAAAATCCCAAGACATTCTATACATATATAAGCATATATACATATATAAGAGGGACCAGGTAGGTCCACTTAAGAATAAAGGTGATTTATGTATGGAACTGGCAGAAGTGGAGAGTCGTCCTTAACAAATACTTTGCATTGGTATTCACAAAGGACAAAGACATAGTAAATGGTGAGCCCAGAGGGGGGTATGTTGGTAGTCTAGGGTCTGTCAAAATAAAAAAGGAGGTGGCATTCAGTGTTTTAAAAAAGCATCAAGTCCCCAGGGCCTGATTATATCTAACCCAGATTACTGAGGGAGATGAGGAGGAAATTGTTGGGCCCTTGTACAAAACCTTTGAAACCTCTTCAGTCACAGGAGAGGTCCAGCGCATTGGAGATGAGCCAATGTCATTCCTTTGTTTTAGAAGGGCAATAAGGACAATCCAGGAAATTACAGTGAGCCTTAGAAAAGTGGCAAGGAACTTATTGAAGTAGATTCTTATGAATAGGATTTGCTTACTTTTGGACAAATATGGACTTATTATTGATAGACAGCATGGTTTTGTCCCAGGGAAGTCATGTCTCTCAAACTTGATTGAGTTTTTTGAGGAAGTGACAAAGATGATTGATATGGGATACTGTCTACATGGGCTTTAGCAAGGCTTTTGATAAGGTCCCTCTTCGCAAGTTGATACAGAAGGTCAAGTCATATGAGATCTACGATGGCCTGGGAAGATCTCTCTGGTCATTAGTCATGGAAGACAGAGAGTAGCAGTCAAAGGGTGTTTTCTAACTGGAGATCTATAACTGTTGGTGTCCCGCAGGGATCAGTTCTGGAAATCCTGTTATCGAGTCATAGCTTCCTACAGCATGGAAACAGGCCCTTTGCCCTAAACTGGTCCATGTTAACCAAAATGTCCATCTACGCTAACGTCATTTCCCTGCACTTGGCCCATATCCTTCTCAACCTTTCCTTAACATGTATTTATCCAAATGCCTTTTAAATGTTGTTAATATACCCACCTCAACCGCATCCACTGGCAGCTCATTCCATATGCATACCACCCTTTGTTTAAAAATGGTGCCTTTCAGGTTCCCTTTTATTCTTTCCCCTCTAACCTTAAACTAATCCTCTCTAGTCTTTGATTTTCCAACTCTGGGAAAAAGACTGAGTGCGTTCACCCTCTCCATGCCTCTCATTAATTTATACACTTCTGTAACATCCCCTCTCAGTCTTCTACATTCTGAAGAAAAATGTCCTAACTTGTTTAACCTTTCCCAGTAATGCAGACCATTAAGTTCTGGCAACATCCTTGTAAATTTCTTCTGCGCTCTTTCCAGTTTAGTAACATTCTTCCTATAGCAATACAAAATTCCAAGTGCAGCCTCACCAATGTCCTGTACAACTGCAATACAACTTCCCAGCTTATATACTCAATGCCCTGACAGAAAGGCCAGTGTGCCAGAAGCCTTTTTCACTGTCCTGTCTACCTGTGCCTCCACTTTCAGAGAACTGTGTACCTGAACTCCAAGGTCCCTCTGTTCCATTACACTCCGTAAGGCCCTACCATTCAGCATGAAACTTCTGCCCTGATTTGGCTTTCAAAATGCAAGACCTCACATTTATCTATACTAAACTCCATTTGCCATTTGTCAGCCCACTTCCCCATCTGATTGAAGTCCTGGTGCAATTTCTGATAAATCTTCCTCCCTGTCCACGATGCCACCTATTTTTGTGTCATCTGCAAACTTACTAATAATGCCTTGTACATTCTGACCCAGATCATTGATACAGATAATAAACAGCAAAAGGCCCAGCACCGACCCTCGATAGCACTCCACTAGTCACCGGCCTCCAGTCCAACAGGCATCCTTCCACTATTACCCTCTGCTTCCTACCATCAAGCCAATTGTGTATCCAATTTGCCAGCTCCCTTTGAATTCTGTGATCTTCCAGAGCAGCCCACCATGTGGAACATCATCAAAAGCTTTACTGTAATCTATATATAGACCATGTCTACTGCTCTGCACTCATCAACCTTCCCGTCACTTCATCAAAGAACTCTAACAAATTTCTCTGTAATCTGTAGAAATGATTTGGAGGAGAATTAGGTGGTTTGAGAATGACACAAATGTGGGGGAGTCGCAGATAGTGAGAAGGATTTCCAGAGGACATTGCACAACATACACAGGCTGCAGACATGGGCTGAGAATTGACAGATGGAATTGAATATGGACAAATGCAAGGTAATGCATTATGGAAGGACTAATGCACAGGGTAAGTATATAGTAAATGATAGAACCCTTAGGAGCATTAATGTACGGAGATATCTAGGTCTACAGTGCCCTGAAAATGGCAATACAAGTGGATAAAGTGGTCAAGAAGGCATATGGCATGCTTGCCTTCATTGGTTGGGGCATAGAATTTAAAACTTGGCAAGTTGTGTTACAGCTGTATAGACCTTGAGTTAGGCCACATTTGGAATATTATGTACAGTTAACTACCAGAAGGTTGTGGAACCTTTGGACAGGGTACAGAAAAGGTTTACCAGGATGTTGTCCAGTTTGGAAGTTATTAGCTATGCCGAGACTTTGGGCACATTTAGTTTGATTTCACTTGAACATCAGAGGCTAAGGGGCAACCTGATAGAATTTTACAAATTATGAGAATTATGGATAGTATCAGAGACTCTTTCCAGGATAGAAATGGTGTTTAATAAGGGGCATCAGCTTAAGGTAAAAGAATGCAAAATAAAAGGAGATGTGATAGGCAAGCTTTCTTTTACATAAAGGGTGGCAAGTACCTGGAAGACGTTACCACCAGAGATGTAGCAGCAGATGCAATAGCAAAACTCAAGAGGCATCTTTACTGACATGAATAGGCAGAGAAGAGAGGGATATAGACTGTGTTGAGACAAGAAAGTTTTTAGTTTAGAAAGGTGTCATATGCCAGTACATGCTCAGTGGGCTGAAGGACCTGTTTCTGTGCTGTACTTTCTCTGTTTGTTCTTAAGGTTCTGGGTAATCCAAGATGGAGGATGGGAAAAAATTATGGCTATAAGAGATACTCCTTTTTTGAAGTATTTTTGTGTTGGAGCTAATTTTGTCAAATTAGAACATAGAACATGGAACATAGAACAGTACAGCACAGATCATGCCCTTCAGCCCACACTGTTGTGCTGACCATTGATCCTCATGTATGCACCCTCAACTTTCTGTGACCATGTGCATGTCCAGCAGTCTCTAAATGTCCCCAATGACCTTGCTTCCACAACTGCTGCTGGCAACGCATTCCATGCTCTCACAACTCTCTGTGTAAAGAACCTGCCTCTGACATCCCCTGTATACTTTCCTCCAACCAGCTTAAAACTATGACCCCTCCGTGTTGGGCATTTCTGCCCTGGGAAATAGTCTCTGGCTATCGACTCTATCTATGCCTCTCATTATCTTGAATACCTCAATTAGGTCCCCTGTTCTCCTCCTTTTCTCCAATGAAAAAAGTCCAAGCTCAGTCAACCACTCCTCATAAGATAAGCCCTTCAGTCCAGGCAGCATCCTGGTAAACCTCCTCTGAACCCTCTCCAAAGCATCCACATCTTTCTGATAATAGGGCAACCAGAACTGGACGCAGTATTCCAAGTGCGGTCTAACCAAAGTTTTATAGAGCTGCAACAAGATCTCATGACTCTTAAACTCAATACCCCTGTTAATGAAAGCCAAAACACCATATGCTTTCTTAACAACCCTGTCCACTTGGGTGGCCATTTTAAGGGATCTATGTACTTGTACCCCAAGATCCCCGTTCCGCCACACTGCCAAGAATCGTATCCTTAATCCTGTACTCAGCTTTCAAATTCGACCTTCCGAAATGCATCACCTCGCATTTATCCAGGTTGAACTCCATCTGCCACCTCTCAGCCCATCTTTGCATCCTGTCAATGTCCCGCTGCAGCGTACAACAGCCCTCTATACTGTCAACGACACCTCCAACCTTTGTGTCAACTGCAAACTTGTTGACCCATCCTTCAATCCCCTCATCCAAGTCATTAATAAAAATTACAAACAATAGAGGCCCAAGGCCAGAGCCCTGTGGAACACCACTCACCACAGACTTCCAGGCAGAATATTTTCCTTCTACTACCACTCACTGTCTTCTGTTGGCCAGCCAATTCTGTATCCAGACAGCTATGTTCCCCTGAATCCCATTCCTCCTGACCTTCTGAATGAGCCTATCATGGGGAACCTTATCAAATGCCTTGCTGAAGTCCATATACACCACATCCACAGCTCGACCCTCATCAACCTTTCTAGTCACATCCTCAAAGAACTCGATAAGGTTTGTGAGACATGACCTGCCCCTCACAAAGCCATGTTGACTGCATTTAATCAAGCCACACTCTTCCAGATGGTCATAAATCCTATCCCTCAGAATCCTTTCTAACACCTTGCAGACGACAGATGTGAGACTTACTGGTCTGTAATTGCCGGAGATTTCCCTATTTCCTTTCGTGAAGAGAGGAATTACATTTGCCTCTCTCCAGTCCTCAGGTACAACTCCAGTGGAGAGCGAGGATGAAAAGATCTTCGCAAGTGGTGAAGAAATTGCATTTCTCGTTTCCCAAAGCAGCCGAGGACAAATCTGGTCCGGGCCTGGTGACTTGTCAATCTTAATGTTTGACAAAATTTTCAGCACATCAGCTTCTTCTATGTCTATCCATTTCAGCATACACACCCGCTCTTCAAAGGTTTCATTCACTACAAAGTTCGTTTCTTTTGTAAAGACAGAAGCAAAATACTCATTTATGGCTTCCCCTACCTACTCAGACTCCACACACAAATTCCCTATGCTATCCCTGGATTGGCCCTACTCTTTCTTTGACCATTCTCTCATTCCTCACATAAGTGTAAAATGCCTTTGTGTTCTCCCTAATCCGTTCTGCCAAGCCTTTCTCATGTCCCCTCCTGACTCTCCTCAGCCCATTTTTATGCTCCTTCCTCGCCTGCCTGTAATCCTGTAGAGCTGAGCTTGACCCTAGCTTCCTCCCCCTTATGTAAGCTACCTTTTTCCTTTTGACAAGAAGCTCCACCGCTCTTGCCATCCAAGGTTCCTTTATCTTACCACTTCTTGCCTGTCTCAGAGGGACATATTTATTCATCACTTGCAACAACTATTCCTTAAACAGTCTCCACATGTCTATGGTGCCTTTACCATGGAACAATTGCTCCCAATCCATACTTCCTAACTCATGTCTAATCGCATCATAGTTTCCTCTTCCCCAATTCAATATCCTCCCATTTTGCCTAATTCTCTCCTGCTCCATTGCTATATAGAATGTGAGGCAGTTGTGGTCACTATCACCAAAAAGCTCTCCCACCACAAGATCTGATACCTGCCCAGGCTCGTTTCCTAACACTAAGTCTAGAATGGCCTCTCCCCTTGTCGGCCTGTCAACGTTCTGAGTTAGGAAACCCTCCTGAAAACACCTTACAAAAACAGCTCCATTCAAATCTTCTGCTCGAAGGAGGTTCCGATCAATATTGGGAAAGTTAAAGTCACCCATTACAATAACCCTACTACGTCCACACTTTTCCAAAATCTGCCGACCTATGCTTTCTTCCATCTCCCTGCTGCTATTGGGGGGCTTGTAGTAAACCCCTAAAGAGGTGACTGCTCCCTTGCTGTTCCTAATTTCCACCCATATTGACTTGGTAGGCAGATCTTCCTCGACAATGATAACTTCTGTAGCTGTGATACCCTCTCTGATTAGTAATGCTACACTCCCTCCTCTTTTTCCCCCCCTCCCTATTCTTTTTAAATTCTAGGAACATTTTCAGCTTTTGCATTGTTTTGGAACATTGGGGGAAAAAATAGATCAAACAATGACACTTTAAAAAGTAGGAAGAGAGATAAACCATGTGGGAAGTTTGGTTGATATGAACACGTTGGACCAAAGGGTCTGTTTCCATGCTGCACAGCTCTATGACTCTGGTACTGGACTCACACCTTTACATTGTAAATTAATAGGGTGATATTAGACCAGACATTCATATGCCTGAGAAATATTATGTCATACATAATGTTGAGTCATAATGAATTTTCATGCCCAGCTTATGTTGTGGGAGCTCAAGGTTTGTGTAAAGATTTGTAGCTCGGGTGGCTTTTGCAGTTGTTGTGGATATGTTTGCCGAGCTGCAAAGTTGGTTTGCAGATATTTCATCCCCTTTCTGAGTGACATCCTCAGTGCTGTGGAGCCTCTTGTGAAGTGCTGCTGTACTGTGTGTTGTAGCCCTTTCTAACAGAGTCCTAATGCAGCTTCTTGCGTGTGTGGTTGGGTGATTGCTGTTATAATTCAGGATATGGTCCGTGTGTGTGGCTCTTCTGTACACTTTAAGGGCTTCTCTCTCCTAACCAAAGAGACACAGCAAACAGTCAGACAAACCATTATACCCTTACTGACGAAGAAAACACAAACGAACAACCTTCACAGATCCTAGACAAACAGAACAAATGATGCGATAAGGAACCAATCAACAAGGACTGCAGACTCAAACTACAAGACCTATGCTTGATGACACACTTCATATTCAGCAGCCAAATTTTGATTAATCAATGGGACACCAATGGGCTCACCCATCTCCTCGCACATAAGAGAAGCAGTGATGCAAAGACTAGAACAACCCTTCCACAAATCTGATTCAAACTTTGGATCAGCTTATGTGGTAGACACTTTTGTAATAATTAAAAAACAGAGATTGAGAGCACACACTGGATTATCAACACCATACTCACATGAACCAAATTTACAAGAGAGGAAGGAATTCCTATTCCTAAATGTGATCATAGAAAGAACACAGAATGCACAACAACCGTGTACAGAAAAGCCACACACGGACCAGATCCTGAATTATACCAGCAACCAGCCAATCACACACAAGACAGGCTGCATGAGAACCCTGTTCAAAAGGGCTATGTCACACTGCAGCACTCCTGATCTGCGAAGGGAGGAAGAAGAATACCTCTACAAAGTCTTTGCCAAGAACAGACATCTCTGCAATTTCATCTGCAAATGCCTGGCAGACAAACAACATGATGACGACATGCCACAACCCAACACGGTTACCACTTACCTTATGTATAAAAAGTCTCAGAACTGACAGCCAGACTGCTCCGACCACATGGATACATGACAGCACAACATATGATCAGACAACAACTCACCAGAACAAAAGACCCAAAACCCATCGTGTGCAAGACAAACATGGTGTACAGGATTCCAAGCAAGGACTGCATGAAATACTACATAGGACAAATAGGCAGACAACTAGCAATCCACATTCGTGAACATCAATTCGCCACTAAATGCCATGGCCAGCTGTTCCTAGTTGCTGTACACACAGATGACAAGGACCACAAATTCTTCTGGGACAACACAACAAAAATAGGACAAACCAAATAGAGGACAGCCAGAGAATATTTAGAAGCATTGCACTCACTCATGGACTCCGTCAATAAACACACTGACCGCTGCAAAAAACAACCGGAACCAGTAACCGGAAGCAGTGGGAATGAAACCAAATAAGTTCCATCTGACAGAGTACAACGGCACCTCACAGGAGGCTTCACAGCACTGAGGGTGTCACCTAGAAAAGGGACGAAATGTCCGCAAACCAACTTCCCAGCTTGGTATACATACCCACACCAATTGCAATTATGCTATGGGAGACGACGTAAGCTTTGCCACATCACGGTCACGTACTCTAATGGAGGGAACTTGTACCATGACCACTGAAGATTGTAAGTAAATTTAAATGGTGATTTTTTTTTTGTAACTTCATTCTCAGAATAAAACATACTGAATATGCTAACAGGGCCATGAATATGCTTTATGTGTTGTTGTAATAACAATGATTTTGATATTCAAAAGCGTGCTCTCAGGCTGGGGACTCCAAAACATAGGATCAGCCTTAGCATAAGGAGGCAGTCTTTGGACTGACAGGGAGGAAAAATTTCTTAACTCATAGGGTCGTGATATATGAAGTATTCCATCCCAGAGATCTGTGGATGTTGTATCATGTAATAAATATAAGATTAGGAGAAACTGATTTTTGGTCTGTTAGTGAATAAAGAGGTATGTGGAGTGAGCGAGTAAATGGATTTTAAACCAAAAATCAATCATGGCTGGTTCAACAGGCTCAACAGACAGTATAATCTTCTGTTTTTATAGTCTTATATGTTATCCATTTGTCAACTAAATAATATCATTAGGAGACAAATATATTAAAACATGCCAAAGAACATCAAATACAGTAGTAGAGAGAAAACAACATACATCTTGATTGGTCATGTCCCAGTAAGGTCTCTCCCCATATGACATCACTTCCCACATGACTATGCCATAACTCCAGACATCACTGGCTGATGTGAACTTCCGGTACTGAATGGCCTCTGGTGCTGTCCACCGTATTGGAATTTTCCCTCCCTGCAAGCAAAAGATGAAATTTAGAGATTGGTATACAATTTATATGTTTCTTACATCAGGGATGGGATAAAAGATGGCAATAATTTGATTGGGTATAGTTGGCATGGATTTGCAACTGGGAAATCATGTTTGGTAAGCTTGTTGGTGATTGTTGAGCATGTCAGTAAGAAGAGCTGAAAAATAAAGTACACTTGGAATTTCACAAAACTTTAACAAAATGCTCCGAGGAGGCTGGCTAGAAAGATTAAAGCTCATGGAATAGGAGTTAATATATGGGCGTGAATTCATGAATAGCTGTTAGGAAAACAGAGATTAAGAATAAATGATTCATTTTCATGTTGGCGATTTGTAGCAAAAAGTTCAGTATTTGGGCCCCAGGTGAACACAACATCTAATAAATGATTTGGACATGGGACGAAATGTAATTTTTCAAATTTTCAAAGCTTACAGATGATACAAAGCTAAGTGGGAATGTGTGTTGTCAAGGAGACATACATGGATTGAGGAAGATTTGGATAGTCTTAATGAATGGCAAGAATAAACTGGAAAAATGTGAGGTTATCCATTTTGATGGGACAGACAGATGGTAAGAGGTTGGAATGTGTAGACGTACAAAGGTCATTAACTCACTATAGTCTAACATGCAGGTGCATCATGCTGCTAGACTGGTCGATGGAATGTTAGCTTTTATTTCAAGAGTATTTGAGTGCAAGAAGTGACATATTGCTTCAATTGTATAGGACATTGGTTAGATTGCTCCTGGAGTACTGTACAGCAAACTTATTAGTGGTAAAGAGGGAGTGCAACAAAACTTCACCAGGGTTATTTCTGGAATGTTGGGACTGATCAATGAAGAGAAATTCATTTAATTGGACCTGTATTATCCAGAGTTTCAGAGAATGAGAGGTGATCTTATTGAAATGTTCAAAGTATTTAAAATGACAGGATGGACACAAGTTAGATATTGCCCAGGATTTGAGTGTTTAGAATCAGTGTGCCTAATAAGGGACTGCCACTTTTTTTCTGATGTGAGCAGATTTGTTTTTACTCTGTGTTGTAAATTTATTGGAATCAGCTATAATAGAAAACCATGGAAGCTTAGTCTTGAGTATGTTTAAAGTAGCGACAGGTAGATATTTGATGACCAATGGTAGTGGATATAAGGCTTTCAAGTGATTGATAATTGTATTGAATGACCTGCAATTGTTCCTATGTTCCTAACCTATCTTACAGTTATATTGCTTGCACAACAATATTCTTTACTTCAGGCAGTAAATGAATCTGAAGCACTTACATATGCTTTTAAGACTTTAAAAATGTACAGAAAGAAAATAAATTTTCTCTATTCAATAACAAATTGATTATTTTTGGACCTTGTGGAAAGTGTTTTTATTAGAAATTAGCAGGTGGTCGTTGAACTTGAGTAACATCATCAATCTAGTTTAAAAAGAAACTTTGGTAGCTTACTTAGCTAAGTGATAATTCACAATCAGTCACCTGAAGTCAGAATAGGTGTTGATTACTTTTGGATCTTAACTAGTATATTTTCAGCTCACCTCAGCTCTAGTTAAGAAAGGGACTGTTGGAAGCTCACGATCAGAAAGCTTGGCATGAACAGTTGGGACAGAAGACATCCTAAATGAGACCCAGCCAGAGTAAGAGCTTTAGAAGTTTTGGAGCAGAGTGGGAATTCAGAGGGCAAGGCATGCTTTTTACTTTTTTTGTGTGTTTAAAGTTTGAAAGGACAATGTCTGTTGTAATGTGGACCATGGAATAAGGTGCCTACAGTAATTAAGCATGTTTCAAAAGGTTTATTTTAAACAGCTAAGTCATGCCAGGAGAGCTCAAAACCATGGGATGTTGGCTACAGTTCCACTGCCTGGGGCCAGTGCAGGAAGAGTCTCCAGCTCCTGGAAGCCCAGGTTTTGTAGCTGGACTTGTAGGTTGGGGACTGTGTAGCTGGGGACAAAATGGACAGTGTCATGGATCTGCTGGAAAGGAACAAAGGATGCTGCTTAGAAGCAACCGAGGAGGACTCTGGGAGGAGTTGGCTCAGTCACCAGCGACCACCCAGGAATGAATAAAAGCGATGCAAGCTATAGCAGCACAGCCATTTTTGGCGTGGCCATTTTGAGAAAAAAGCTGCTTTGTGATTGGAGTGCTTCGGGAGGTTTAGGTGTGGGCTTTGGGAATACCAGGCTTAACTGAGGAGGGTGATCAGCACGAGGTAAGGTCAAGGTAAGATCTTGTTCTTTGTCTGACTGTAAAGAGTGAGAGATGGTAATTAGAGCAGTGGTATACTTCTCCTGCCAGATATGGGAGATCAGAGGGCAGTCTAGTATCCCTGACAACTATGTCTTCACAAAGTGTGACTGGCTGCAGCTCCTCACAGGCTGCGTAGTTCAGTTGGAAAGGCAGTTGGACATGTTGAGGAGCAGACAGGGGGCACAGGTTCAGTCACATAGATGGATGACCACCAGAAGAGGCAGGCAGATAGTGCAGGATTCTCCTGTGGCTGCTCCCTCTCTAACAGGAATCAGGAAAGTACAACAGCAGCAGCCAGGTCTGTGGCACCACAACTGGCTCTGCTGGAGACCAGGATTGGGCAAAGTCCAAGCGAGAGTTAGTAGCATGGGACTTGCTAGTCAGTGGTGCAGACAGACGTTTATGTGGCTGCAATCAGGACTCCAGGATGGTGTGCTGCCTCCTTGGTGTCAGGGTCAATGATATCTCTGAGCAGTTGTGTGAAATTCCTAAGGGTTGTACATATGTCTGAAAAGGAATGAGGTCCTGGTAGTAATATAATTTCTGGAGTACTTCGGTGCCATCTGTTCCTGAGAGAAGGATTTGATAGATGAATGTGTGGCTTGAGAGCTAGTGCAGGCGGCAGGGTTTAAGATTCTTGGATCACTGGGATCTTTTCTAAGGTAGAGATGACCTTTATAAGAGGCCCCTGAACTGAATGAGGACCAAAGTCCTGGTGGGGAGATTTGCTAGAGCCACTTGGGAGGGTTTAAACTAGTCTGACAGGGGTGGGGCAGTTAAACTGTGGTTTTTCAATGTAAGAGGCCTGAAAGATAAGGCAAGTAAATGTGGGGCATGGATGGGTACATGGGATTGGAATATTATAGTTGTTAAAAAAAACATGGCTAAGGGACATGCTGTACAAATCGGTGGTGAGACCACATTTCGTGTACTGCATGCAGTTCTGGTTGTTTGAGTCAGGACAAAACATTATTAAACTAGAAAGAGTTACTAGGATACTGGACTGGAAAATTTGAGTTACAAAGAGAGGTTGGATAGGCTGGGACTTATTTCCCTGGAACACTGGAGACTGAGGATCGACTTTATCTAGGTTTATAAAATCATCAGAGGCATAGATCAGGTAGATTAACCAACAGCTTATTCCCATGATAGGGAATTCTAGAACTAGAAGACAGAGTTTTAAGGAGAGAGGGGACAGAAACACAACAGTCTGGAGGGGACTGTTTTTCACATAGTGGATGGTGAGTTTCTGGACCAGGTTGCCAGAGGCAGTGGTGGATTTTGTTGCTTAAGAAACATTAAGACAGGTACATATATGGGATAGGTACAGAGGAATATGGATCAAAAGCAGACAAATGGGTTGAGTTTCATTGCGAAAACTGGAGGGCATGGCATACTCCACTGAAGGGCCTGTTTCCACGCTGTTGACCTTGATGACACTATAACTATGACTAAGCATGTACAGAGGAATGTCGACTATCCGAGTTTTGGATTATCTGAATAAGATCGCAAGGTCCCTATTTGATTATCCGAACAAAATGTTCCTTGCTTGTGTCGTTTGGATAATCAAGGTTCCCCTGTATTGGGAGGTGGTCATACCACAGAGTAAGACTTCACCAGCAGGAAGGGAATGGGTGACCACCAGGCAAAACTAGAGGATCAATAGGAAATGCAGGAGCTTCTTGTGGCTATTCTCCTGCAAAACAGACAGGATGCTTTGGATAATATTGAGGGCAATAAAGCAGGAACAGCCAAATTGACTGCACCACAGCTGTCTCTACAGCACAAGGGAGAAGTCAAAAGTTTGGGAATGTAATGATTACAGGGGATTCAACTGTAAGGGGAATAGGCAGATGTTTCTGTGACTGCAAACAAGACTCCAGGATGGTATATTGCCTCCCTGGTGCTTGGAGAAAGTGAGGATTACAGTTACTGGAGATCAGAGTCAAAAAGTGTGGTGCTGGAAAAGCACAGCAGGTCAGGCAGCATCCGAGGAGCATCATCAGGAATGAAAGGTTTATGCCTGAAACATTGACTCTCCTGCTCCTTGTATGCTGCCTGACCTGCTGTGCTTTTCCAGCACCACACCTTTTGTCCCTGTGTTAGGGTCAAGGATGTCTCAGAGCAGCTACAGGATTTTCTGGAGGGCAAGGGTGAACACTCAGTGGTTACTGTGCAGAGGTAAAATAAAGGATAAGGTCTTTAAAATAGAATATTGAGAGTTTGGAAGTAATTTGAAAAGAACCTCAAAGGTAGTGATCTCAGGATTACAACTAGTGCCACGTGCTCATTCGAATATAAACAGGAGGAAAAAGCAGATAAATAAATGGCTAAGGAAATAGTGTGAAGGAGCAGGAATTGGGACTTGTTCTGGGGGAGATAGGACTAGTGCAAACTGGACAAGTTACACCTGGGTAGCACCAGGACTTATATCCTAGGGGGAGCATTTGCGAGAGTGATTGGAAGGTTTAAACTAAATCAGTAGGTGGGTGGGACCTATGCAAGAAGTCAGAGAGAGAGAGAGAGAGAGAGAGAGAGAGAGAGAGAGATATCAAGAACAATAACAAAAACAGAAAAGTGAACAAGGAAAGTGATAGACAGAAAAATCAAGGGCCAAGCTCAAACAAGGATGTTGTGAGAAACAATGGGAATTGTATTGGTAAGGCTAAAACAAAAGCTTTAAGGCACGGAGCATTAGCAACAAATTGGTTGAATTAAATGCATAAACAGATGAAAACAGACATGGTATAGTCAGGATTATAGAGATTTGGCTATCGTGCCATCATGGATGGGAACTGCTGTCACCATGGATGGAAATTACACATCCTGGGATTTTCAATATTTAGCAAAGATAAAGAAAAAGTTGGTGAAGTTGCATTGCTGGTATAAGAGGTTGTTAACACAATAGCAAGGAAAGATATTAGCTCCAACAATGCAAAATCTATATGGATAGAGCAAAGAAATACCAAGGAGTAAAAATAATTAGTTGTGTATGGATTCCCAAACTGTAGAGTTAATGTTGGAAATGGTATTAAACAGTAAATGAGAAATGCATGCAGTAAAGTATATCTGTAATTATGGGTGACTTTAATCTGCATATAGAGTCATAAAGATGTACAGCACAGAAACAGACCCTTTGATTCAACTTGTTCTTGCCAACCAGATATCCTAAATAAATCTAGTCCCACTTGCCAGTGCTTGGTCCATATCCCTCTAAGTTGAGAGTGTGATGCTGGAAAAGCACAGCAGGTCAGACAGCATCCGAAATGTTGATTTTCAGCTTTTCGGGCCAGAGCCCTTCATCAGCCCCTTGGAGATGAGCAACTGTAATATGACTGAATTCATCATCAAGGTGGAGAATGACGTAGTTGATTCTGGGACTCGAGTCCCAAATCAAAATTGAGGAAATTACAGTGATAGACTAGGGAATGTTACCTAAAGAGATGTTGGAAAGAAAGGCAATGGCAAACATTCAAAAAGTGCATGGGTGAACTGCAACAATTGTTCTTTGGCACAGAAGTAAAATGGGAAAGGCAGCCAAATGATGGCTTACTAGGGACATTAGTCATAGTATTAGATCTTAGGAAGAGGCATACAAATTGACCAGAAGGGGAAAAAAGACCTGAGGAGTGGGAGCAATTTAGCATTCAGCAAAGGATGACAAAGGGATTGAAGAATGAAAAAAATAGAGCATGAGAGTTGGCTTGAAGGAACATAAAAATTGACTAAAATATTCCATACGGATGTGAAGAGAAAACGTTTGGTAAAGACAAATGTACATTAGCAAGAAGATCCTTCCACACCTTGGACTCACCAAGGCCCTGGACAATTGCAACAAGACATCCTCAATCCTGTATCCTGTACTAGTTGGCACTAGAGACAGAGAAGGAATAAATGTATCTTTCCCTGAATTACAGGCAGTGACTAGCGGAGTGTCACAACAATCAATGCCATGACCCCAGATATTCACATTATATATTTACAATTTTGATGAAGAAACTAAATGTAACATTTTCAGCTTTGCGGGTGACACAAAGTTGAGTGAGAAAGTGAGTCGTGAGGAGGATGCAGACATACTTCAGTGCAATTTGAACAAACTGAGTGAGTGGGCAGATGCAGTATTATGTGGATAAATCTGAGGTTATCCACTTTGATAACAAAAAAAGGAAGGCAGATTATCATCTAAATTGAGCGGGAGGAGTATGTAATGAGACATGGGTGAACTCACACAGCAGTCTGAAGGAAAGCATGCAGGTGCAACAGGCAGTAAAGAAGGCAAATGAAGTTTAGCCTTCATAATCAGAGAATTCAAGTACGGGATACAGGTGTAAGGATGTCTTGCTGCAATTATACAGGGCCACAGTGAGACCACAGTATGAGGAAGGATGTTTTTCCTAAAGAGGGAGTCCAGCGAAAATTTACCAGACTGATTCTCGGGATGGCGGGACTCACACATGAGAGAGATTGGATCAGTTAGGATTATATTTGCTGGATTTCAGAAAAAAATTAAGGGGGCAAATGTCATAGGAACCTGAAAAATTCTAACAGGACTATACAGGGAAGATGGAGGAAGAAAATTCCTGGTGGCAGGGGAATCCTGAACCAGCGATCAGGGCCTAAGGATAAGGGGGAAGCCATTTAAGATTGGGGTGAGGTGAGGAGAAGTGTCTTCACCTTGAGCCTGTCGATTTTGCTATCACCGTAAGCAGTCGAGACCAAAACTTTACCTGATTTCAAATCCTTACATCTTTGGATCTCAGGGCCCCATTGAGTGTCAACTAGAAAACCGTTTTTAAAAGTTAACATATGTTGAAGACTATAGGGAAAGGATTATATATCCTATTCTCGGAGTGAGTGTGGGATTTCTGGTGAATACTTATTCTGCACTTGGTAACAGATTGGGAAATTGTAACATCCAAAGTGTATCCTGTACACCAGGCACAGAAAGCAAGGATGGAGGTGCTGCAAGCAATTAGGGAAACATTTAACACTTTGGCTTCAATTGCAAGGGCATTTGAATACAGGAGCAAGAATATCTTGCTGCAGCTGTAAAACCTCTGAGGCCATACATGCAGTTTTTGTCTCTTACTTGATGTATTTTTGGTATATACAGCAAATCTTTGTGGTAAATCAAAGCACTGGCAAGTATTAAAAGTTGACAAAAATTGGCCAAAAAATTAACAAATAAGGCAAAAGTAAACTGTGAAGGCAATCTAGCTAGTAATGTAAGTAAATAAAGAAAAAAAGGAAATTGTGTTTCTTTCAACATATAAAACAGAAGAGAAAGGCCAAAGTCCCTCAGAGAATGAAGCTGGGGAAATGATAATGAGAACAAGGAAATGCTAGAGCTAATTCCATTGCTAACAGCTTTGCAAAAAAAATTAAGCAATGATCAATAGGTTAAAGTGAGGGTTAGGAGGGGTGGTGGTGGGAAAGAAAAAATAAACACAACAACCATCATCTACAAAAAAAAAATTTGGAAAACTAATTGGGCGAAAGGCCGATGTGTCCCCTTAACCTGATGGGTTGCATCCTAGGATTTTAAAGGAAATAGCTGGAGAGCCAGTACATATACATGGAGTAATCAACCAAGAATTATATTGTAGAAAAGTTCCAGAAAAGTACCAAAGTAACATTTTTATTCAAAAAGGGAGGGAGACAAAAAAAAAGTTAACTATGGGCTAGTCAGCTTGATGATTATTATTAGGAAAATGTTAGAGTATGTCATAAAGGATTTAATAGTAGAACATTTGGAAATACTTAATATGATCAAATTGAGTAGGTATGGCTTCATAAAGGGGAAATCATGCCTGCAAAATTAATTATTATACTTTGAAAAGGTGACAATTAGGGTTAAAAAAAGTGAAACCAGTAGATATAAAATATTCGGATTTCTGAAAGGCATTAAATAAAATACTGCAGATGAAGCTATTTAATAAGACAAGAGTCCATGGTGTTAGGTATAGTATAAGGATAGAAGACAGAAAGTTTGGACAAAAGAAGGATTTCAGGAATGCAACCTGTAACTACTGTAGTACCACAGAAATCAGTGCTAATGCAACAATTGCATGCAGTATATTATAATGACTTTGACAATGCACTGTTGCCAAATTTGTGGAAAACACAAAATTGATTCCAGCCTCAGGCAACTGTCTGTTTGGAGTTAGTACGTTCTCCCCGTGTCTGCATGAGTTTCCTCCATGTGCTCTGATTTCCTCCCACAGTCCAAAGATGTGCAGATTTGGTAAATTGGCCATGCTAAATTGCCCATAGTATTCAGGGATGTGTAGGTTAAGTGCATTCGTTATGGGAAATGTAGCGTTATAGGGTATGGGAATGGGTCTGGGTGGTATACTTTACAGAGGGTCAAGCGTGGACTTGTTAGACTGAATGGCCTGTTTCCACAGGGATTATATAATTCTGTGATTCTATGATTCTAAATAATTAGGATGACATAGAGTGATACAGTCAGATTAAGTGAGCGTGCAGAAATTTAGCAGATGGAATATAATGTGAGCAAATGTGAGGTTATACACTTTGGCAGGAAGAACAGAAAGGGTAGATGTTACTTAAATAGGGAAAGACAGTGGAAAGCAGCAGCAGAGAGGGATTGGAGGATCCTCGTGCATAAGTCATAAAAGGCAAGCATCCAAGTTCAGTGTATAATAGGGAAAGCAAATTTGATGTTAGGGCTTGTTATTTCAAAGGTATTACAATATGTAAGGACCATACCAATTTAGATTTTTGTATTTTAGTTGTGGATTGAAGTGGGAAATCAACTGTTTAAAAAGCCAAGGAATGTTTAAGGATTGCTGTATTTATCAAAAGCAAGTAACCTGACACTCATTGTAAGTTCTGTTTACACAATTGTTGAACATAAGAACATGAGAAATAGGAGCCTGCTCCACCATTCAAGGAAATCGTAGCTGATCTTTTCATGGAGTCAGTTCCACTTACCCACTGCTCATCATAACCCTAAAGTTGCTTCAAGCAGTCATGGAAGCCTGGTTGCAAATGAACTGGACCAATGGTGTATTTTTGAAAGGCAGGACTTACACATTTCATGGTAATGTCCCGGGGAATTGTGCAGGTGGAGTGCAGGTTCATTGTTCCCTGAAGATAGAGTCACAAGTAGACAGGATAGTGAAGAAGGTGTTTTTGGTATGCTTTCCTTTACTGGTCAGTGCATTGAGTTTAGGAGTTGTGAGGACATGTTGTGGAAATACAGGTCATTGATTAGGCCATTTCTGGAATACTTCATTCAATTCTGGTCTCCCTGCTATAAGAAGAAACTTGAAATGATTCAGAAAAGATTTACAAGAATGTTGTCATGGTTGGAGGATTTGAGCTATAGAGAGAGGCTGAATAGGCTGGGGCTATTTTCTCCGGAACATCAAAGGCTGAAGTTATAGAAGTTTATTAAATCATGAGGGTAATAGATAGGGCAGGGAAGTCCAATACTGGAGGGTATGGGTTTAAAACGAGAGGGGAAAATTTTACAATGGACCTGAGGGACAACTTTTTCACGCAGAGCTGTCAGAGGAAGTGGAGGAGGATGGTACAATATAACATTTAAGAGGTGTCTGGATGGATTCACGAATAGAAGGGTTTAGAAGGATTGGGGCCAAATGCTGGAAAATGGGACTGGATTAATTTAGGATTTCTGGTCAGCATGGATGAGTTAGACTGAAAGATCTGTACAGCTCCATGACTCTATAACAACTCTATGACCAGTTATTGCTGACAAAGGCTTTCTGCCTGCTAACAACAATAAAGATTGTCTCCCAGGTAGCCGAACAGCCTGAATCAATATTTTAGTGGAAACTACTGGACCTCTGGATAAGGCAGTAAAAGCATCTCAAGTCTCAAGACAGACAGTTTATTTTCTCTTTCCTGTTGCTGTAAGCTGTGATTTTTAAGTTATACGTCGAATACCTTTCCAACTGGGAATCAGTACCTGTGCCCCCTGCAAACAAGTGAAAGGAACCGGGAAAGGTGGATCAAGAAGCACTGTGCCCAGCTACTCTGTCCAGACTCTCTGATTTAATCACTTCCTAGCATTCATCTCTCCGACAAAGTCATGTGTGCAGGCAGTAACCTTCCACATGTTCTGGCTTCGACTGGAGTCTGAAATAATCCTGCTCACACCATCCTGGAGCAAAAATGGTGTCTAATCCAAACCTAGCTTAGAAGGACTAAATGGCCTACTCCTTATAATTCTTTGCTTCTAGATACTAACTTAATTTATCTATGTTCCTTGACGTAAAAAAGTAAATGGAAGTTTTGGAATATCACTCGACAAAATGGTTAACTTAATACTTTGTTTTACCAAAGCACTTGTGTATGTTGGATCTGATGTATCATCCTCTAGGAACCTGGACAGTCCAAAATCGGAAACCTTACATACAAGGTTGCTGTTGACGAGAATATTACGAGCAGCCAGATCTCTGTGCACATAGCTCATGTCTGCCAAATATTTCATCCCAGCAGCAATTCCACGAAGCATGCCAACAAGTTGGATAACTGTAAATTGTCCGTCATTTTGCTGTGAAGAAAAAGACATAGATTTTTATAATAGTCTCACAAATGACTCAAAAGCTTTTACTTTTGAAATGTGTCCATGTCATGTATACTAGAAAAGGTGGCAGCCAGTCTCCACACAGCAAGCTTTCACAAAAGACACTGGGATAATAACCAGATAAACAAATGTTATACTGGAAAACTTTAATATTTTATTTTCATTACACGTGTTGACTGATCCTGATTTCTGTTTTTATTATTTTTCCGCTTTTCTCTTAGAATGAAATAAATGACAATCCAGAAATTGTTTAAATAATTAAATCCAGATGAACTTCAATTACTTATGCTATGTAGCAAAAGTGGGTAATTTTACATGACTTTGTTTCAAGATGTCAAAAGAACACTTTGAAAAGAATCAATGCAAGTATATTTCTTGTCTTAATGTATTAACGATATTGTTTTCCAACACTGATAGTTGGGAGAAGTTATGAAACCCAATACTGGGACAGCAGATTCAGCAAGGACCGAACCTTCATTAAGATACATTCAGTGGGAGCATGGAAGGGAAACATTAAATATTAGCTTTGTACTCTTAATGGCAGTTAAGAGGACCTTATTATATTTGAATATTTCAATCAATTACTGCTTTATTGTTTAGCTAAAGATGATATCAAGCAGGAAAGGACTGATGTGGAAAATTTACATGTAGAATTGTATTTCCGAGATATGCAGTTTGAGTGCATTTGCAGTCCATTCAAATCCCTCCAAAAATCACCTTTTGAACATTGACAACCTCTAGATCGTACCAAATAATCGAATGATGTGATATGAGAATGATATGGTGAAGTACAGCATGAAGCAATAGTGACACCAACAGTCTTTTGCATGTGAACATGAGAAAAAAGGATGGAACATTCTGAACTAGTGCAGGATTACTTGTAGAATGGTATTATCTACAACAGTGCAGAAACTCAGTGGGGTTTAACAGCTGTCACTTTTGCTTGTTCATACAAGGGATTTGAGTATTACTGGCTTTGGAAAAGTTGATATCATCTTGAATTAGATTTAGATTTTATTGTCACATATATTCAAGTACAGGAGTACAGGGAAAAGTGTAAAATGTCACCACACACAGCACAATCATAGGTACAAAGGTACCTAGCAACAAACAACTCGGGTACTAAGAAGTCAAAGAAACAAAGTTAAAAAGTTAAGCATTACAGATCTTCATAGAATAAGTGAAAACTAAAGAAATAAGACACCCATTCTAGGTCGAGAGACCACTGGCCACAGAGAGACCACCACGGGCTGCTAAAAGATTCCCACTCCATGCCATGCCGTGCCAGGAGGATGCCTTGCTAGGTCTTCGTTAAGGCCAGGTGACAAAAGAAGAAAAGAAACACAAAGAGAAAGAAATGGACAGAGTGGACGAGGTCTGGCTGAAGTGTCCTGCTCTGTTGCCATCTTAATTTCTGCAGCTCTTGGGGAGCAGATACACAATACAGTACTGTCGAAAAGGGACTTCTTGAATTTTGACCCACAGATAATGATGGATCAGAGATATAGTTACAAATCAGCCTGCTGTATGTACAAGTACTTAGTTTGTTGAAAGCAGTGTCACAGGTATACAGGGTGGTGAAGAAGGCATTTAGCCTGCTGACCTTCATTGACTGAGGCACTGAGTATAGAAATTGGAACATTATGTTACAGTTGTATAAGTTGTTGGCGAGACTGCACTTGGAGTATTGTGTACAGGTTTGGTCAACCTGTTATAGGAAAGACATAGTTAAACTGGAAAGAGTGCAAAGAAGATTTATAAGGATGTTGCCAGGACTAGTAGGCCTAAGTTATAGGGAGAGGTTGGCCAGGATCGGACGAATGCATATCATCTTTTTCCCAGGGGATATTGAAAACTAGAGGACATCGGCTTAAGGTGAGAGGGGAAAGATTTAAGAAGTACCTGAGGGGCAACTTCATCATGCAGAGTGTGGTGCATATATGGAACAGACTCCCAGAGAAAGTTGTTGAGGCAGGTACAATAGTAACATTTAAAAACCTTTTGGATGGGTACATGGATGGGAAGGGTTCAGAGAGATATGGACCAAATGTTGGCAATTAGAAATAGCTGAGTGGGCACCATGGTTAGCATGGAAGGGTTTGGGCTGAAAGGCCTGTTTCCATGCTGGATTACTCTGACTCTTTGACTTGGAGAGGAACCTAAGTGTGGTTGTGTGCCTGTATTTTTCTAGGTAGTAATGCTCACAGATTTAGAAGGTGTTATCAAAGGAGCTTTGAGTTACTGCAGCACATTTTATAGATGGTACACACTAGTCTCACTGTTTGTTAGTGGCAGAAGAATGAATGTTGAAGATATTGAGCTGTTAATCAAGCAGACTGGTTGGATGGCACATGTTGCTGGTGTTGCAGCGTCCATTCATGCAAGCAAAGAGTATTCCATTATATTTATAATGTGTACTTGTAGGTGGTAGGCACTGGGGAAACAGTTGGAAATTTGGGGTGGCACAGTGGCTCAGTGGTTAGCACTGCTGGCTCACAGCATCAGGGCCCTGGGTTTGAATTCAGCCTCGGGCGATTATCAGTGTGGAGTTTGAACATTCTCCCCATGTCTGCATAGGTTTCCTCTGGGTGCTCCAGTTTCCTCCCACAGTCCAAAGGTGTGCAAGTCAGGTGAATTTGCCATGCTAGGTGCATTAGTTAGGAGCAAATATAGGATAATAGGATAGTGGCCTGGGTGGGTTACTGTTTGGAGGGTCGGTGTGGACTTGTTGGGCTGAAGGGCCTGTTTCCACACTATATGGATTCTATCATTCTATGAAGTTATTCACAGTATAATCCCTCGCCTCAATCCTACTTTTGAAACCACTTTATTTTGTTATGGACCAGGCCAGATCCCCTCAAAATATTTTAAGAAAGTCACACAGACCATAATTTGCCAGTTGTTTTAAGCAGGTGTGATGTGAATATTCCAGGGGGGATGCAGCTGGCCCAACCAGTTTTAATAAAACAGAATTTATTTGCAAGGTTACTGAATGAAACACAAACAAATATAGAACTTAACCTATCTGATAAACCAACAGATTATCCCAACTTAATGATGCTGTTACAAATTCCTGTCACAATCCCCATAAAAACCCCTTGGCAAAAAAGGTGAAATCAACACAGGGTCTTACAGGAGAGATATCAAGAGAGATTCAACATGGAACACTTCTTCCATACAGCTGTTTCTTTGACTAAAAGCCTCAAAACAAACTGACTGCTTGCTCTGAACAGCTAGTCTGTTTAAAAACCCAAATCAAACCAGAGAAAAGCTGAGCTGGGAGAACTGGCCACTCCCCATACATTTTATAAACTTTTTTTAAACTTAAAAGCTTTCACAAGTAGATTGACCCAGACATTTCAGAATCTGCTGATCTGTTGAAAAAAAACTAAGGCCATCACAACCTTGTTAAAGTAGCAGCATCACCACAATTTATATGAAGCGTTCAGTTCAGATTCTGATCAATGGTAATCTGTCCATATACTGCTGCATTCTCTGACAGTCCCCTTTGCTATCTGCTACTCCACCAATCTTCGCGTAATCTACAAACTTGCTAATCAGACCACCTAGACCTTCCTCCAGATCATTTATGTATACCATAAACAACAGTGGTCCCAGCACAGATTCCTGTGGAACACCATTGGTCACTGTCCTCCATTTTGAGAAACTTCCTTCCACTACAATCTGTCTCCTGTTGCTTAGCTATTTCTCTATCCATCTAGCTATTACACCCTGGACCTCATGCGACTTTACTTTCTCCATCAGCCTACCTCTTATCAAATGCCTGAAGTCAATGTATATGAGATCTACAGCCCTTCCCTGATCAATCAACTTTGTCACATCCTCAAAGAATTCCATTAAGTTGGTAATATATGACGTTCCCTGCACAAAACCATGCTGCCTATCACTGCTAATTCCATTTTCTTCCAAATGGGAATAGATCCTATCCTTCAGTATCTTCTCCAGTAGCTTCCTTACCACTGACAATAGGTTCACTGGTCCATAATTACCTAAATTACCTAAAGACACTAAATCAATACTTTTCATCAATATTCACTCAGGAACAGGACACTGTTGCTGATGTGAATATGGAGTCACAAATGATTAGAATGGATGGCCTGGAAATATGCAGGGAAGAGGTTCTGGGAATATTGGAGAGGATGAAAATAGATAAGTCTCCTGGGCCTGATGGCATTTACCCTAGGATCCTATGGGAAGCTAGGGAGGAGATAGCAGAGCCATTGGCCTGGATTTTTATGTCTTCATTGTCAACGGGAATAGTACCAGAGGACTGGAGGATAGCGAATGTGGTCCCCTTGTTCAAGAAAGGGAGTAGGGATAGCCCTAGTAACTATAGGCCAGTGAGTCTGACTTCAGTGGTGGGCAAAGTCTTAGACAGAATGGTAAGGGATATGATTTATGAACATCTGGATAGGAATAACGTGATCAAGGATAGCCAGCATGGTTTTGTGAAGGGCAGGTCGTGCCTCACAAACCTTATTGAGTTCTTTGAGAAGGTGACTAAGGAAGTGGATGAGGGTAAAGCAGTAGATGTTGTGTATATGGATTTTAGTAAGGCGTTCGATAAGGTTCCCCATGGTAGGCTAATGCTAAAACTACGGAGGTATGGCATTGAGGATACATTAGAGGTTTGGATTAGGAATTGGCTGGCTGGAAGGAGACAGAGGGTAGTAGTTGATGGACTATGTTCATCTTGGAGTGCAGTTACTAGCGGTGTACCACAAGGATCTGTTTTGGGACCATTGCTTTTTGTTATCTTTATAAATGATCTAGAGGAAGGGCTTGAAAGCTGGGTAAGCAAGTTTGCGGATGACACAAAAGTCGGTGGAGTTGTGGATAGTGAGGAAGGAAGTGGTAGGTTACAGCGGGATATAGATAAGTTGCAGAGCTGGGCAGAAATGTGGCAAATGGAATTCAATGTAGCTAAGTGTGAAGTCATTCACTTTGGTAGGAGTAACAAGAAGATGGATTACTGGGCTAATGGTAGGCTACTTGGTAGTGTGGATGAGCAGAGGGATCTTGGTGTCCATGTACACAGATCTCTGAAAGTTGCCACCCAGGTAAATAATGCTGTGAGGAAAGCATATGGTGTACTGGGCTTTATTGGTAGAGGAATTGAGTTCCGGAGTCCTGAGGTCATGTTGCAACTGTATAAGACTCTGGTGCGGCCTCATCTGGAGTATTGTGTGCAGTTTTGGTCGCCATACTATAGGAAGGATATGGAGGCATTGGAACGAGTGCAGAGGAGGTTTACCAGGATGTTGCCTGGAATGGTAGGAAAATCTTATGAGGAAAGGCTGAGGCACTTGGGGCTGTTCTCATTGGAGAAGAGAAGGTTTAGGGGAGATTTGATAGAGGTGTATAAGATGATTAGGGGTTTAGATAGAGTCGACACTGAGAACCTTTTACCGCTAATGGAGTCAGGTATTACTAGGGGACACAGCTTTAAATTAAGGGGTGGTAGGTATAGGACAGATGTTAGGGGTAGATTCTTTACACAGCGGGTTGTGAGTTCATGGAATACCCTGCCAGTAGCAGTGGTGAACTCTCCTTCTTTATGGTCATTTAAGCGGGCATTGGATAGGCATTTGGAAGTTATTGGGCTAGTGTAGGTTAGGTAGGATTCGGTCGGCGCAACATCGAGGGCCGAAGGGCCTGTACTGCGCTGTATCTTTCTATGTTCTATGTTCTATGTTCTACCTGGATTATCCCTGCTACACTTCTTAAACAAGAGGTCACATTAGCAATTCTCCAAACCTCCGGGACCTCACCCGTGTTCAAGGATGATGCAAAGATATTTGCTAAGGCCCCAGCTATTTCCTCTCTTGCTTCCCTGACTAACCTGGGATAGATCCCATTTGGATCTGGGGACCTGTCCACCTTAACGCCTTTTAGAATACTCAAAATTTCCTCCCTCCTTATGTTGACTTAACCATGTGGTCTAGCAAGAGCTGCAGCTGGACACACTTCCTGCACATGAAGGAGCCAAGGACATCAGCTGCATCTCTGACGTCCCACATTGAATATGAGGAGCATAAAACAGGTGTGGGATGTCCCTCCATTTTTACTCTTAAGCTTACCTTAGTCCAACTATAATTTTTTTTTGTTAGCAATCACACTTCTTACTTTTATGACACTTATGAACAATACGACACGATAAAAAACAAAAAGAAAAGTCTTACCATATCAATCCACCACAGAGCTTTTTTTTGTTAGAGGAGAGGGCGGGTGTGAGACACTACATAAGTAGTGTCTCAGGTTTAGCCACTTCCCAAATATATCAATGCCTCACCTTCCCAGAGCACAATTTGACTGGTCCCACTCAGCTCCTCGCTCTCACTGCTGCTGTAAAATGGAGGCTGCTGATTCCACGAGGTAAGTAATTAAATGGGATACTTACCTTTACCAACAGCAATCGGTCCTTGCTCTCACCACTGCTGTTGCAAAAGACCTCCTATGCTCTGAAGAAAAAAAGTCCTCACTTGTCCAACCCCTCCCTATAACTGAGATCCTTAGTTTTTTTTTAAAAGCTATATTCTCTTTTTTTAATGAACATTTGCTAAACAATAGATGGATATTGATAATGGAATGTGCTTTCCAAATAATTCCAGTGGAAAAAAGATCACTCATTATCTTCCTGGAAAGTCATTTCTGCTTTGGAAAGAAGATGAAAAAAATAAAAATTACTGAATTCACATCTCTCTTTAGTCCATCAAGGTCACCTAAAAGCATTTTGATTAAATATAGCAACAAATGGTTAACATATTTTTAATGAACACCGTAGATTCATGGCAATTCATGGAGAAGTAGTAACACTGATACTACAGTGACCAGAAGAAATTTGTTTAATGATTTCAGAATGGGATCAGCATGTCAGAAATGGCTTATAAGAGATTAGATTTAGTAACAATGGAGAGAAATAAGGGATGGAAAGCAATACGTTAAAAGCATCTCATAGCAAAGCAACAGCCTACACAACTGATAGGTTAAGGAATTTCACTAAATGTAAGTATATGTAAATTAATAAATTAGATTAAGGGTCAGGTAGGTTATGAAAAATATGACCATGCAGATAATTTTAGAATGGTCTTAATGGTTTAATATAAGGTGACATTCCCTTTCCTAACTCCAAACAATGTCTGATAACCCTAGTTTAAAATAGAAACCATTGGACATTTATGAAACACAAATATAGACAGCAAACTAAGATAATGTTCCATATGTAACCTATTCTATTCTCTTCTGGATATTGCAAGACCTGACAAAGATCCCAAATGTTATCAAATGTTATTCAGTAAATGTTAAGTTGGCATGATTTCCCAAAATAAAATATCTTTAAACAAATTACCCTGAGGAAGGAGTCCAATGATCCATTCTCCATGAATTCTGTAATAATCATGACCGGGTTGCTTTTGGTGACAACCCCTTCTAGATGGATGACATTGGGATGATCAAACTGTCCCATGATGCTTGCTTCACTCAGGAAGTCCCGTCTTTGTTTCTCTGTATAACCAGATTTTAAGGTCTTGATGGCCACAAAAATCTCTCTTTTCCCAGGTAATTTGAGATGCCCACTGCAAACCTCTCCAAATTCTCCTGAAAGAAAATCAAAATGATTAACTTCATAACTTCTTACTGATTGGGTCTGCTTCCTTGCCAGAAATATAACAATGAACATTTCCAAGCACCAAACTTCAGACTTAAAAATAATGATCCTCACTAGATTCATCCGTAGCTAATTTTCACATCAATTATCTGTCTTCAATCAGTAATATGACTGAACTGATCATTCACTTTCTATCTGGATATTGTAGTTATCTAATAAGACAAGGTGTTGCAGAGCATTGACAGACCACAATAGTTTTGAGTTGATGCTCCACATACGTTTATGCACTGCTCCAATTGAATACAGTTTCTCTTGGGCATTTACCTAGATTCCCCTTGAAACCTTCCATATTATTTACTTCAATTATTCGACGAAAAAATAAATTCCACATTCTAACCATTCTCTGTGCAAAGATATTGCTCCTGAATTTTCAGTGTTCACTGTAATTATTGTATATTCACTAATTCCCTTTCAATGGAAACAACTTAGAATCACAGAATCCCTACTGCTTCAGTGCTGCCTCATGCTCCTGCCAAGACTTTGAAAACTTCTTTCTTTTTTCCTCCAAATTTCAACCCCTCTATAACTTCACATCTTCCATTTCCAACACTTCCCTTCCTTTCCTTTCCTTGACATTTTTGTCTCCATTTCAGGGAATAACTTGTTCATTGCCATTCAGTATAAATCCACTGACACCCATAGATACCTTCACTACAGCTCATCACATCCCACGTCCTGCAACAACTCGATTTATTCTCCCAGTTCCTTTGCCTCCGTTGTATCCGTTTGGATGATGCCACCTTCCAAAACAGTACTGCTGACATGGCCTGCTGCTTCCATGAGCATGATTTCCCACTCACTGTGGTTTCCTCCACCCTTGCCCCTTCCCATTACTTACAACAGCGTGATCAGGTTCCCCAGTTACTCACTTTCCATCCTACCAGCCTCCACATTCAAAGGATCATTCTCCACCATTCCAGACAACTGCAGCAGAATGCTATGACCAAACACATCTTCCCTTCACGCCCCGTCTACATTTTGCAGGGGGCATTCCCTCTGTGACACCCTAGTCCATTCTACAACCACCAACACCACACCACTTCCCACAGCACCTTCCCATGTAACCGCAGAAGATTCAACACCTGCTCCTTCATCTCCTTCCTGCACACCATCCAAGGGTCTAACCAGGCTTTCCAGGTGAAGCAGCATTTCATCTGTACCTCGTCCAATTTTGTGTATTGCATTTCCTGCACCCAACGTGGCATACTCTATATTGGCGAAACCAATGGCAGACTCCTCTTGTCTGTGTGCAAATATGACCATGATCTTCCTATAAGCGGTCATCTTAACACAGCGTCTTGCTGACATGCTCACATTTCTGTGCTTGGCATGCCGCAGTTCTCCAGTGAATTACAGCGCAAACTGGAAGAACAACATCTCATAGAACATAGAAAAATACAGTGCATAACAGGCCTTTGGCCCTCGATGTTGCACCGACCCAAGCCCACCTAACCTACACTAGCCCACTATCCTCCATATGCTTATCCAATGCCCGTTTAAATGCTCATAAAGAGGGAGAGTCCACCACTGCTACTGGCAGGGCATTCCATGAACTCACGACTCGCTGAGTCAAGAACCTACCCCTAACATCTGTCCTATACCTACCACCCCTTAATTTAAAGCTATGCCCCCTTGTAATAGCTGACTCCATACATGGAAAAAGGTTCTCATTGTCAACCCTATCTAAACCCCTAATCATCTTGTACACCTCTATCAAGTCACCCCAAACCTTCTTTTCTCTAATGAAAACAGCCCTAAGTGCCTCAGCCTTTCCTCATACGATCTTCCTACTATACCAGGCAACATCCTGGTAAACCTCCTCTGCACCCGTTCCAGTGCCTCCACATCCTTCCCATAGTATGGCGACCAAATCTGCACACAATACTCCAGATGCGGCCGCACCAGAGTCTTATACAACTGCAACATGACCTCAGGACTCCGGAACTCAACTCCTCTACCAATAAAAGCCAGTACGCCATATGCCTTCTTCACAGCACTATTTACCTGGGTGGCAACTTTCAGAGATCTGTGTACATGGACACCAAGATCCCTCTGCTCACCCACACTACCAAGTATCCGACCATTAGCCCAGTACCCCATCTTCTTGTTACTCTTACCAAAGTGAATCACTTCACACTTACCTACATTGAACTCCATTTGCCACCTTTCTGCCCAGCTCTGCAGCTTATCTGTAGCCCGCTGTAACCTGCCACATCCTTCCTCACTGTCAACAACTCCACCGACTTTCGTATCATCCGCAAACTTGCTCACCCAACCTTCTAGCCCCTCCTCCAGGTCATTTATAAAAAAATGACAAACAGCAATGGTTCCAAAACAGATCCTTGCGGAACACCGCTAATAACTGCACTCCAAGATGAACCTTTACCATCAACGACTACCCTCTGTCTTCTTCCAACCAGCCAATTCCTAATCCAAACCTCCAACTCACCCTCAATGCCATACCTCCGTATTTTTTGCAGTAGCCTACCATGGGGAACCTTATCAAATGCCTTACTAAAATCCATATACACCACATCTACCGCTTTACTCTCATCCACCTCTTTAGTCACCTTCTCAAAGAATTCAATAAGGTTTGTGAGGCACGACCTGCCCTTCACAAAACCATGCTGACTATCCTCGATCACATTATTCCTACCCAGATGTTCATAAATCCTATCCCTTACAATTCTCTCTAAGACTTTGCCCACAACAGAAGTGAGACTCACTGGCCTATAGTTACTCGGGCTATCCCTACTCCCCTTCTTGAACAAGGGAACCACATTTGCTATCCTCCAGTCTTCTGGCACTATTCCTGTAGACAACGAGGACATAAATATCAAGGCCAATGGCTCTGCAATCTCCTCCCTTGCTTCCCAGAGAATCCTAGGATAAATGCCATCAGGCCAAGGGGACTTATCTATTTTCACTCTTTCCAGAATTTCTAATACCTCTTCCCTACATACCTCAAACCATCCATTCTAATTAATTGTGACTCAATATTCACATCAGCAACAATGTCCTGTTCCTGAGTGAATACTGACGAAAAGTATTCATTCAGTGTCTCTCCAATCTCTTCAGCCTCCACGCACAACTTCCCACTACTATCCTTGACTGGACCGATACCTACCCTAGTCATCCTTTTATTCCTGACATACCTATAGAAAGCCTTTGGGTTTTCCCTAATCCTACCAACCAAGGACGTTTCATGTCCCCTTCTCGCTGCTCTTAGCTCTCTCTTTAGATCCTTCCTGGCTACCATATAACTCTCAATCGCCCCAATTGAACCTTCACGCCTCATCTTTACATAGGCCGCCCTCTTCCCTTTAACAAGGGATTCCAATTCCTTATTAAACCACGGCTCCCTCAGACGACCCTTTCCTCCCTCTCTGACTTATCAAGGACACTCAATAGCTGCTCCTTGAACAAGCTCCACATATCGATTGCACCCTTCCCTTGAAGCCTACTTTTCCAAGCCACGCATCTTAAGTCATGCCTCACCGCATCATAATTTCCTTCCCCCCCGCTATAACTCTTGCCCTGCAGTGCACACTTATCCCTCTCCATCACTAGAGTAAAAGTCACCGAGTTGTGGTCACTGTCCCCAAAGTGCTCACCTACCTCCAATTCTAACACCTGGCCTGGTTCGTTACCCAGAACCAAATCCAGTATGGCCTCACTTCTTGTTGGCCTGTCAACATATTGTGTCAGAAAACCCTCCTGCACACATTGGACAAACACAGACCCATTTAACGTACTCTAGCTATAGCTTTCCCAGTCAATATCTGAAAAGTTAAAGTCCCCCATAACAACCACCCTATTACTTTCACTCTTCTCCTTAATCATCCACGCAATCCTTTCTTCTACGTCTCTAGGACTATTAGGAGGCCTGTAGAAAACTCCTAACAGGGTGACCTCACCTTTTCCTATTTCTAACCTCAGCCCAAACTACCACAGATGGCGAGTCTTCATCCATCGTCCTTTCCACAGCTGTAATACTATCCTTGACAAGCAATGCCACACCTCCCCCTCTTTTACCCCCACCCCCACATCTCCAGACTAGGCACTATACAGCTTTCTGGACTTAATGTTGAGTTCAACACGATCAAATTGTGAACCATTTTCTCCCTTTCTTTTAGCTTGTTATCATATCCTCTCTCCCCTCCCCTATCCTAGAGGAACTGTCTGTCCTTTCGAGTCTGGCAGGAGGTACACTACTGTTCTGCCATTGTCACAATTCAAACACTTAATCTGAACTATCAACACATTTTCTCCACCAGCACCCTACATCCACTGCCTCAAATCTCGCTCCCCCCCCACCCCCCAACTCTGCAAACTATAGCATAAATACTGTCCCTTCCACACTTCACTTCAGCGCTGATGAAGAGTCATCTAGATTCAAACCATTAGCTTGCTCTTTCTCCAAGTGTGGTGTCTGACCTGCTGTGATCTCTAGCATTTGTTGTTTTCAGTTCTGGAGGGATGTTTTTCTGACCGGAGGTCTGTGCTGAGTGTTGTTCCACAAGGATCAGTGCTAGGGCCTCTGATGTTTGAAATGTAAATAAATGATTTGGATGAAACTGTTGGTGGTCTGTTTAGTAGGTTTGCAGGCATGAAAATTTGTAGAGTTGTGCATTCTTAGGAAGGTTGTTAAAGAATACAGTGGGATATGAATCAATTGGAAAGTTGGACAGAGAAATTGTAGATGTCATTTAAATTAGACAAGTGTAAGATTTTGAGAAATCTAATGCAACAGAAAAATATAAAGTAAACAGCAAGACCCCAAGGAGCATTAATGTACAGAGACATCTTAGCTGTAAATCCTGAAAGAGTATATAAGAGGATAAGTTAGAAAAGAAGGCATACAGAATGCTTGCCTTCATCAGTCGGGGCATTTAGTATAAAATTTGGCAAGTCATATTCTGCCTCTGCAAATCTTGGTTTGGCCTCAGTTGGAGTATGGTGCATTATACTGGTCGCCATACCATAGGAAGGATGTGAAGGCTTTGGTGAGGATGCAAAGGAGATTTATAAATAGGAAGCATGTTCAATTGCAGTTCTTTATTTGTTGCATTCAGTGCCTGGATCTGCAAATGGACTCATACTAGATCACCTGTAAGGCTGAAAACGTCAAGGATAGCATATTTAACAAGCTAACCACTCCACCAATAAGGGCTACAGAGACAGAGCCTTTCAATTAAATCCCCCCCACTCCCCCACCCCCAATCCTTGTAAACTCCATTAAGTGCAGACCAAGAGTTTTCAAACATTCCTCATATGTTAAGCCTATAAATTCTGGGATCATTCTTGTGAACCTCCTCTGGATCCACTCCAGGGCCAGTACATCATTCCAGAGATATAATATGGGGACCAAGATTGCTCACAATATTCTAAATATGGTCTGACCAGAGTCTTTTAAAGCCTCAGAGGTCTAGAAGTATATTCTAGTCCTCTCAAACTAAATGTCAGCATTGCATTTGCCTTCCTAACTACCAACTCAACCCACAAATAAACCTTAAGAGAATACTGTACCAGGACTCCCAAGTCCCTTTGCACTTCATATTTCTGAATTTTCTCCCCATTTAGAAAATAGTCTATACCAAAGAGTATGACCTCACACTTTCCCATGTTGTATTCCACCTGACACTTCTTTGCCCACTTTCCTAACCTGTTTAAGTCCTTCTGCAGACTCCCTGCCCTCTCAATACTACCTGTCCCTCCACCTACTGTTGTATCATCTGCAAATTTAGCCAAAATGCCCCAGCTCCTTCATCTTGATCATTAATATATAAAATGAAAAGTTGTGGTCCCAACAATGACCCTTGCAGAATTCCATTCATCACCTGCTTCCATCCTGAAAAGGACCCTTTATCCCCACTCTCTGCTTTCTGCCAGACAGCCAATCTTCCATCCATGTTAGTATCTTGTTTCTAATACCATGAGCTCTTATCTTACTCAGCAGCCTCCTCTATGGCACCTTGTCAAAGACCTTCTGGAAACCCAAGGAGATAGCATCCTTAGACTAACCTGCTCATCACCTCATCAAATAATTCTAGCAGATCTGTCAGGCATGACCTCCCATTGATGAAACCAGGCACTTCCAAGTATTCAGAAATCTCATCCTTCACAACTGACTTCAAAGTCTTACCAATGACCGAGGTCAGGCTAATTGGCCTGTAATTTCCCATCTTTTGCCTCACTCCCGTCTTAAGTAAGGGGGTGACATTAGTTAATTTCTAGTCCTCTGAGACCCTCCCTGACTGCAGTGATTTCTGAAAGATCAACATTAGTGCCTCCACTATCTCTTTAGTTATCTCCTTCAGAACTCTGGGGTGTGAACCATCTAGTTCACCCGATTTATCCACGTTCAGACCTTTCAGTTTTTCTAGTACTTTCTCCTTGGTGATGGCCGCCATACCTACCTCTGCACCCTGATTCTCTTGAAGCTTTTGAATGTTACTCATATATTCCACTGTGAAGACTAACGGAAAGTATTGTTCAGTTCTTCCATCATCTCTTTGTTCCCCATTCCAGTGTTATTTTTCAGTAGCCCAATGTCCACTTTTGCTTCTCCTTTAGTCTTTATCTAAAGAAACTGTTGCAATCTTCTTTTATGTCACTGGTTAGCTTACCTCCATGTTTAATCTTCTCCCTCCTTTTTTTGAGTTGTTCTTGGTGGTCTTTGTAGGCTTTCCAATCCTCTGGCTTTCCCCTGCCCTTCTCCACATTATATGCTTTTCTCTGTTGATTTTACCCTATCCCTGACTTCTCTTGTCAGCCATGGATGTCTCATCCTCTCTTTAGTGTGCTTCTTTTCCTAGGGATGAATTTTCGTTGTCTCCCCTGAATTAATCCCAGAAACCCTTGCCATTGCTGTTCCATTGTCTTTCCTGCTAGGCTCCTCTCCCAGTCAATTCTAGCCAGTTCATCCCTCATGCCTCTGCAGTTACCTTTATTAAACTATAGTATGGTTATATCTGATTCCACCTTCTCCCTCTCAAATTGCACAGCAAATTCAATCATGTTATGGTCACTGACTCCTAAGGGTTCCTACACCTTCAGATCCCTTATCAAGTCTGCCTCATTACTCATCACTCAATCCAGAACCGTCTGTTTCCTACTGGGCTCCACTACAAGCTGCTCCAAAAAGCCATCTGTAGACATTCCACTAATTTGCTTTTTTGCAATCCACTACCAACCTGATTTTCCCAGTCCATCTGCAAATTGAAATTCCCCATGTTCCCTGTAACCTTGCCTTTTCTATCTCCAAGTGTATCTTATGTCGCTTATCCTGATTACAGCTTCTAGGCCTGTACCTAACTCCCATTATGGTTTATTGTGCCTTTATGGTTCTTCAACTCTAATTCCACAGATTCCACATCATCTGATCCTATGTGGTTTCTTGCTGTTGATTAAATTCCATTTCTTACTAATAAGGCAACCCCACACCCCCAGCCCACCTGCCTCTCTTCGATAGGATGTATATCCTTGATATTTAGTTTCCAGTCCTTAACCCCTTGTAGCCACGTCTCCATGATGCCTAACACATCATAACTGCCAATATCAATCTGCACCACAAGCTCATTTACCTTATTTCATATATTGTGTGCAGTCAGATACAACACCTTCAGTCCAGTATTTATCTTCCCTCTTTTCATTGTCACCCCTTTATCTGATGTGCTTGAAGTTAGATCCAAACACTCCGTCCTATTTTGTGTTCTGGAGTAGCAGCAACAGCTAAATCAAGCGATCCCCTATCCAAGGTCCGAGGCACACTTTCCAGGTGAAGCAGCAATTTACCTGCACTTACTCAATCTAATCTACTGTATTTGTTGCTCACAACGTGGTCTCCTTTACAATGGGGAGACAACGTGCAGACTGGCCGACCACGCTGCAGAAACCTATGCTCTATCTGCAAAAATGACCCTGAGCTTCCGGTTGTCATTTCGACACACTGCCATGTTCCCTAATCAACGTCTCTATCTTGGGTTTGCTACAGAGCTCTAGCAAAGCTCAGCACTAGCTGGAAGAACAGTACTTCATTTTCCACTTGGGAATCCTGTCGTCTTCTGTACTCAATATCGACTTCAATAATTTCCGAGCATAGGTACCTTCTCTCACGTCCTTACGCAAGTCCTCATACGCCAGGCCTTGCCATCACATGGGCTCTTATCTCTTCCAACCCATTGTCAGCCACTAATGATCCCCATTAGCAGCTATTCATTCTCCCAGGCTGACCTTTACCCATTCCTTTGTATGCCCAACTGTTTCTGTCTCTCTCTGGGCTCCATCTTCTACCATACATTCCTTACCCTCCCCCTTCCCTTCTTTACCATTTATAGCAATCTTTTCCTGGCTGCTATCAGTTGTGCAGAACGATCATTGGACCCAAAATGTTAACTTTGCTTTCTTTCCACAGATGCTGCCTGACCTGCTGAGTTTTTCCAACAATGTCTGATTTTGCATCTGACCAGCACATCTATATCCTCTTGTTGTCTCGGCTATTCCTTTCATCATTTATCACCCCATCAATTTTTGTATTATTTGTGAACTTACTGATCAACCCTGTTGCATTCAAGTCTAAATTATGTATTTAAACTACAATCAACAAGGGACCCAACACTGACCCCTGTGGGACTCCACTGAATACAGGCATCGTATTGGAAAAAATAGCCCTCAACTGTCAACTCTGTTTCCCATTTATCTCTTAGCCCCTCTGGCCCACAAGCCTCGTTCCTAATGAAGGGCTTATGGCCGAAATGTCAATTCTCCTGCTCCTCACCTGCTGTGCTTTTCTAGCACCACATTCTTGACTCTGATCTCCAGCATATGCAGTCTTCACTTTTTCCTACCACTCAACCAATATGCCAAGTTTCCTTGGATCTCACAGGCTCTTATCTTTGCCATCAGTCACCCACATGACCTTATCAAAAGCCTTGCTGAAATCCTACTAGATTACAAGAAAAGCATTGCCCTAATTTACATACCTGGTCACCTCTTCAAAAAATTCAGTCATGTTGGTCAGACAGGACCTCCCTGGATAAAACCAACATATAGTTTCCTGGTTTATCTCTTGCTCCTTTCTTGAATAATGGTACCAAATAGGCTGTCCTTCAGTTCTACGTTGGGGTACATGGGTCATTGGGATAACTTGATCACTGCCCAGTCAGGGAACACTTCAACAGTCAAGGACATTCAGCCTCTGATCTTCAGATAAGTGTCTTCCAAGGCAGCCTTCGAGATACACAATGCAGAAACTGATAGCCAGGTTCTGTACCCATGAAGATAGCCTCAAACATGATCTTGGGTTCATATCGTGCTACATGTGACCCCAATGTACAGTTCTGTAAAATCTTCCTTACTGTCCTGTTTTGATACCATGACCTTGATACTTATTATGATCTCTCTACCTTAATTAGTTTGTTCAGTCTTGGATTACTTGTTAGTTTGGTTAGACCCTTGGCATGCGACTCTTATCTTAAAAATGTGTTGCTGGAAAAGTGCAGCAGGTCAGGCAGCATCAAAGGAGCAGGAGAATCGACGTTTCGGGCATAAGCCCTTCTTCAGGAATGCCTGACCTGCTGCGCTTTTCCAGCAACACATTTTTCAGCTCTGATCTCCAGCATCTGCAGTCCTCACTTTCTCCTATGCGACTCTTATTCCAAACATGTAATTGCAGTCATTTGGTTTGCCATCAGCACCATCTTATTTTTAATTCTTTGTAATTACCCCTCTGCCTCAATTAATCAGATTACAGGTCATTCCTTCACTTGTTATTCCGCTGTTGACACTTTACTCACTGTCTGACACTCTTAAACTTTGACCTGTTGACACTCCATTCATAGCTCTTGCATGACATTTTGATCTCTCTGGGTGCTTTTCTTACTTCACTTGACAAAAGGGCAGTGCCCTAAAAGCTTGTGCATCTACCTTTTGAGGCTCAATGTACTTGTCCTTGATTAGCCCTTGTTTAAAAGCTAATAAAAATCTAATATTTTACAGGGCTGATAAAAAGTCATAGCCAGAAACCTTAATATCATATTTTGCTCTCCAGATACTGCTGATTGCCTTCAATGTTTTCTGTTTCACTTACTATCAAAACTGGGTTATTTCTGCAATTTAGGTTATCGTAATCTGACTAAATACAGGAAATATTATTATTTTGTTTCAGAAACACAAAGTAACTGCATGAACAGACATACCTGCACCAATGACCTGTTCAATCTTCACAGTGGATATGTCAATCTCTTTGGCAAATTCCCTCACAGCCTCATTGGGATCTTCATAAGTGAATGGATCAATATAGATCTTCATACCAGGTGTCACTGTGAAGAGAATATTGACCTATGTGAATATTCTGAAGTGAATAATAGGATTTTACACATGCCAGGAACTTTAGGATAATTGAAAATTTGCTGTACATTAAAATCACAACAATCGGATGAAGAAATCTATAGAAAAAAGTATTAAGTCCCAATGTAATCAGTGAGGTCATATTTCTAAGTTAGAAAGGTGATAAGACCTGAGGAAATGTTACCCTGACTTTAAAATTTGCAGTGCATATTTAGAATAGTTCAAAAGCACAACCTCAAATTTAATTCAGATAAATACGAGGTGCTGCATTTTGGGAAAGCAAATCTTAGCAGAACTTATACACCTGATGGTAAGGGCCTAGGGAGTGTTGCTGAAATAAGAGACCTTGCAGTGCAGGTTCATAGCTCCTTGAAATTGGAGTCGCAGGTAGATAGGATAGTGAACAAGGCGTTTGGTATGCTTTCCTTTATTGGTCAGAGAATTGAATGCAGGAGTCAGGAGGTCATGTTACGGCTGTACAGGACATTGGTTAGGCCACTGTTGGAATATTGCGTGCAATTCTGGTCTCCTTCCTATTGGAAAGATGTTGTGAAACTTGAAAGGGTTCAGAAAAGATTTACAACGATGTTGCCAGGGTTGGAGGATCTGAGCTACAGGGAGAGGCTGTACATGCTGGGGCTGTTTTCCCTGGAGCGTTGGAGGCTGAGGGGTGACGTTATAGAGGTTTACAAAATTATGAGGGGCATAGATAGGGTAAATAGGCAAAGCCTTTTCCCTGGGATCGGGGAGTCCAGAACTAGAGGGCATAGGTTTAAGGTGAGAGGGAAAGATGTAAAACAGACCTAAGGGGCAACTTTTTCATGCAAAGGGTGGTATGTATATGGAGTGAACTGCCAGAGGATGTGGTGGCGGCTGGTACAATTGCAACATTTAAGAGGCATTTGGATGGGTATACGAATAGGAGGGGTTTGGAGGGATATGGGCCGGGCGCTGGCAGGTGGGTCTAGATTGGGTTGGGATATCTGGTTGGCATGGACAGGTTGGACTGAAGGGTCTATTTGTACATCTCTATGACTCTAAGTGATATAAATAGATTTACTCGGTAAAAAAAGTAGGGAAATTGCACTGCATCATAGAACATAGAACAATCCAGCACAGAACAGGCCCTTCGGCCCACGATGTTGTGCCGAACATTTGTCCTAGCTTAAGCACCTATCCATGTACCTATCCAATTGCCGCTTAAAGATCACCAATGATTCTGACTCTGCCACTCCCACAGGCAGCGCATTCCATGCCCCCACCACTCTCTGGGTAAAGAAGCTACCCCTGACATCCCCCTGTACCTTCCACCCTTCACCTTAAATTTATGTCCTCTTGTAACACTCTGTTGTACCCAGGGAAAAAGTCTCTGACTGTCTACTCTATCTATTCCCCTGAACATCTTATAAACCTTTATCAAGTCACCCCTCATCCTTCACCGTTCCAATGAGAAAATGCCAAGCATTCTCAACCTATCCTCGTACGACCTATTCTCCATTCCAGGCAATATCCTGGTAAATCTCCTCTGGACCCTCTCCAAAGCATCAAGTCCAAGGTCTCCTCCACTGCCAATTCCAAGCCAGCCAGCGACTAGATGAAGAACACTTCATCTTCCATATTGTGACCCTTCAATCACATGGCATCAACACAGACTTCAGCAGTTTCTAAATCTCCTCTCCTTCCATGTCATCCCAAATCCAACCTTCCAATTCGACACTGCCCTCTTGACCTATCCTCCCTGTGCATCTACCCTCCCACATATCCGCTCCACCCTCCTCTCCACCGACCAATTGCAATTACACCCCCACCTGTATCTACCTATCGCCTTCCCAGCTAACGTCCCCATCCTTCTATTTATCTCTCAGCCCGCTTACCCTGCTCTCCACATTCCTGATGAAGGGCTTATGCCCAACATGTCGCCTCTCCTGCTCCTCAGATGCTGCTTGACCTGCTGTGCTTTGCAATGCCACCTTTCAGCTCTGAATCATGTGATGGTTGTTAATCTTTACAAAAGGCTAAGGCTTTGTGCTTTGGGAAAAGCCTGCAGTTTGTTTTTGAGCTATGTCTCCTTTGAGACCAGAGTGAACTGGGGAATGCTGTGAAACACAGTTAACTGGTTTCCTTGAATATGGTATCATTAGGTTCCAAGAAATGACTATGTGGCTCCTGAGGGTGCATTAGGGATAAACGGTTAAGAAGCAAAGGGTATATAAAAAAACAAATGGTTTAAAATCTGATTGAAGATTTGTAGCTCGGGTATCCGTTGTTGTGGTTCTGCTCGCCGAGCTGGAAGTTTTTGCTGCAAACGTTTCGTTCCCTGGCTAGGGAACATCATCAGTGCTGTTGGAGACTCGTGTGAAGCGCTGCTTTGATGTTTCTTCCGGTATTTATATTGGTTTGTTCTTGCCGCTTCCGGGTGTCAGTTTCAGCTGCAGTGATTTGTATGTGGGGTCCAGGTCGATGTGTCTGTTGGTGGATGTTCTTGCCGTTTCCGGGTGTCAGTTTCAGCTGTAGTGGTTTGTATATGGTGTCCAGGTCAATGTGTCTGTTGATGGAGTTTGGGGATGAATGCCATGCTTCTAGGAATTCTCTGGCTGTTCTCTGTCTGGCTTGTCCTATGATAGTGGTGTTTTCCCAGTCAAATTCATGTTGCTGGTTGTCTGAGTGTATGGCTACTAGAGATAGCTGGTCGTGTCGTTTTGTGGCTAGCTGATGTTCATGGATGCGGATTGTTAGCTGTCTTCCTGTTTGTCCTATATAGTGTTTTGTGCAGTCCTTGCATGGTATTTTGTAAACTACGTTAGTTTGGCTCATGCTGGGTATTGGGTCCTTTGTTCTAGTGAGTTGTTGTCTGAGCGTGGATGTTGGCTTGTGTGCTGTTATGAGTCCTAAGGGTCGCAGTAGTCTGGCTGTCAGTTCTGAGACGCTCCTGACATGTGGTAGAGTGGTTAGTCCTTTTGGTTGTGCCACAACTAAAAAGGACTAACCACTCTACCATACGTCAGGAGCGTCTCAGAACTGACAGCCAGACTACTGCGACCCTTAGGACTCATAACAGCACACAAGCCAACATCCACGCTCAGACAACAACTCACTAGAACAAAGGACCCAATACCCAGCATGAGCCAAACTAACGTAGTTTACAAAATACCATGCAAGGACTGCACAAAACACTATATAGGACAAACAGGAAGACAGCTAACAATCCGCATCCATGAACATCAGCTAGCCACTAAACGACACGACCAGCTATCTCTAGTAGCCATACACTCAGACAACCAGCAACATGAATTTGACTGGGAAAACACCACTATCATAGGACAAGCCAGACAGAGAACAGCCAGAGAATTCCTAGAAGAATGGCATTCATCCCCAAACTCCATCAACAGACACATTGACCTGGACACCATATACAAACCACTGCAGCTGAAACTGACACCCGGAAGCGGCAAGAACAAACCAATATAAATACCGGAAGAAACATCAAAGCAGCGCTTCACACGAGTCTCCAACAGCACTGATGATGTTCCCTAGCCAGGGAACGAAACGTTTGCAGCAAAAACTTCCAGCTCGGCGAGCAGAACCACAACAAAAACAAATGGGGTTGGATCAGTGGTCTTTACAGTTTTGCAGCTTCACTAGCTTCTGTAAGAGCACAATAATGTCTCTCCTTCCTCAAGAGGCTAAGGAAATTCAGCATGCCCACAAGGACTCTTACCCATTTTTATAGATGCATCATAGAAAGCATTCCATCTGGATGCATCATAGCATCGTATGGCAACTGCTCTGCTCAAGACTACAAGAAATGATGGACAATCATAAACACAGCATGGTCCATCACTCAAACCAGACTTTCAGCCATCGACTCCATCTATACTTCCTGCTACCTCGGGAAAGAAACCAACATAATCAAATCCCGCTTATGCTCTCTTCCACTCTCTTCCGTCAGGCATAAGATATAAAAGTTTGAATACACAAACAACTTCTTCCCCACTGTTAACAGACTTTCAAAAGGACCCCTCAAATATTACTTCTGATCTCTCTTTCTCTGCACCTTCTCTATGGCTGTAACACTGTATTCTGCACTCTGTTCTGCTACCCTGATGCACTTTGTATGTTACGATCTGCCTGTATAGCATGCAAAACACCACTTTTCACTGTATCTCAGTATATATGCCAAGAAGAAATCAATCAATCAACAAAGTGTATCTTTTGCATCTCAGTTTTAAATGAGTGTCTCTTTACTATGCAACTGTGTCCTCTAATTCAAGATTTCCCCATGCGTGGAAATATCTTCTCAACATCTATCCTATCAAACTCTCTCAGAATCTTGTATGTTTCAATAAGATCACCCTTGATTCTTCCAGAATAACACTATTCAGCTATTCTTAATAAGTCAACCCTTCACCCCAGGCATAAGCCTAATAAATCCCTCCTACTAGAAGGGAGACCATTTTGGATATGGTGTTTGGCAACGAAATAGGGGCTAAGTGTCAGATCTCTCAGTGAGAGAGCACTTCAGTGATAGTGACCACAACTCCCTGATCTTTACTATAGTCATGGAGAGGGATAGGCGCAGACGGTATGGGAAAGCATTTAATTGGGGGGAGGGAGATTTGCTATGCTATTAGGCAGGAACTTGATGTCACGAGGAATTAAGGGCTACGGGGAGAATGCTGGTAAGTGGAGTTGAAATGCCCATCAGTCATGATTGAATAGTGGAGTGAACTCGATGGGCCGAATGGCCTTACTTCCACTCCTATGTCTCATGGTCTTAGGTCTTATGGTCTTAACTTGAGCACCAAAATTAGGAACAGATGTTCTCAGGGAAATGTACAGCAGAAATGTGCATGGAGTGCTTGTTGATAGTGCTGGGTAGGTTTGTCCCACTGAGGTCAGGAAGGGATGGTAGGGTGAAGAAATCTTGGGTGACAAGGGATGTAGAACATCTAGTCAAGAGGAAGCAGGAAGCTTATTTAAGGTTGAGGATCCAACCCGACCTCAAATTTACCTAGTCCATCTCAGACTCCTCTCTCCCCTTCCTAGACCTCTCCATTTCTATCTTGGGCTACCGAATCAACACGGACATTCACTATAAACTGCCCGACTCCCACAGCTACCTAGACTACACCTCCTCCCACCCTGCCCCCTGTAAAAATGCCACCCCATACTTCCAATTCCTTCATCTCCACCGCATCTGCTCCCAGGAGGACCAACAACCCAGATGGCCTCCTTCTTCAAAGACCGCAATTTCCCTCTAGATGTGATCGATGACACTCTCCACCGCATCTCTTCCACTTCCCGCTCCTCCGCCCTTGAGCCCCGCTCCTCCAATCGCCACCAGGACAGAACCCCACTGGTCCTCAAATACCACCCCACCAACCTCCATATACATCGTATCTCTACCGTCATTTCCGCCACCTCCAAACGGACCCCACCACTAGGGATCTATTTCTCTCCCCACCCCTATCAGCATTCCAAAAAGACCACTCCCTCCGTGACTCCCTTGTCAGGTCCACAACCCCCACCAACCCAACCTCCACTCCCGGCACCTTCCCCTGCAACCACAAGAAATGTAAAACTTGTGCCCACACCTCCCTCCTTACTTCCTCCAAGGTCCCAAAGGGATCCTTCCATATCCACCACAAATTCACCTGCATCTCCACACACATCATTTACTGCATCTGCTGCATCCAATGTGGCCTCCTCTATATTGGGGAGACAGGCCACCTACTTGCAGAACATTTCAGAGAACACCTCTGGGACACCCGGACCAACTAACCCAACCACCCCGTGACTCAACACTTCAACACCCCCTCCCACTCCACCAAGGACATGCAGGTCCTTGGACTCCTCCATTGCCAGACCATTGCAACACGACGCCTGGAGGAAGAGCGCCTCATCTTCCGCCTGGGAACCCTCCAATCACAAGGGATGAACTCAGATTTCTCCAGTTTCCTCATTCCCCTCCCCCCACCTTGTCTCAGTCCCAACCCTCGAACTCAGTACCACCTTCCTAACCTGCAATCTTCTTCCTGACCTCTCCGCCCCATCCCTGCTCCGGCCTATCACCCTCACCTTAACCTCGTTCCACCTATTGCATTTCCAATGCCCCTCCCCAAAGTCCCTCCTCCCTACCTTTTATCTAAGCCTGCTTGGCACACTCTCCTCATTCCTGAAGAAGGGCTCATGCCCAAAACGCCGATTCTCCTGCTCCTTGGATGCTGCCTGACCTGCTATGCTTTTCCAGCAACACATTTTCAGTTAAAGTTGAGGAGGCAAGGGTCAGACAGAAGTCTAGAGGGTTACAAGGTAGCCAGGAAGGAACTGAAGAATGGATTTAGGAGAGCCAGAAGGAGGCATGAAAAAGCTTTAGTGGATAGGATTAAGACATTCTACACTTATGTGAGGAAGAAGAAGATGGTAGAGTGAGGGTAGTAGAAGGAACTTGCATCTGGAGTTGGAAGAGATGGGGGAGGTCCTTAATGAATACTTTGCTTCAGTATTCACTACTGAAAGGGACATTGACGATTGCAAGGAAAGCATGCGAGAACAGGTCATTGTAAGAAGGATGATGTGCTGAAAAGTTTGAAAAAAATAAGGATAGATATGTCCCCTCGGCCAGATGGGATATAAACAACATTGCTTTAGGAAGTGAGGGAAGAGATTGCTGTGCCTTTGGTGATGATCTTTGTGTCCTCACTGTCCACTGTAGTGCCAGATGATTGGAGGATTGCAAATGTTATTCCCTTGTTCAAGAAAGGCAATAGGGACAACCTGGGAACTTCAGACCAGTCAGTCTTACATCTGTGGTGGGCAAAGTATCGGAGATGATTCGAGAGATAGGATTTATGATTACTTGGAAAACCATTGTTTGATTACAGATAGACAGCATGGCTTTGTGAAGGGTAGGTCATACCTCACAAGCCTTATTGAATTCTTTGAGAATGTGACAAAACACATTGATGAAGGTAGAGCAATGGATGTGATGCACATAGGTTTCAGCAAAGCCTTTCATAAGGTTCTTCATGATAAGCTCATTCAGAAAGTAAGGAGGCATGGGATACAGGGAAATTTGGCTGTCTGTATACAGAATTGAGTGTTTTATGGAAGACAGAGGGTGGTAGTAGATGGACTATGTTTAGCCTGGTGCTTGGTGACGAGTGGTGTTCTGCGGGGATCTGTTCTGGGACCTCTACTCTCTGTGACTTTTTTTATAAATGACTTGGATGAGGAAGTGGAGGATGGGTTAATAAGTTTGCCAATGACATAAAGGTTGGTGGAGTGGTGGATAGTGTAAAGGACTGTTGTAAGTTGCACCAGGACACAGATAGGATGCAGAGCTCAGCTGATAAGTGGCAGATGAAGTTCAACGTGGAAAAGTGTAAAGTGATTCATGTTTTGAAGGTTAAATTTGAATACAGGGTTAAAGGCAGGATTTGATCCCTCAAAAGGCGTATGGGATATGTTGGTTTTCATTGGTGGGGGTTGAGTTTAAGAGCTGTGAGGTTATGCTGCAGCTGTATAGAGCCCTGGTTAGACACTTGGAATATTGTCTTCAGTTCTGGTCTCCTCATTAAAGGAAAGATGTGGAAGCATTTGGAAGGGTGCAGAGGAGATTTGTCGGGATGCTGCCTGGATCGGAAGACATGTCTTATGAACAACCATTGAGGGAGCTAAAGTTTTTTCTCACTGGAGTGAAGAAGGATGAGAGGTGACATGGTAGAGGTGTCCAAGATGATGAGAGACATAGATAGAGTGAAGAGTCAGACACTTTTCTTCAGGGCAGAAATGGCTATCACAAGGGGGCATAATTTTAAGGTGATTGGAGGAAGATTTAGGGAAGATGTCAGAGGTAGGTTCTTTACACAGAGAGCAGTGGGTGTGTGGAATGCACTGTCAGTGATGGTGGTAGAGTCAGGTACATTAGGGGCACTTAAGTGACTTTTGGATAGGCACATGGATGATAATACAGTGAAGGGTATGTAGGTTAGTTTGATCTTAGCGTAGGATTAAAAGCTGGCTCAATACCAAGGGCTGAAGGGCCTATACTGTGTTGTACTGTTCTATGTTCTATGTACATTTATAACAAGACTTCCATATTTTAAAGTCCTACTTCTTATCAACAAAACCCAAAGTTCCATGTGCCTTCTTAACTACTTCCTACAACTGAATGCTAATTTCTGTTTTTCATGTATAAGAACACATAGATCTCTTCATATAGCACAGCATTGGAGTCACTCTCCATTTAAATAAATAATAGTTCACCTTAGATTCTTCTGACCAAAGTGCATGACTTCATGTTTTCCTACATCAATGTGCTAATTTGTTGTCCATTCACTCAGAAGAAAGTGAGGACTGCAGATGCCAGGGATCACAGTTGAAAAGTGTGGTGCTGGAAAAGCATAGCAGGTCTGGCAGCATCCAAGGAGCAGGAGAGTTGGCGTTTCAAACCTACGCTCACCAGGAATGAGGCTCATTCCTAATGAAGAGCTTATGCTTGAAATGTCAACTCTCCTGCTCCTTGGATGCTGCCTGTCACTGTGCTTTTCCAGCACCACACCATCCTTTCATTCAAGCTATATCCCCATGCCGATTCCTTAGATCCTTATCACAACTTGCCATCTTCTGTATTATCAGCAAATCTGGATACCTTACACCATCCGCCACATCTTCTCTGAGAAATCATAAAAATGGATTGTAAATAATTAAGTCCCGAGGACAGATCCTTGTGACACTCCATTGGTTATGTCTTTCAAAACTGAAAAAAATGCATTAATCATGACTTTTATCTTCTGAATGTTAACCAATTTTCAATGCACAAAGCTTGTCTCTGACAATATAACAAAGACTGTGTCACATGCATGTTATACAGTTGGAAAAATGGAGGGCTAAAGGTAGGAAGAAAGGGAATGCGGATTGGGAAGTACTATTGAATTGTTTCAGTGTTTCTTGCATCCAACAGACTGTGAAAAGGGTTTGAAGGAAGGTATCTCTGGGGATTCTGTACTGTCAACACTACCAGGATCAGAGTGAGAGGTTTCATGAATGTCCATCTTGCTGATGTTTATTGTTTCCGTGGACACAGAATGGAATGTGCTGTTGGTGAATACAGCTCAAGGATTACTTAGAGCTAAGTGAGAGATTGTACATGATATAGACTAACGTATTAACATTTAATGCTTTACACTCATTTAATCAACCTCCATTTGGTACCTGGGATATTCTTTAAGTTGAGGCAAAAATCTTCAACAGATTTCTTTGAGAATACATAGGATGCATGGATTTACTTCTAATCATTGTTTAGAAGGGTGAGCACAGGAACTGAGTAGCATGGCAGCCTTTCTGCAGGCGAAATGTTTCAGGATCTCCATTAGAAAGTAGAAGTGTACCATTGTTGCTGAGGGAATAGGCACCTGGATTAGAATCTATAAGAAATTCCGTAATGCTTGGATATTTAGGTTGAATGGCAGTCATGTTCCCATATGATCTCCATCTTTAACAATCACATACATCTCTGAGATAATCTTCTGCGAACATAAAGGAAAATTTCTATTCATTTTAATTTTCAAACATTGAATTATTGTTCATTAATTGTAGGTGGAAAGTTTGCCTCAGCTAACTGAGAGATGATTGGCAGGATTGGATTTGTTCTGCTCTTTATAAATGGGACACACCTAGGCATGTTTCCACAATGTTAGGAAATTGCCAGTGTTTTTACAGAACCAGACAGGTTAGCTAAGGACATTGCTAGAAGTTTTTGCAGAAGTTTTCAATACAGCAGCTGGCCTGGCCAATATTTATTGCCTATCCCAACTTTCCCTGAAGAAGGTAGATCCACAATGCCATTAGGAAATGAATTCAAGGATTTTACCTAACACGGAAGGAATAGCAATTCATTTCCAAGTCTGGATGGTTAGAAGTTAGAGGGAAACTTGCAAAACATGGAATTTCCATGTATCTGCTGTCTTTGTCCTTTTAAATGGATGTGGCCATAGATTTGGAAAGTGTTGCTGAATAGCTTTGGTCAAATTTCTGCAATGCATCTTATAGATGGTAAACATTGCTGCTACTGGACAGAGATCGAGTGTATGTTTGTGAATGTGATGAAATCAACCTGGACATATTGTCCTGAATGGTGTCAAGCTTTGACTGCTGTTGGAGCTAAACTCATTTAAGCAAGTGTGGAATATTCCAACACATTCCTGACTTGTGCTTTTTCAGGGGTGGACAGGCTTTGGGGAGTCAGGAGATGAGTTACTCACCTCTAAACCTGTTTTTATAGTCACTATATTTATATGGCTAGAATATTTTATTTTTCAGGTAAACTCCAAGATGTTGATAATGGAATTCAGTGATGGCAATGCAATTGAGTGCCAAGGAACAATGGTTAGATTTTCTCTTTTTGGAGATGGTCATTGCCTGGCATATGTGTGAAACAAATATTACTTGCAAATTTTGAGTCCATGCCTGCATATTGTGCAGGTATTGCTACATTTGGACATGGACTGTTTCAGTATCTGAGGAGTCACTAATGATGCTGAACATTGTGCAATCAGCAGGAATGTCCCCAGTTCTGACTTGATGAAGACGTGCAGGGCATTGATGAAGCAGCTGAAGATAGTCGGGCCAAACACATGACATTGAGGACTCCTGGAGAAACTTTCTAAGGTGAGAATATTGAGCTCCAACAAGAAAAACCATCTTCCTTTCTGCCACATATGATTTCATCCAGTGGAGAGTTTCACCCCTAATTGTAACTGACTCCAGTTCAGCTCCTTGATGACACACTCTATCAAATGCTATTTTGATGCTAAAGACTGGCTGTCGCACTTCACTGCAGGAATTTAGCCTACTTGCCCATGTTTTTTTCACTAAGACTGTGATGAAGTCAGGAGCTGAGTGACCCTAGAAGAACCCAAACTGAGAATTCCTGATGAAGGGGCTTATACCTGAAATGTCGATTCTCCTGCTCCGCAGATGCTGCCTGACCTGCTGTGCTTTTCCAGCACAACACTCTTGACTGTTGCTTGATGGCCCTGTTGATGATACCTTCCAATGACTTCTGATAATTGAGATTCTGGAGTAGAGTGGTGCTGGAAAAGCAAAGCAGTTCAAGCAGCATCCAAGGAGCAGGAAAATTGACGCTGCGGGCAAAAGCCCTTCATCAGGAATTCCAAATCCTGTCCTAATTCTATCTACAAGTTGGCTGATACACCACCGTTGTAGGCTTGATCCCAAACAATGACAAGACAGAATACAGGAAAGTGCTTGGTGGCATGGTACAAAGATAATAATCTTTTCCTCAACATCAGTAAAAGGAAAGAGCTGATCATTGACTTCAAGAAGGAAGGTGGAGGGCATGCCCTTGTCTACATCAATGGTGGTGAGGTGAAGATGATCCACAGTATCAAGTTGTTGAGTGATGATCGCCAACAATCTATCCTGATCTACCCATATTGATGCGATGGTCAAGAAAGCACCATGATGCCTTTATCTCCTTAGGAGGCTAAGGAAATTCTGCAGGAATTCCTGATGAAGGGCTTTTGCCCGAAATGTCGATTTTCCTGCTCCTTGGATGCTGCCAGAACTGCTGTGCTTTTCCAGCACCACTCTACTCCAGAATCTCAATTATCAGAAGTCATTGGAAGGTATCATCAACAGGGCCATCAAGCAACAGTCAAGAGTGTTGTGCTGGAAAAGCACAGCAGGTCAGGCAGCATCTGCGGAGCAGGAGAATCGACATTTCAGGTATAAGCCCCTTCATCAGGAATTCTTAGTTTGGGTTCTTCTAGGGTCACTCAGCTCCTGACTTCATCACAGTCTTAGTGAAAAAACATGGGCAAGTAGGCTAAATTCCTGCAGTGAAGTGCGACAGCCAGTCTTTATAGGTTTGAAATAATGACTCCTCAGTTGTAGAATTTTGGAAAATGGACGGAGTCTGCTTGCAGTATTACCCCTTCAAATCAGGAGACTTGTGTCCCAAGAATTTCAGACTTTGCAGATGAAGATTGTCTGTGTCACTGAAGAAAAGTAGATAATGATGGTTTCTCCTGTTGTTTTGACAGATGAGTGGTCAGCATACGAAAAATAAAAGGTCAGTCTGGATTGATGTCTCAAGAATGACATTAGAACAAATTTCTACAATCATAAATGATTAGTGTTGAAGGGATCTGTAGAACCATTGGCTTTGTGGAGCCATTGGCTTTGTGTGCACTCACTTGTTCATAGATCCTTGACTCTGTCCTCCGCAAATATTGATTCCTTGTTGACAGAGATTTTCCACTTGGAACTGTCCAAGGTTATATATCCCCCCAAGATTTGGAATCCATTTTGCAAGCTCTGTAGTTGGTCTTCAGAATGCCCTTGAATCTATATTTGAGATGTCCTGTGAACGGGTTCCCCATGCTCAGTAGGCTGAACAGTTCAGTGTAATTGCAATCTGTCAAACTCAACTCAGATGATGTAAGATCTAGTTATGTTGCCATTGTCAGACATTGCCGCTGATTGTGTAGTAAATCCAGCAGTAAATAAAGAGTAAATTAGTGCCTGTGATAAGCTGATATTCTGACTTGGTTACTCTGAATTGGCCTAACTTGCGATTTCTTGTCAGAAGACCATACTGACCATTCAGACTAGTGTTAGACTTCACAAGAGTGCAAAATCGTGGGCCACTGGATCATCTAACATTGAGATCTCCCTGTGAAATGTTATGCAAAACCTGAAGTGTGGCTGCTCCTGGGAGAAATGTACCATGCAGCCTGACACCATTGGCTCAAAAGTGTCAAACTGATCTGCTTGTCATCTAAACACCACAGCCAAGCTCCAGGCAATGGGTCAGGGATGAATAAGAACTAATGCCAGTTTGGCAGCCACTGTTAAGAAGTAGGAGTACAATTTAAGTTTTGTTGAGACATGTTTATGTTGAAGGTGTGGAAGATGGTGAAGGTAGATACACTTGTCAACTGTTTCTGCCACAGTTTTCAAACAGGCTACAACTGTGTAAGACACTGAAAATGAGGAGGGGCAGAGAAAGTCCGAACATTAGGATGTCAGGGCTCCTTTCTCTTGTCTGCAGGGGGCCAGCATGAAATTCCAGTACAGGCAACCATGGAAACTGACGCCAAGGTGGACACTCTACACCAGAACCAACAGGTTAGGCAATCATAAATGCCACATGTTCTTCAACCAAAGAACCTGAGGAGGGTGGTGATCTTGAAGAGAATGCCACCTGGCTGTTTCTCCAGATGCAGCCACAATGGCCTTAGATATCATGGTGGATAGCAGGCTGAGCAGAAAGATTTTCCTACTGCTAATTCCTGGCATTTTTAGATGCAGCTTACAAGTTTCAAATAATAGTCAGATGTGAATAAATTGAATTAAAAACAAATCACACCCTTACTGCTTTACTGTGTTTTTATTTTAGATTTTAAAAAATTTGCAGAAAAATCACGTTATAAAGGGGTCTACTTGGCTATGTCAAATGTTTGCTTAATGTAAATAGCCAAATACCCTTGAAGATGACATGTTGGGATTTTACTGTACTACTTTTGGGATATGGAAATCCTTCATGGTGAACCATGTGGACCAATATGATGCCAGTCTTAACTTTCATGATTAACCATGGTTGACTTATCCCATTCCTAAAACAATGCTTTTCCACTAGATATATGTTTGAGCCAGAAACTATTCAACTTCTAAACTGTCTTTGCTTCTAAACTGCTTCCCGAACCTACTCCAGGCAGCTTGACCGCTATTTCTTTATAATTATACTCATTTCAGTTTGGAACAGTTGCTTCTGACTTAAGTTTCTTTCTCTCTAATTACCTTATGGTCACTGTTTTGTGATGGATCTTCTATTCTGAGATAATTTAGTAAACCTGCCTCATTATACATTACCAGCTTGGGATGGCACGGTGGCTCAGTGGTTAGCACTGCTGCCTCACAGCACCAAGGTCCTAGATTCGATTCCAGTCTTGGGTGACTGTCTGTGTGGAATTTGCACTTTCTCTGTGTGGGTTTCCTCCGGGTACTCTGATTTCCTCCCACAGTCCAAAGAATTGGCCATTGTAAATTGCCCATAGTGTTAGGTGCATTAGTCAGAGGGAAATGGGTCTGGGTGGGTTACTCTTCTGAGGGTCGGTGTGGACTGTTTGGGCCGAAGGGCCTATTTCCACACTGTAGGGAATCAAATCTAATCAATCAAAAGATTGAAAACAACCTGATCTCTGTTTGAATCACAACCCATTCTTTATGAATTCTACCACTGCAAATCTATCTCAATCTATTTGAACATGAAAGTCACTCATGTTTAAGATACTACTTTTATGTGCCCTCACTACCTCCTGATTTATTAATCTGTCCCTCAGAATAACTGCTGTTTGGCAGCCTTTAGATTACTCCTACCAGTGTCTTCATCCGCCTGTTATTTCATACGTCTATCCATCTAGATTCCATATCTTTTGTGTCAGACTATTTCTTGCTTTGTATGTATTCCATCCTGAATTATCAAATTTCCCCATTCCCTTTTCATTCTGCCTTCCCTTTTCAAAAATCATATATCCCTGCATACTTAGTTCCAGCTGACCATCTGTTTGTAACCATATCTCTGCAATGGTTGTAAGAATGTATCCAATAGCCTCTATATTGCGGGTTATTTCATTTACTTTATTTTCAATACTTTGCGCATTACAGTAAAGAACTATTAATTATGCCATTTTACTACTTTCCCCCTTGTACCCTAATTATTGCAATTTTTCTATATTTGTACACTCCTGTCCAACTCTGAATATCATTATTCCAAATACTAGCCCTATATTGCTGCTGTATCCTTTTACTTTGCAAGCCTATATTTCCCCTCTCCCAATCTCCCTTTCCTCTAATTTGGTAAACATCCTTTCAAACAAACTTAAAGTATTTGAAAATTGCTTACAAATGGTTGACAGCCAAAACAAATAACTGATGAACTACCTATAATGAAGAAGGGCCTACCAAGAGGGGACTGTCTATAGGGATTGTAATGAAGGCAACTAGATGGACCTCATAGGATAAGAGTTCCTAATTGCGGCATTAATCTGGCTCATCAGGGAGCCCTGGCTGACAGATAAGGACAGGAGTGTCAGACATCCTGTGTAATCTGACAGCTGGCTCTGAGGGAGCTGGATTTGTAAAATACTTTCCACAGTAAATAAAGGGTGAGTTGGTGATGGGATCCTAGCCTCTCTGAAATTATTTCAGTGTCCTGGATTAATTTTACATAATGAAACTGGCCAAGTGTTTAGAACATCAGTGGGGTGGGGAGGGGAGGGATGAGGGGTATTCTTTAGACAAGAGATCATAACTCTGTTAGATTCAAGGTTTTTATTGAAAAAGACTAGTATGGCCTGAAATCAAAGGTCTCAGGCAAGGAAGGTCCATTTTAATAAGATCAGGTTTAATTCGACCAGAGTGCATTAGAAACAGATGTTCCTGGGCAAATTGGTTTCAGAACAGTGGGTTGCATTCAATAAGGAAATGGAGTCAGTACAGCATCAACACGTTCCAATAAAGAGCAAGGGTGGGATTAATACATGTGGTGGGTCCCAGAAACCTTGGGATATGGGAGAGAGAGAAAGGAGGCTTATGGCCGATACAGAGGGCTCAAACAGCAGATGCCATAGAGAAGCATAGAATGTGCAAGAGGGTGCTTACAAAGGAAATTAGGAGAGTAAAAATGGGGTATGAAAGGATACTGATAAGCAAAATAAAGGAAAATCTGAAGCTATTTTACAAGTACATTAAGGGTAAAAGGATAATGGGGAAAGAGTAGGACCTATTAAAGACTCGTTGGTATGGATCTGAAGGATATAGATGGGTTTCTAAAGTTAAAAGGATAATGGGGAAAGAGTAGAACCAATTAAAGCTTTATACCAGTGTTCATGCAGTTACAGAAATGAGGGAAAGGGCTATGACATAATTAAAGAAATTAACAGAGACAGAGATGACTTTCGGAATGATCTGGCAGGCTTAACAGTAACTCTGATGATGGAGTAGGTAGTGAACAGTCAGATACAGCATGCAGCGAGTCTGTGAAGAGCGACTGACACTTGATAGGGCAAAGTTTCAGTCAATTTGATGGGTTGAAGTGTGTCTATTTAAATACAGGAAGTAAAAGAAATAAGGGTGACAAACTCAGATCATGGATCAGTACTTGGAACTATGATGTTATGGCCATTACGGTGACGTGGTCATCACAGGGGCAGGAATGGTTGTTGGATGTTTGAGGGTTTGGCTGTTTCAAAAGGAATAAGGTGATGGGCGTAGAAGTGACATTGCTAAATCAGGGATAGTATCACAGCTACTGAAAGGGAGGTTGTTGAGAGGGTTTGTGCACTGAGTCAGTGTGGGTGGAAGTCAGAAACAGGAAAGGAGCAGTCACTTTACTGGGAATTTTCTATAGGCCCCTCAATAGCAACGTGGCATGGCGAAGCAGACTGGGAGGAAGATTTTGGAAAGGTGCAGAGGTAACAGAGTTGTTGTCATGGGATGGCTTCCCTAATATTGATTGGAATGATTTGTTCAAAGAGTTTGGATGGAGCAGTTTTTGTTGGGTATGTCGAGGAAGAGTTCCTGATGCAATATGTAGAATAGGCCGACTAGAGGGGAGGCCATATAGGATTCGGTGCTTGGCAACAAACCATGCCAGGTGTCAGATCCCTCAGTGGGAGAGCATTTTGGTAATAGTGATCACAACTCCCTGACTTTTACTGTACTTATGGAAAGGGATAGAAGCAGACTGTATGGAATTTATTTGGGGGAGGGCGAATTACAATGTTATTAGATAGGAACTGGGGTGCCTGGATTAGGAACAAATGTTCTCAGGGAAATGCACAGCGGAAATATGGAGATCGCTAGGAAGCACTGGCTGATGGTGTTGGACAGGTTTGTCCCACTGAGACAAGGAAGGGATGAGGGGTTGGCAGATCAGACATGACCTCCCTTTAAAACCATGCTGACATAAGCACAAAGATCATAGAATAGTACAGCACAGTACAGGTCCTTCAACTCTCGTTATTGTGCTAGCCTTCTATACTATCTAACATAAAACGAACCTACATAGCTTTCATTGTACTAACTACCATGTGCCTATCCAAGAGTCACTTAAATGTCCCTTATGTATCTAACTCTAATACCACTGTTGGCAGTGCATGCCACGCACCCACCACTCTCTGAGTAAAGAACCTATCTCTGATATCTCCCCCTAATCCTTCTACCAATTACCTTTAAATTATGCCCTCTCGTGATAGCCATTTCTGTCATGGGAAAAAGTCTTTGGCTATCCATTCTATCTATGCCTCTTAACGTCTTGTACACCTCCGTCGGGTCACCTCTCATCCTGTTTTGCTCTAATGAGAAAAGCCCTAGCTCCCTCAACCTTTCTTCATAAGACATGCCCTCCAGTCCAGGCAGCATCCTGGTAAATCTCCTCTGCATCGTCTCTATAGCTTCCACATCTTTCCTATAATGAGGCAACTAGATCTGAACACAATATTCAAAGTGTGGTTTACCCAGGACTCTACAGAGCTGCAGCATAACCTTGTGGCTCTTAAACTCAATCCCCCTGCTAATGAAAGCCAATACACCCTTCTTCATATCCCTGTCAACCTGGGTGGCAACTTTCAGGGATCAATGGACATGAACTCCAAGATCGCTCTGTTTCTCCACACTGCCAAGAATCCTGCCTTTAACTCTGTATTCTGCACTCAAATTCAAGCTTCCAAAGTGAATGACTTTACAGTTTTCCAGGTTGAACTCCATCTGCCATTCATCAACCCAACTCTGCATCCTGTCAATGTCCTGTTACAGCTTAGAACTTACAACAGCCTTCCACACTATCCACAACTCCATCAATTTTAGTGTCACTGGCAAACTTACTAACCCACCTTTCCACTTCCTCATCCAAGTCATTTATAAAAGTCACAAAGAGCAGAGATCCCAGACTGAAGCCTGTGAAACACCCCTGGTCACCGTGCTGCAGGTTGAACACTTTCCATCTATTATCACCCCCTCTGTCTTCTATGAGATAGCCAATTTTGTTTCCAGTTAGTCAGATTTCCTTTTATCACATGCCTGCTTACTTTCTCAATGAACCTACAATGGGGAACCTCACCAAATACCTTGTACACCGCATCTGCTACACTGTCTTCATCAACATGTTGGTCAGATCCTCAAAGAATTTAATAACATTTGTTAGGCATGACCTGCTCCTCACCAAGCTATGCTAACTGTCTCGAATCAAACTATTGTATTCTAAGTAACCATAAATCCTGTCTCTCAGAATTCTCTCCAATATTATGCACAACACCCGACATAAAAGTGAAAGGTCTGTGATTCCCAAGATTGTCCCTATTCGCTTTCTTGAGCAAAGGAATAACATTTGCCACCCTCCAATCATCTGTCACTACTCCAGTGGATAATGAGCATGAAAAGATCATCACCAAAGGTGCAGCAATCTCTTCCCTCACTTCCTGTAATAACCTTGGGCATATCCTGTGTGGTCCAGAGGATTTATCTATTCTTATATTTTTCAACATTTTCAGCACTTCCTCCTTCCTAACATCAACCTGTTCTAGCATATCAGTATGTTTCATGCTGTTGTCAGAAAGTCCCTCTCAGTGGTGAATACGGAAACAAAATATTCATTATGGACCTCCCCTAGTTCCTCCGACTCCAGGCGCAAATTCTCTCCACTATCCCTGATCGGCCTTACCCTCATGAGAATGACGAGGACGAGAACGAGAACGAGGGTAGGTCCGATCAAGGACAGTAGTGGGAGATTGTGTATTGAGTCGGAGGAGATAGGAGAGGTCTTGAACGAGTACTTTTCTTCAGTATTTACGAACGAGAGGGACCGTATTGTTGAAGAGGAAAGTTTGAAACGGACTGGTAAGCTAGAAGAGATACTTGTTAGGAAGGAAGATGTGTTGGACATTTTGAACAACTTGAGGATAGACAAGTCCCCCGGGCCTGACGGGATATATCCTAGGATTATGTGGGAAGCAAGAGAGGAAATTGCAACACCGTTGGCAATGATCTTTTCGTCTTCACTGTCAACGGGGGTGGTACCAGGGGACTGGAGAGTAGCGAATGTTGTGCCCCTGTTCAAAAAAGGGAATAGGGATAACCCCGGGAATTACAGGCCAGTTAGTCTTACTTCTGTGGTAGGCAAAGTAATGGAAAGAGTACTGAGGGATAGGATTTATGAATATCTGGAAAGACACTGCTTGATTAGGGACAGCCAGCACGGATTTGTGAAGGGTCTTGCCTTACAAGTCTTATTGAATTCTTTGAGGAGGTGACCAAGCATGTGGATGAGGGTAGAGCATTGGATGTAGTGTACATGGATTTTAGTAAGGCATTTGATAAGGTTCCCCATGGTAGGCTTATGCAGAAAGTCAGGAGGCATGGGATAGAGGGAAACTTGGCCAATTGGATTGAAAACTGGCTAACCGGTCGAAGTCAGAGAGTGGTGGTAGATGGTAAATATTCAGCCTGGAGCCCAGTTACAAGTGGAGTTCCGCAGGGATCAGTTCTGGGTCCTCTGCTGTTTGTAATTTTTATTAATGACTTGGATGAGGGAGTCGAAGGGTGGGTCAGTAAATTTGCAGACGATATGAAGATTGGTGGAGTTGTGGACAGTGAGGAGGGCTGTTGTCGGCTGCAAAGGGACTTAGATATGATGCAGAGCTGGGCTGAGGAGTGGCAGATGGAGTTCAACCCTGCCAAGTGTGAGGTTGTCCATTTTGGAAGAACAAATAAGAATGCTGAATACAGGGTTAACGGTAAAGTTCTTAGTCAGGTGGAGGAACAGAGGGATCTTGGGGTCTATGTACATAGATCTTTGAAAGTTGCCACTCAGGTGGATAGAGCTTGTAAGAAGGCCTATGGTCCATTAGCGTTCATTAGCAGAGGGATTGAATTCAAAGTCGTGAAGTGATGTTGCAGCTGTACAGGACTTTGGTTAGGCCACATTTGGAGTACTGTGTGCAGTTCTGGTCGCCTCACTTTAGGAAAGATGTGGAAGCTTTGGAGAGGGTGCAGAGAAGATTTACCAGGATGTTGCCTGGAATGGAGAATAGGTCGTACGAGGACAGGTTGAGAGTTCTCGGCCTTTTCTCATTGGAACGGCGAAGGATGAGGGGTGACTTGATAGAGGTTTATAAGATGATCAGAGGAATAGATAGAGTAGACAGTCAGAAACTTTTTCCCCAGGTACAACAGAGTATTACAAGGGGACATAAATTTAAGGTGAAGGGTGGAAGGTATAGGGGAGATGTCAGGGGTGGGTTCTTTACCCAGAGAGTGGTGGGGGCATGGAATGCGCTGCCCGTGGCAGTGGTAGAGTCAGAATCATTGACGACCTTTAAGCGGCAATTGGATAGGTACATGGATGGGTGCTTAATCTAGGATAGATGTTTGGCACAACATCGTGGGCCGAAGGGCCTGTTCTGTGCTGTATTGTTCTATGTTCTATGTTCAATCTGGCCATTCTTTTGTTCCTCACATAGGTGTAGAATGCCTTAGAGTTTTCCTTATTCCTATCCACTGAAGCTTTCTTATAGCCCCTTCTTGCTCTCCTAAATAGATTATTCAGCTCCTTCCTACCTACTTTGTAACCCTTTAGACGTCTGTCTGATCCTTGCTGCCTCAGCCTTAATTAACCTTCCTTCTTCCTCTTGACTAGATGTTCTACTTCCTTTGTCAGCAGATGAGGGCAATGCTTTTTGATGTCATGTGCATGGACTCAGCAAGGCCTTTGGTAAGGTTCTGCATGGAAAACAAATTGCAAAAGTTGTAAAAGCCATGGGATTCATGGAAATTTGGCAAATTGGATCTAGAATTAGCTGAGTGGTAGGAAGCAGAGGGGAACGATTGAGGATTTTTTTTGGAACTGGAAGCCTGAATCCTTATGATGTCCACTTGTGTAATGATGCTGTGGCTTTAAGAAGTTATTTTATCCTGTTTTGTTTTGAAGAGAAGTTCCAGTAAATCAGAGACGTAGAGGAAAGGATAGCAAAGATGATTCTTGATAGGAGTGAGAGAGGCAGGGTAGTTGTCATGGGGGACTTCAACTTTCCAAATATTGACTGGGATCACTATAGTATGAGTACTATAGATGGGTCAGTTTTTGTCCAGTGTGTGCAGGAGGGCTTCCTGACACAGTATGTCGACAGGCCAACAAGGGGCGAAGCCGCATTAGATTTGGTACTGGGTAATGAGCCTGGCCAGGGGTTAGACTTGGAAGTAGGTGAGCACTTTGGTGATAGTGATCACAATTCTGTTATGTTTACTTTAGTGATAGAAAGGGATAGGTGTATACCACTGGGGGAAAGGCAATTAGGATGCGATTAGGCAAGATTTAGGAAGCATAGGATGGGGAAGGAAACTGCAGGGGATGGGCATATTAGAAATGTGGAGCTTATTCAAGGAAAAGCTCCTGAGTGTCCTAGATAAGTATGCACCTGTCAGGCAGGGAGGAAGCTGGAGAGCGCGGGAGCTGTGGTTTACGAAGGAAGTGAAATCTCTGGTCAAGAGGAAGAAGGAGGCTTATATTAGGACGAGATATGAAGGCTCAGTTAGGGAGCTTGAGGGTTACAAGGTAGCCAGTGAAGACCTAAAGAGAGAGCTCAGAAGAGCCAGCAGGAAACGTGAGAGGTTGTTGGCAGATAGGATCAGGGTAAACCCTCAGGCTTTCTATAAGTATTTAAGGAATAAAAGAATGATGAGTGTAAGATTAGGGCCAATCAAGGATAGTAATGGGAAGTTGTATGTGGAGTCAGAGGAGATAGGGAAAGCACTAAATAAATATTTTTCGGCAGTATTTTCACTCTACATAACGACAATGTTGTCGAGGAGAATACTGAGATACAGGCTACTAGACTAGGTGGGATTGTGGTCACAAGGAAGAGGTATTAGGAATCCTGCAGAGTGTGAAAATAGATAAGTCCCCTGGGCCAGATGGAATTTATCCTAGGATCCTCTGGGAAGCCAGGGAGGAGATTGCCGAGCCATTGGTATTGATCTTTAAACCGTCGTTGTCTACAGGAATAGTGCTAGAATACTGGAGGATAGCAAATGTGGTTCCCCTGTTCAAGAAGGGGAGTAGAGACATCCCTGGCAATTATAGACCAGTGAGCCCTACTTCAGTTATTGGTAAAGTGTTGGAAAAGGTTATAAGAAAAAAGATTTATAATCATCTAGAAAAGAATAATTTGATTTGGTTTTGCGAAGGGTCGGTCACAAACCTTATTGAGTTCTTTGAGAAGGTGACCAAACAGGTAGATGAGAGTAAACCGGTTGATGTGATGCATATGATTTTAAGCAAGGCCTTCGATAAGGTTCCCCACAGTAGGCTATTGTACAAAATGCGGAGGAATCGGATTGTGGGAGATATACCAGTTTGAATCAGTAATTGTCTTGCTGAAAGAAGACAGAGGGCGGTGGTTAATGGGAAATGTTCATCCTGGAGTCCAGTTACTAGTGGTGTACCACAAGGGTCGGTGTTGGGTCCACTGCTGTTTGTCTTTTTTATAAACGACCTGGATGAGGGCGTAGAAGGCTGGGTCAGTCAATTTGCAGACGACACTGAGGTCGGTGGAGTTGTGGATAATGACGAACGATGTTGTAGGTTAGAGAGAGACATAGATAAGCTGCAGAGCTGGGCTGAGAAGTGGCAAATGGAGTTTAATGCGGACAAGTGTGAGGTGATTCACTTTGGTCGGAGTAACCGGAATGCAAAGTGCTGGGTTAATGGTAAGATTCTTAGTAGTGTAGATGAGTAGAGAGATCTTGGTGTCCAAGTACACAGATCCTTGGAAGTTGCCACTCAGGTTGACAGGGTTGTTAAGAAGGCATACAGTGTTTTAGCTTTTATTCATAGAGGGAACAAGTTCCAGAACTATGAGGTTATGCTACAGCTGTACAAAACTCTGGTGCGGCCGCACTTGGAGTATTGTGTACAATTCTGGTCACCGCATTATAGGAAGGAAGTGGAAGCTTTGGAAAGGGTACAGAGGAAATTTACTAGGATGTTGCCTGGTATGGAGGGAAGGTCTTACGAGGAAAGGCTGAGGGACTTGAGGCTGTTTTCGTTGGAGAGAAGAAGATTGAGAGGTGACTTAATAGAGACATATAAGATAATCAGAGGGTTAGATAGGGTGGACAGGGAGAGCCTTTTTCCAAGTATGGTGACAACGAGCACAAGGGGGCATAGCTTTAAATTGAGGGGTGATAGATATAGGACAAATGTCAGAAGTAGTTTCCTTACTCAGAGAGTAGTAAGGCTATAGAATGCTTTGCCTGCAACGGTAGTAGATTCACCAACTTTAAGTACATTTAAGTCGTCATTGGACAAGCATATGGACGTACATGGAATAGTTTAGGTTAGATGGGCTTCAGATTGGTGTGACAAGTTGGCACAACATCGAGGGCCAAAGGGCCTGTACTGCGCTGTAATGTTCTATGTAAATACCTTGTGATGACTTGGGATTTCATTTTTAAAGTTGGAACAAATAGAAGCAGGCTGGGTGAGTGTGGCCAGCTCTCAAAGGCCAGGGTTTCTAGTCTTTTTTTTTGCTTTTAGGTTTAGCTTTCAGCAGCTGTTGTTGTGGACTTGAAGTAGAAGCAGTTATTTCTTTCCTCCCTCGATTCCAGCCAAAAGCTGGGGCTTCTCTTCCTAGGATGCTAGATTGCATACAAGACAAAATCTGAATTTCCCTTTTTACCAAAGTGTGTTTATGTATGTTACCATATTGGAACAGTTAATTAGTAACAATTACTGCACCTATTATTCTGTTATGTTTTCCAATGGAGTTGTTATTCTGAACACTTATAGTTTAACTGTGTAGAGGGGAACATCGATTATCCAAAGATGAATTATCCGAACATCAGATTATCTGAAGGAGATCTCGAGGTCCTGCTAGAAACATTATATCTAAGACGTGTTTCCAACACCGTCCTTTGCTTACACTGATTAAAAGTGAACTCGGCTAACTGAAATGCTGCTGAGAACAGTCCTGGGCTGATGGGAGCCCAGGCACCGACTCCAAATGACCAACTGCTCACCCTCGCTCTCTCCCCAGACACCTTCCCTGGAGTTCTACACAGGGATGTACCCTAAACCTCCATTCCCTAGATAATCTCTCCAACATTGTCCGGTACAAGGCAAATTGGGAACCTGTCAAAAAGTTGAGTAAAAATTTGTGTGTGTGTGTCTGCGTGCATGCGTGCACGTTATTTGGAGACTCACCCGCAACCACCACCCCCAAGGTAAGCAAGTTTAGCTTGGGGGGGGGCATGGGGGTGGTGTTGGATAGGTTTGGGGAAGGAAGGGGGTGGTATTAGATGGGTTTGGGGGGAGAGCAGGGGAGTGGTGTTGGATGGGGATGGGGCGGTATTGGACAGGGAGCTGAGGGCGGTGTTGGACGGGTTGGAGGGTCAGGGGTGGCGGGTGGGGGTGCAGAATGGAGTGGTGTTGGCCAGGGTTGGCTTGTGCACAGTGTGCTGCTGCTTAATTTCCTGAACAGGGACCGGACTTAACCGAAAACTCCCAGCCTCAGAGGAAAGGCACTGAATCAATTAACCGAATAATCAATTATCCAAATGACGTAGTGCCCACCCATCTCATTCGGATAATCGAGGTTCCTCTGCATAAGTAAATTGTATTTTGCTTAATGTCGAGCAGTTTACTAGTGGCATTGCATCTGGAACACATCACTTAACATCTGCCTTAAAAGTAAGTTAGACCTAGGCTACCTTCTTAAAATTTTTGAGGGGAACTGGTCTGGTCCATGGTATTTGAATTTAGAAAGGTTAGTTAAGAAAATAAATAAGTTAGGTAAGCAAGTTCATGGATAATACAAAAATTGGTATGGTGGTAAACAATGAGGAAGATATTTTTAGATTTAGGAGGTTGTAGATGGACATAGATGGCCTGGTCAGATGTACTGAATAGCGCAAAAGGCAACTCAATCCAGTCAAGTGTGATGTGATGCAATTGAGCATGACAAACAAAGCAAGGGAATACGGGTTGATGATAGAACCCTGGGAAGCACTGACAATCAAGCGACCCTTGATGGCCACGTGCACCAGCAGAACTAAATACAGGACTTAAATGTAATGAGAGTTTCCACCCCAATACTGGTAAAGGCAGTCTGTTCCATATTGTCACCACCCTTGGGGTAAAAAAAAGTTTCTCATATCCTTTCTAAACCATCTGCCCCTTCCCTTCAACCTATGACCTCTGGTCATTGATCCCTTCTATCTCCATTATCCATGCTCCTCACAATAACATCTTGGTAAGTCTCCTCTGTACCCTCTCCAATGCAATCACATCACTCATCTAAGGTGGTTTTCAGAACTGCACACAATACTCTAGTTGCTGCCTAACCAAAGTTTTATACAGCTTCATTTTGCTTTCCCTACTCTTAAACTCTATGCTTCAGCTAATAAAAGCAAGTAGCCCATTTTCTTAAACCACTTTATCTACCTGCCAACTTAAAGGATTACTGGAAATGCACACTATGATCCTTCTGATCTTTGGTACTTCCCAGTATTCATCATATATTCTCTTACTTTCTTTGTCCTGAGGTTGAACAAACACTTTAATTAGCCTTTCATTAACAAAACAGGGGGTTCAAAAGGCCTGGGGGTTGTTTCTGGGGGGAATGGGAAGGCAGTGGGATAGCAACTGGTTTTATTTTTTGTTGTCTTTTATATATCTTCATTGCAGTCCCCAAAACCCAAAACTGGCCTCCCCCACACCCACACCACCCCTCCCCCAACTTCACCATTGCTTTTCTGTGGCAGTAGTGTATGTTATCAGCAGAAAGCACAAAGCGACTCAGAAGTTTCTTTCACCTGCACCTTCCAAAACTGCAACTCTACCACCTTAATGAACTCTACCACCTTAATGAACTCTACCACCTTAACTCTACCACCTTAATGAACTCTACCACCTTAATGAACTCTACCACCTTAACTCTACCACCTTAATGAACTCTACAACCTTAATGAACTCTACCACCTTAACTCTACCACCTTAATGAACTCTACCACCTTAACTCTACCACCTTAATGAACTCTACCACCTTAATTGTCAACAAACAGGTTTACTTTGAAGCACTAGCTTTGGAAGTGCTGCTCCTTCATCAGGTGGTTGTCAGCCACAACCACCTGATGAAGGAGTGACGCTCCAAAAGCTAGTGCTTCAAAGTAAACCTGTTGGACTATAACCTGGTGTTGTGTGATTTTTAACTTTGTACACCCCAGTCCAACATTGGCACCTCCAAATCATGATCTCAGTTGTCAGATACAAACACATGTGAATGCCCCTCTAAATAATATGGCACCTAAGAAATATATCACAACTTTCTCACTGTTACTGAGTCAAGATCCTGGAACACGCTTCCTTCTGTAAATGCATAGGATCATAGAATCCCTACAGTGTGGAAACAGCCCAACAAGTCCACACTGATACTCTGGACAGTAACCCACCCAAACCGATTCCCCTACCTTAGATTTAGCCCTGACTAATGCACCTAACCTACACATCTTCCAACAATTTAGCATGACCAATTCACCTAACTTGCACATTTTTGCATTGTGGGAGGAAACTGGAGCACTTGAAGGAACCCATGCAGACAAGGGGAGAATGTGCAAATCCACACAGGCAGTTGCCCGAGGCTGGAATCCAACCTGGGTCACTGGCGCTGTGAGGCAGCTGTACCACTGTACCACTGTATGTAGGCTGGGTGGACTTGAATAGCTTAAGATGGTGACTGAGTGTAACCACCTCAAGGGCAGTTTAGAATAGACCAGAAATACTGACTTTGCCAGGAATATTCAAACTGCATGAAACGTATACTTAAAAATTGTGTTCTGGAAAATTAGATGACATTGGTTAAATACATAGCAGTGAATGGATGTGTCAACAGTATTTGTGTTACGTTGTCAACTGGAAGCGGCGGCATCTTGAGTGTCTTTTTGCATTCAGAAGGTGGATTTGTACGAATCAAGGTACCATTCCTGATCTCACAGAGTTTTCAATGAAAACGGGAAGAACCTGGTCACAATCAAAGCTTGTAATTTCACATGTTTCATGTGAACAATTGCCCTCTGCAGGACCTGACTGAATGTTGGAGTGTTCCAAGGAATATGTTGCAACTTCCTCCTCAATCCTATTTTTTGAGTTTATGAAGACAAAATATGTTGAGATTTTTGAACTTACCATGGCCACTCGTGTAATGTTGTAGTTTATCTGTGTATTCCAAATCTGCCCGCTCAAAACCTCGTCTCCTGAAAGTGAATCAAGTTAGAACTGCTGTCAATGTTTACAAGATAACAGCTGATGTTTGATCAGTAAATTACAAACTACAAATTTGTTTCATACAACCAAAGAAATACCGAACCTCACATCAGGAATCTATTCAAGCAATTGTGCTTGTGCTGGAAAGAGCAGCTTTTGAATGTCCCGTATCCTTACTTTTTGTTCATGAGATTTTTTATCTTCCATGAATTCTTTATTCTCCAGTACCTGTGCAATTCCCTCCTAAAATTATTTATGGGCTCAGCTTCTTATACCATTTTAGTTTGAAGAAAAAGTCTTATCTCTCCTCTCAATCTTTTGTCAACGATTTCATATCTATGACATCTGCTTATTATTCACTTGCTTTTTCTCAATCTATTCAGTATCAAAATCTCTCAACTTCCCGAAACCTCCATGAGGGCATCTCTCAACTTTCTCTGCTAAAGGAACAAGCATAAATTTTCCACCCTTTGATCTGAACTGAAGTCCCTTATCCCTGGTAACATCCTGATAAAACTCTGGATTTTCCTAAAGTCTTTATATAATTCCTGAAGAATAGTGCAATACACCGACTGTGACCTAACAGTAAAATATAGTTTCAGTTGTTCTTTTGCTTTTATATTACACTCCTCAGGTTATCAATGCAAACAGTCTTATTAACCACTTATTAATTTGGATTATCAATTGTAAGGATATAAAGGTGAACATCATGGTCTCTGTGCTCATCCTCACATTTCAAAATTGTGCCATTATTGGATAATTGATATTAATTATTTGATAAAATATATCATATCACATTTTCCCTCATTGTTAGGACTGTCATTTTATTTTGTGTTTTTTAAAATTGTTGACTGAAATGAAAAAAACCTGTTTTAAAACAAATGTTTTGAAAGAATATTTGCATGTTTTGAAAAGCAACTAATCTGACACTCAAAGCAAGCATTGTAAAAAGCTGTTTGAACAAGCAACAACTGAAGTGGTTGCGGATGAACAGGAGCTGAGGGATTGTGTATAAATGCAAAAGAGTGGCAATAAAAAGTTAACAGGGTGACAGAATAGTGACCAGCTACTGATGACAAAGGCCTTTTGCCTTCCAACAACAATAAGAATATTAGAGTTTTAATTAGTAGTGTCATATGACAATGGTTTTTAAATGTTTACCTGGAGTTAACGTTTAATTACTTGAAATAACTAATAACCCTTGCTACATGCAGAAACCAGGTCCTGATTTCTATCAAGCTTGTCAGAAAGATCAGGTAATTTGGGACACGTTGTGCACTGATTTTCAGCCTATTATAATAAGTGGCAGCTCTGGGAATAGCAGGGGTTAATTTCAAGCACACTGCCCAGTGAGTCGTGACAATCCTGAAACCTATAACTATCCTGAACACTGTCTTTCATGGAACCATGCTTTGTATCATTTGTAAATTTTATAACGTGAAGCATGAAAGTTGTTTGAGTATTAGGGAACAGAGATTAATGGTCAATGATTATTTTTCTGCAGGAAGAAAGTTTGTCATGCAGTTCCCCAAAAGTTGTTATTGGGACACTTGGTTTTCCTGTAATATACTGATGATCTGAATCTGGGTCAGCAAGAGAAAACTTTAAAATTTTTAGACGTCATTAAACTTGAGTGAATTGTAAATTGAGGAGGACAGTGCAGAACTGCAAAAGAATTTTGACAACTTGGTGGGGATAGGTGGCAGATGAAGTTCAGTGCAGAGAAGTGTGACATAATGAACTTTGGTTGGAAGAAGTTTGAAAGACAATACAAAATATGGAGTACAATTATAAAAGGGGATGTAGAAGCAGTGCACAAAATGGGGGAGATACTAAGCACTGATTTTGTATCAGTGTTTACTGGGTAGAAGGACATGGAAGATATACAATGTCGGGAAATAGATGGTGACACTTTGCAAAATGTCCCTATTACAGACAAGGAAGTACTGGATGTCTTCAAACGCATAAAGGTGGATAAATCCCCAGGACCTGATCAGGTGTACCCTAGAACTCTGTGGGAAGCTAGAGAAGTGATTGCTGGGCCTCTTGCTGAGATATTTGTATCATTGATAGTCACAGATGAGGTGCTAGAAGACTGGAGGTTGATTAACATGGTGCCATTGTTCAAGAAGGATGGTAAGGACAAGCCAGAGAACAATAGACCAGTGAGCCTAATGTCGGTGGTGGATAAGTTGTTGGAGGGAATTCTGAGGGACAGGATTTACATGTATTTGGAAAGGCAGGGACTGATTAGGGATAGTCAACATGGCTTTGCGCGTGGGAAATCATGTCTCACAAACTTGATTGAGTTTTTTGAAGAAGTAACAAAGAGGATTGATGAGAGTAAAGTGGTAGATGTGATCTATAGGGAGTTCAGTAAGGCATTTGACAAGGTTCCCCAAGGGACACTGATTCGCAAGGTTAGATCTCATGGAATACAGGGAGAACTAGCCATTTGGCTACAGAACTGGCTCAAAGATAGAAGACAGAGAATGGAGGTGGAGGGTTGTTTTTCAGACTGGAGACCTGGGACCAATGGAGTGCCACAAGGATCGATGCTGGGTCCTCTACCTTTTTGTCATTTACATAAATGATTTGGATCCAAATATATGAGGTAAAGTTGCAGATGACACCAAAATTGGAGGTGTAGTGGACTGCGAAGAGGGTTACCTCAGATTACAACAGGATCTGGACCAAATTGGCCAATGGGCTGAGAAGTGGCAGATGGAGTTTAATACAGATAAATGTGAGGTGATGCATTTTGGGAAAGCAAATCTTAGCAAGACTTATACACTTAATGTAAGGTCCTAGGGAGTGTTGATGAACAAGAGACCTTGGAGTGCAGGTTCATAGCTCCTTGAAAGTGGATTCACTGATAGAGTTACACAGAGTCAAAAAGTGTGGTTCTGGAAAAGCACAGCAGGTCAGGCAGCATCTGAGGAGCAAGAGAGTCAACATTTTGAGCATCAGCTCTTTGTCAGGAAAACCTTATGCTCGAAATGTCAACTCTCCTGCTCCTCAGATGCTACCTGACTGTCTGTGCTTTTCCAGCACCACACTTTACTTACACATGCATAGTACATGACACCGACACAGCTAGCTCAGAGCCGCCTCCTAGAGCAAGCAGAACCGCCAACATTCCTATTTATGTCAGCCACAGCTCCCTAATTGGACTGGTTAACACCCGTAATCAGAGAACTCATACTCTATGAGGTCATCTGACTGACCTCATTCCAATCATAACAGAAATGTGTTGCATGCAAGTTCATTTGAAGCATTCAATAGGGCATTGGATGACTATTTGGACACAAATGGTGCTCAGGGATATGGGAAAAGGCAGGAGATTGTCATTACGTAACACAACGGATGCAGGGAAGATGACCGCAAAAGAATGGTTGTCTTTTGCACTGTGACAGTTCTGTGATGCTGTAACTCAAGTTGAGTTCATTATTAAAACTGAAAAGATGAATGAAAATAAAAGCTAACTTCAGGCAAAATCACTGCTAATCACTTCGCAGTTTGTAAAATATACATTCATCACCAAACTTTGCTTCCTACCATTGAGTCCATTTAGAATCGACACCACTGCTCTTCCCTTGATTCTGAGCTGGCTTCTTCTCATATGCCTCTTGTTTTGCATTTTGACAAATGTGTCCTGAACTTTCATTTATACAACATCTCCTATGCTGCTGGATTGATCTTCTCTGTTTCCTCAGCAAGGAATTCTTTTAAATCTTCCAATTTGCGCCAGAGGCCTGCGCTCAATGTTGATCAGACAGAAAATTACCCACTTACCTGAATACATTGAAAAAAGATTGAGGCTCCATTAGCAGAAGAGCTCACTCACTGCAGAAACCTTTGCAGAGAGCAGCAAACACAATTTGGACAGTAACCACAAACCAACTTCGTGGTCCCAGCTGCTGTCTTCTGGGCAGTGATTAAAGGTCCCAGTGTTTGTCAGTGTTATCATAAATGTATGAGTGAGTGAATGGGTGGGTAGCTGAGTCAGCAGGAAAGAGAGGTAAGGCTGCTAAGCAGGGTGCCAGGTGAGTGGGCTGTCAGATGACTGGGTTGGCAGCTTCAGGGAATCCCTACAGAGTGGAAACAGGCCATTCAGCCCATCGAAAATACATCGATCTCTGAAGAGCATCCTGCCCAGATCCACCCCTACACTGTTCCAAGAACCCTGCATTCCCCATGGCTAATCCATTACACGCATCCCTGGACACTATGCACAATTTAGCATGGTCAATCCACCTAATCTGCACATATTTGGACTGGAGGAGGAAATCGGAGCACCGTGCAGAGGCGGGTGAATGTGCAAACTCTACACGGACAGTTACTTGAGACGAGACATGGAGGTCCTGGGCCTCCTTCACCGCCGCTCCCTCACCATCCGATGCCTGGAGGAAGAACGCCTAATTTTCCACCTTGGAACATTTCAACCCCAGGGCATCAATGTGGACTTCCCAGTTTCTTCATTTCCCCTTCCCCCATCTCACCCCAGTTCCAAACTTCCAGCTTAGCACTGTCCCCATGACTTGTCCTACCTGCCTATCTTCCTTTGCACCTATCCACTCCACCCTCCTCTCTGACCTATCACCTTTATCCCCTCCCCCACTCACCTATTGTACTCTATGCTACTTTCACCCCACCCCCAACCTCTTCTCATTTATCTCTCCACCCTGCAGGTATTCTGTCTCTATTTCTGATGAAGGGCTTTTGCCCGAAATGTCGATTTCCCTGCTCCTCGGATGCTCCCTGAACTGCTGTGCTTTTCCAGCACCACTCTAATCTAGAAGCTGAGGCAGGAATCGAACCCAGGTCCCTGGCGTTATGAGGCAGCAGTGCTGATCACTGAACCACCTTGACACCACAAGATGGCAGATGGCAGCAGAGTAGAGTGGTTGGTAAGGTGGGTCAAGGGGAGTCAGGGATGTTTCCGTGTGACTGCTTAGCTGGCAGTTCTGCAGCTACCCAGGAATGAGACTAGGACCTTTCTGTCTAATATTTCCTGAGTAACACTTTTGTGAGTTGTGTAGCTCTCTCTGGAGCTGGTACAGACATGTTGGGTCAAATGGCCTTCTTCTGTACTGTATGATTCTACACAGATAACTATGTCAGAACTGTCAACTTTAGCTCAGAGTTAGAACCATAACACATTACACTGTTCTGTCAGTTTCTGGTGGACACAATTTTCTATAATACTGTGACAGCTGGCATTGATGAAATACGCAGAGGCATCAAATTCGGAGAATTTTGAGTGTGCTCAAAACGTGCTCAGTTCTGCCAAGGCTTAGATGATTCAGGCCAATAACAACCGCCAGTCATCCAGCACTTTATTTCATTCAGTCAGGATTGAATGATTGTGGTCTATGACCCTGCTGTACTAAGCCAGCTTCTTTTTGACATTCCACCTGGATTTGTTTTAACACTTTACACGTGATTTTGAAACATGGGGAACATGAAGATTTTCTTTTGGCTATTAATTAGATGAATTCCCCTTGTTTTGGCTACTTATATGCAATGGCTTGAATGCATTGCACTCCGCTACTTTTATCTTGCAACCTCTCTTTGTCATATTTCTTTCAATTTCCTCCTGTAGTTTTTGGAAATTCCTTTATTATTAAATTCATCATGCTTATGACTTCACTGTGGGAGGCGATTCAGCCAATTGTCCATGCACTGACTCTTTTGTAGCTCAATCCATTAAATTCCACTGCCCCTTCTTTTCTGCCTTTCCTGTAATTTATCCAAATATTTGTCTGAGCCCTTTTGATGGTTCTATGCAATCAAACCGTCATTTCTGGCATTTAAGGAGGCCATTCAGCTCATTGAGTCTATGCCATCTCAACTGTCATGGATTAAATAAAGGACAAAATGACCCCTTAAAGAAAGGTTTTGAGACAGAGGTAGTGAGCTATCTGCTTGGAAACAGCTTGGGAGGCTATTTTAAAAATTGGAAGAATAGAAGCAGCCTGAATGGGTGTGGTGAGCTCTCACAGACCAGGATTTCTAAGTTTTGTTTCAAGCTGCTGGAGTTATGAAGAAGTAGAAGCTATCTTTTCCATCTGTTGGTTACAGCTGTAAGCTGGGGGTTCTCTGTGTTGCTGGGTTACTTGTGAGACAAATCAACTTTCTGAAATTGCTTTATTGCTAAGGGTTGTGTTTATGGGATGCTACTAAATTGTAACAGTTAATTAGTAATAGTTACTGTATCTATTCTTCTGTTAAGTTTTCCAATGGATTAAATTACTGTAAGTTCTTCTTTCTTTTGTTGTATTTGTTGAGCTTGAAGAAGGGCGGCACGGTGGCACAGTGGTTAGCACTGCTGCCTCACAGCGCCTGTAGACCTGGGTTCAATTCCCGACTCAGGCGACTGACTGTGTGGAGTTTGCACGTTCTCCCCGTGTCTGCGTGGGTTTCCTCCGGGTGCTCCGGTTTCCTCCCACAGTCCAAAGATGTGCGGGTTAGGTGAATTGGCCAAGCTAAATTGCCCGTAGTGTTAGGTAAGGGGTAAATGTAGGGGTATGGGTGGGTTGCGCTTCGGCGGGTCGGTGTGGACTTGTTGGGCCGAAGGGCCTGTTTCCACACTGTAAGTCTAATCAAATCTAATCTAAAAAGTCACTGCAGGAGTTTTACAGGCAAAGCTTTTGGAATTGGCAGACCAGCTGGAGTTGGGGTTGCTTTTGTCCAGGCAATTTCAGCAATAGCTCGATATTTATGATTTCCGGAAACGCCATTAGAATCTTTAGAAATGGCTAAACCTTAATTGCAAATACTAGCTTGAATTAGAGAAAAAAGAAAGGGAGAAGGAAATGAAACAGTTTGAATTGTAATTAAAAGGAGAGGAAAAGCAAATAGAGTGAGAAGAAACAACAGAAGAAGAGAATAGCCTTTATTGTTACATATACCCAAACAGTGTAGTGAAAACTTTAAACATTGCCAATTACATACCAACTGAGAAACAAACATACCCGAGGCACAGCTATTTTAGATGAGAGAGAAGAAAATCAGAAATAAAGAGAATTTGAATTTCAGAACTTGGTGGTGAGAGAAGAAAGTCGACTTAAAAAGGTGGAGGCAAAGGTAGAAGGTAGGCTTAGTGAGGAGGACAGTGATGACAGGCAAACCCATCATAGCCAAAGGCGCAGTGGGGATATGTTTAAATATGTCCAGCTTTACCCAAGTTCAATAAGGATTCAGAAGCGTTTTTTCATTTGATTTGAGAAAGTGGCTAAACAAATGAAATGGATGGTGATCATGTGGGTAGTTTATGAGGTATTTGTGTCACTATCAGAGGAGGTATCTGGGGAGTATGAGGTCAAAAATGCCATCTTTAGTGCATATGGACTAACCACAGAAGCCGACAGGCAATGTTTCAGGAATTTAAGAAGTTGAAAGGATCAAACAAAGTAATTTTGATAAATGGATAATGGCATTGAAAATAGATCAAACATAAGACACGCTTAGAGAGACAAATATTTTGGAAATCCACTTCCTGAAGTATTGAGAACTCATGTGAAAGAGCAAAGAGTTAAAAATACAAGATGAGCAGAGGAAATGGCCGATTATTTTGAGTTGGTCTATAAATCAAGTTTGGCTTCCTTTATTAATTTCAGTCTGAGAGTGATAGAAATTGGAGAAAACAAAAATCATCAGATGATATGGGAAAAGGAGATCTTGTTGAAGATAGTTTACCACAGGATAAAAAAGAAACCATGAAGGGAAAAAGAAGTAAAAAAGCTCATATGTTTTCACTACAATAAAGTAAACTGTGGGATTTGGTTTAGCTCAGTTGCTGGATTGTTGGTTTTGCAGAGCAGTGTGATGCCAATAGTGTGGGCTCAATTCCCATCACTGGTTGGAGGTTCCCATGAAGGACCCTCCTTCTCAACCTTTTCCCTCACTTGAGGCTTGGTAGACCTCAGGTTTTAACCAGTCACTTCTCTCTCATGAGCCCCAATGGTTTGGTAAGACTATGGCCACACAATACAGAAATAGACTGCATGAAGTCGTAGTGTTGTTGGTTTAGAAAAACACTGGGAAGACGGATGGGGGAAAACAGGATAAACCAACGAGTTTTGTTGAAGCGTTAAAGTAAAGCACGGGAGAGTCTAAAAAGCTGCATCAGAACATACAACTTTGTCAGGGTTGGTTGTGAAGAAACTGCCAAATTGCTTTAAAGAATTTCCTTGCGAGGGTAAAGTTTACTTGTATATGGCAGGAGGAGCAGGTAAAGAATTTAAAACTTTAAGAGATACAGGAGCATGTCAATCTTTGATATTGAGAGGTGAGGAGATTTGTAATTCAGAAGAAGTATTGAGAGAAAAGATGGTCAGAAGAGCAGTCTTCCAATATATAAAGTTGGAGAGTCTGCTCAAAAGTGGTGAAGTGGTGGTAGGAATAATAGAGGAATTTTCAGTTCCAGGTATACAGTTACTCCTTGGTAATGATGTACTTGAATATCAGGTGGGAGTAATGCCTACAAGTTGAAAGGCCAGTGAAAAATCAGACGACTGAGGTACTACAGGAAGTATATCCTGGGATTTTTCTTGACTTCAAAAGAATAAAGATAAGGAAGTTGAAATACAATTATCAGAGACTGTGTTTGATCAAATGGTTGAGCAAAAACAAGAAAAGGTGGAGGACAAAGTGGATATTTTTAGTTCAGAGAAATCAACAGCATTTCAACAGAAAGTAAAAAAAACTAAAACAGTTGTATCAAAAGGCATGCACAGAGTGTTTCACAGAACATAGCTATCCTAAAATTGATACCTTGATGAGAAACTGGAGATCATCACATGTTCAGGTAAATGAGAAGAAGTGGGCATTACGTTGTATTTAAACTGGTGGGTTACAGAAAAACAGGTGTGTGTGTAATGTATGGAATATCAATAGGAGGTCATTTTGGAGTAAGAAAAACTCAAATCAAAATCCAAAAACAATTTTATTGGTATGGAATTCATAATGATGTGGTTGAATTTTGCTGCACCTGTCATATGTGTCAGATAATTAGAAAACCTCAGGCAGTGATAAGATCAGCACCCTTAACATCCATTCCTGTAGTTGACTGACTTTTTATAAGAAATTGGTGAGTCACAGTTCAGAGACCACGTATTTGTCAAATCTTAGGGTAGGATTAAATACAGCAGGTGAGTTGGCTAGACAGCACTTAAAAGGTTGGCAATAGTGAGGACTTCTGATGCTGGAGATCAAAGTCAAGATTAGAGTGAGGCTGGAAAAGCACAGCAGGTCAGGTAGCATCCGAGAAGCAGGAAAATCAATGTTTTTGGCAAAAGCCCTTCATCAGGAATGAGGATGTTGCTTAATTGGAATGGCATTTCCCATATCGATATAATGTGTAATTAGATTATTACTTCCCAGCACTTAAAGGTAGCACAGCATGTAATGAAACAGGAAGCAGACAAGAAATCAAAAAATCACAATTTTGCAAGTTGAAATAAAGTGTTAGTGTTACTTCCAATGAGAGGTGAACATGTAAAAGCAAGGTTTAGTTAGTCTTATAGAATTAGAAGGAAATTGAGTGAGACAAATTATTTGATAAGAATGCCAGATAGAAAGAGATCTCACAGAGTGTGCAACGTGAATATGCTCAGCAAGCATTTTGATAGGAAAGGAGAATGTGTTACTGGTTACAGCACAAAATGAAACAACCAGTTCAAATGATTCTGAATTGTTATTTCTCAAATTAAATTGGGCAATGAGGAAATTCTCAAAAAATGGGATAAATTATTGAGTTACTTTCCAAAGGAAAATTGAAATGACCTGAAAGAGTTATTATAATCGCAAGGAGAGATTTGTGGGAATAAGCTGGGAAGTACCAATCTAATTACACATGATATAGATGTGGGGAATGCTGTTCCAATTAAACAACATCCTTATCAATTTAACTGTCAAGTTGGGACAGGTTCAGCAGAGATTGAAACAATCTGGACAGCTTGGATGGGTGTGGCCTGCTGTCACAGACCAGGATTTCTATTTTTTTTCTAAACTTTTAGGTTCAATTAAAGTCACCAGAGTTTCAGAGTAGGTGAAGCAATCTTTTCCCTCTCTTGGTTACAGCTAGAAGCTGGTATTTCTCTCTGCTGGTGGTTTCTTTCTTTTGCTGCATTTTAAATAAATTGTGCTTTGCTTAATGTCGAGTACTTAGACTAGCTGCATTGCAGCTGGAAAACAGCACATTATATTTGCCTTTACAATAAAAAAAAGATTAGGGTCTAGGCTAACTTCTTAAAATATTTTGAGGGTGTTTGTTCCGGTCCAGAACACAACAGAGAACAATCTACTCAAGTTCACTCCTTGCTCTATCTCAGTGGTCCCAAAAGTTTATATCCATCAGTTACCACTCAATTTCCTTCTGAATTAATTGATCATCTCTGCTTCTATCAGTTGTTGGGATTTTTAAAATCCAAACCTCCCAGAATCTTGTACACCTTTTAATAAATATCCTTTGAATTCTCCTTTGCTGCAAGAAAAACAATCTCAACTTCTCTCATTTAGCTTTGTAGTTCAAATTGCTCATCTCTGTAAGTATCCTTGCAAGTGTCCTCATAGCCTCACATATCCTTCTTACAACGTCATGACCAAAACTGGATGCAGTACACACACATTATGGCTGAATGAGAACTCTATAAAGGTTTAACTTTCTTACTTTTGTATTTAAATATCTCTATTTATAGTCAAGTTCCTATATGCTATGCTCACCATTCTCCCATCACATCATGTTATCTCAAAGATTGGTGCAAGAGCTCCAGATCTTTCTGACCCTATAGACTGTTTAGAACCATGTCTCAAGAGATGCTAATAAATTTGTTCAGTATGATCTTATGTTGACTCTGCTTGATTCTATTATATACTTTTCTAAATGCTCTGCTATCATCTATAATATACGCCAAAATGTTCCCAATAGTTGACATTAAGCTAAGAGGTATATAGATACCTATATTTTGGCGTTTTCTCTTTTTGAAATAAGGTTTTACCGTAGCAGTTTTCCAATAATTCCGCACTTTTCTAGAATCTAAAGATTCTTAGACAATTATTCCCAGTGCATCCATTATCTCTATGTGTACTTGCTTTAATGCATTCCAATAGGTTCTGGAGACTTCAGCATCTCTGTCCCCTCTTAGTTTTCCTAGTACTTTTTTCTAGTGCTAATTATTGTATTTATTCACTGTCCCTTCTTTATCCCCTTGATTATTTAGTATCTTTGGAAATACTATTCGTGTCTTTCAACATGAAGACTGATGTAACATATATATTCAATTCCTGTTCAATTTTCTGGTGCTCTATTATTATTTTCTGTCTCAGTTTCAAATTCTAGAATCCCAAGAGTGTAGAAACAGAGCATTCAGCCCAACAAGTCACACCAACACTAAAGAGCATCTGACCAGACCCATACACTACCCTATCTCTATGACCCTGCATTTTCCATGGCCAATTGTTACGGAGATAAGGTAAACACTCCTCTGATAATTAAAACTGAAACATCCAGAGGAGATTGCCTTGCCTCACAATTTGAGAAAGAAATGTGACAAGGGATATAATCTACTTCTCAACCCCCAATCTATTATAAAGGAGTAGTTAAATGAAACAAAATTCTTTCACTCACTCTACAATTAACAAGTAACAATTTATTTATTCTACTCTAACAGTAAATAATTTAACAGAATTAATATCAAACTGGACAATTTTGCCCGAAATACTAACCAATTCCTAACTGACCTAAATTCTACTGGAATGAATGCTGCTCGAACAATACAAGTCCTACTTGTATAAACCCAATTAATAAGAAAGTGTTAAATCAAACATTAATCTCTCCAAGTTCACAGTCTAAGTCTTCTCTGCTTTTTTGATGATTTTTCTGTGTGGATTTTGAGCTGGAGATACTATGGTAACATTGATGGGTCTTTTTAGAGAGCTTAATAAATTTGTGTGAAAGACAAGTTTATCTCTTAGATGGCAGACTTGCTTACGCTGCAGCTTAAGTTTGGCTCCCTCTTCAGATGGCCGATTTTCAAAAGTCCTGGTTTTATATATTCCCCATGACACGTTAAATTCTTATGATTTGCCTGGCTTCTCGGTGTCAAAACTACTAATCAGTTTTAAATTCAATTGGTCCTTCGTCTCCAAGTGTCTTTTTAAATTAGTTGGCTGAACTTAAACTGTTGGTCTGAGTAAAAATACTGCTTGGTTGTTTGATACTGCAAATGCACTTTTAACTGCTATTCAGACATCCATTTTTAAATCACTAAGCACTGAAAAGAACAACATCTCTTAAAGGGATGCAATGCTTTCCCCCATTTTACAATTTTACCATTTTTACACATTAACTTTGTAACACGAATCCACCTATCCTTCACATCTCTGGATACTATGGGCAATTTAACATGGCCAATCTACCTAACCTGCACATCTTTGGACCATGGGAGGATACTGGAGCACCCAGAGGAAACCCATGCAGATTCAGGGAAAATATGTAAATTCCATATGGATAATCACCCGAGGCTGGAATTGAATGTGGTTCTCAGATGCTGTGAGGCAGCAGTGTTAACCATGCTGCCCAATGGAATTATTTTTGGCTTCTCCTCCTTTTATTTATATTTTCTAAAAAAAACTCTCGCAGTCCATCTTGATATTACTTATGAGTCCACTCTCAAAATTTACTTTCTCTCTCTGTAATTTTTTGATCATCCTTTGTTGGGTTTTAAAAATATTCCCAATCTTCTGTTTTCACCACTAATCTTTGCCACTTTCTACGTTTTTTTTCTTTCAATTTGATGATATTCTAAACTTTAATGGTAAACTCCTCCGCTTGAGCCTCCTGACTTGAATTCATTGGATAGCCAGTGGAATTTCTATGTCCATATAACCTGCTTTTGTCACACCAAAAGCCTAGAGTACTGCTAAAACCTCAATCTGACCTTTAAAGTTATTCTTCACACAGCATGGTATTGTTAAACTATTGTAAGTATTCGAAGACTATTCTTAAAAGATTCTAGGAGTATAAGATGTATTGGTACATTGATACTGGATCAACACCTGTCAAAATAGAGCAAAAATTACAATGTTGGATAGAGGTAGGGAAGGAAAGGTGAGGGAGCAAACTAGATGTGGCACCTGACATGGTTGTTAAAGCTTGAAGGTTAATGGTTATATTTACGGGGATTATCCACTGGTAAACAAATTAAAATGCTTAATTGGTAGCAATGACAAGGGAGAGACAGTGGAAAACAAAGAGCTAGGAGTTGGGAGCTTAGACCTGGCAGCTTGGAAGGATGGACCTTCGAGCCGGAAGCTTGACCCTTGTTGGAACTGGAAACCTTGATCTTGGAGCTGGGAGTCTGGGCAGAAGATAAGTGACCTGTAGAAGTTAGTGTTGGTAGAAATGAAAAAGTTAGGTCCTGTAGTCTTATGGAGATGAATTTCAGGGGATCAAAAACAGGATTCAGGACATTTAAACAGTAATAAAAGAAAAAGTTGTGTTTTAATGCTTATTTCTGCTCTGTATTATTTTTATGCTTGGGCTAAGAATGTGGAAATTAAGATTTGTAATAGGCCATTAAATTCATTCCACCATTCAATTTTGCTAACCATCAGTTTGTACCTTTACCCCTATGTTGGTTAACTCTGGTGGAATAGATAAAACAAAATAATGCCATTTCACCCTCAATGACATGCACTAATTATTAATATATACACAATAATTCTATCATTTACATGTAAAATGAATAGTGAGCATAGAGCAATGCTACATGTAGAGACAGATTCAAATTCCTCCAGTTTTCTTTGTGCCAGCATCAGGGATTTGAGACTGACTGAACCAAAATGGATTCTCTGTATGACAAGGTGCAGCACTACGGCTGCACTAATTCAGGATTGTACAGCATTGCAGACCCATTGAGGGAGGCAAATATTGCAAAGTCTCATTGGTCTATACAGAGATCCAGACAGGAAACGTAACCAGTTCCTAACTAAGCAACTACCATTTAATTATTAGCATACTGCTGAGAACTTGCCCGTAACACTCAGTAGCAACATTGCTATATTTCAAAAGATCTCTTCATTGATGGGTTTTTATAGATTGGGATCTGCTGGCACTATTGTAATGTCCTCTGGGCCTGAAATCTGGGTTTATGTCCTAACTTTAATGGGAATGTGTCCTATCATATTCGAACAAGTTGATTAAAAACACTGTTTTTAAGGAAACTCATTTACAGAAATAAGCTGCACAAGAGATCATACACAAAAAAAAACTATCATAAATGTTTGGAAGTTTGTGAAAGAATTGAGTTACCTGTTGCAAACGATCAATATGACTACAACAGCAATTATGAAGACGAGCCCAGCTGCTGCTGATCCAATGATGAGAGGAAGCTTTTCTTGCAGACTACTCTGGTATTCAGCTACAAAAAAATAGTTGAACATCAATGGCAGGTTTAGACCAGAATGGCTACAGTTTCTTCCCTTTTTCCCTTAAAAATCCCTAGTGCAACTTATAGACTTATAGTCATCGAGCTGTACAGCACAGGAACAGACCCTTTGGTCCAACTTGCCCATGCTGACCTCATATCCAAAATTAATCTAGTCCCATTTGCCAGCACTTGGCCCTTATCCTCTAAACCCTGCCTATTCATATACCCATCCAGATGTCTTTTAAATGTTGTATTGTAGCAGCCTCAGCCACTTCCTCTGGCAGCTCATTCCATACACGTTCCACCCTCTATGTGAAAAAATTGCTCCTTGAGTCATTTTAAATCTTTTCCCTCTCACCCTTAACCTATGCCCTCTAGTTCTAGACTCCTCCATCTCAGAGGAACTCCTTGTCTATTTACTCTATCCATGCTCATGATTTTATAAACCTCTATAACCTCTCTGATTCCTAACATTTATTCATCTTTCATTAGTATTGTGGAAATAATGCGAATGATGCCATTACTTTACAGAGAAAGAACTCTCATTTATATATTATATTTTGTAACTTTAGGATTTCTCAAAGTTGTTCACATTCAGTCAATTGATGGTTATTTCTGAAGTATGCTGAGATATAGCAGACCATTTGTACACAGGGAGAGCTTGTAAGCAGGGAGGCAACATGATATTACCATATTATTATATTAATATTGTGACACTATCATATGACTATTGACACAGGTAATGTCCAGGGACTAGGGTTCAAATCCTCCCCATAGCATATGGTAGAACTTGAATTCAATAAGTATCTGGACTGAAGTGTCTGTTGACAAATGTGAAACCATTGCTGATTGTCAATAAAATCTATCTAGTTCACTAATGCTCTTTAAAGGAAGGAAACTGCTGTCTTTACCCTGTCTGGCCTACATATCCTCCAGACCCACAACAATGTCACTGACTCTTAAATGAGGGATGGGCAATAAATACTGGTCTAACCAGTGACATCCACATGCCATGAATGAATAAAAAAGAAAATTAGAAATAATTGGCAAGATCATCTATTTTACATCCTACACAAAATGATCTATGGATGTTAGAAATCTGAAATAAGAACATAAAATGCTCAAAAATCTATGTAGGTCTGTGAAGAGGAGTTTTAGCCCTTAAGAATATGGGTGCAGTTTGGGTGCAGTTGTGTGATATAAAACAAGCAAAAGAAGGATAAAAAGTAAAAGATAAAAGTGAATTACACACCGGTTAGGCCCCACATCAAAAGTTTGGTAAATCATAGAATTCCTACTGTGCTGAAAAGAGGTTATTCAGCCGATTGCACCAACCCTCCAAATAACATCCCACCCGACGAGCTCCTGGCTCTATCGACATTACCCCACATATGCTATGACTAAGCCATCTAGTCTGCACATCCCTGGATAATATAGTGAAATTTAGCATGGCCAAATCATCTAACTTCCACATCTTTGGACTGTGGGAGGAAACCAGAGCTACGTGGAACAACAATATGGAAATATTTTCGCATTTAATATTACATTCTCTGGTTTTTAGAAATAGAGGGAAATTTAAGCAATTGAGGCAGCATATTCAAACTTCAGGATTATTGCAATATATATGCAGTATTCATGGCTATATCTCCACATTTGCCCAGTGGTTTTTTTTTTACACTTTGATTACACCACAAGCATGGCTACCTTAGTTTAGACCTTGTATAGAAACCAAATGGAAGAGCAAAAGGACCAGGGGCAACCTGCAGTTCAGATACCTACAGCCAGGCAGCAATAATAGGTGCAATAGCAAGAGAAGCTGGAGAGAGAAGTAGCATTATTCATGACACAGGGTGTCACAGAAGAGACTCAGCTTCCCTAATAGATCCAAACAACAGATGGCTCAGGTTACTGCATCAGATGGTTACAGTCAGCTCTAGCCTGAATAGAACATGGAACATAGAACAGTGCGGGCCCCTCAGCCCACGATGTTGTGTCAAGCATTTATCTTAAACTAAGATCAACCCAACCTACACACCCCTCAAGTTACTGGCGTCCATGGGCTTGTCCAGCAGTCATTTTAATGTCCCTAATGTCTCTGACTCTATGCACCCAGCACTCTCTGTGTAAAGAACCTATCTCTAACATCTCCCCTATACCTTCCTCCAATTACCTTAAACTTATGAACCTTTGTGACAGACATTCTGCCCTGGCGAAAAGTCTCTGTCTCTCGACTCTATGCCCCTCATTACCTTGTACACCTTTATCAAGTCACCTCTCTTCCTCCTTCTCTCCAGTGTGAAAAGCCCTAGCTCATTCAACCTTTCTTCATAAAACAGGCCCTCCAATCCAGGCAGCATCCTGGTAAATCTCCTCTGCACCTTCTCAAAAACATCTACATCCTTCCTATAATGATCATTGAAAAGAATCCCTACAGTGTGGAAACAGGCCCTTCAGCCAACCAATCCACACTGACCTTCTGAAGAGTAACCTACCCAGACCCATTTCCCTACCCTACTATCCTATACTTACCTCTGAATAATTCACCTAACCTCCACATCCCTGAACACAATGGGCAATTTAGCATAGCCAATTGACCTAACATGCACATCTTTCAACTGCGGGAGGAAACCAGAGCACCCAGAGGAAACCCACGCAGACATGGGGAGAATGTGCAAATTCCACACAGACAGTCGCCCGAGGCTGGAATCAAACCCGGCTCCGTGGCGCTGTAAGGCAGCAGTGCTAACCACTGAACCCCATGAGGACACCAGAACTGGACACAATTTTCTAAGTGTGGTCAAACCAGAGTTTTATAGAGCTGCAGTAAACTCTCGCAACTCCTAAAATCAATCCCTCTGAAGGCCAAAATACTACACACCATCTTAACAACCCTATCAACTTGGATGGCAACTTTGAGCGTTGCCAAGATCCCACTGTTGCTCCACACTGACAAGAATCCTGTCTATAACTCTGTATTCAGCACTCAAATTTGACCTTCCAAAATGAAACACTTCGCCTTTACTTTGGTTGAACTTCATCTACCACTTCTCAGCCCAGCTCTGCATCCTGTCAATGTCTTGTTGTAGCCTGCAATAGCCCTCAACACTATCTACAACACCACTGACCTTTGTGTCATTGGCAAACTTACCAACCTACCCTTCCATTTCTTCATCCAAGTCATTTAAAAAAAAACTACAAAGAGCAGAGGCCCTGCAGGATACCACTGGTCACCGATCTCCAGGCAGAATATTTTCCATCCACTACCACTCGCCGTCTTCTTTGGGCCAACCAATTCTATATCCAGGCAGCCAAATTTCCCTGTATCCCATACTTCCTAACTTTCTGAATGAGCCTACCATGGGGAGCCTTATCAAATGCCTTACTGATATCCATATTCACCACATCCACTGCTCGATCTTCATTAACTTGTCTTGTCACGTCCTCAAAGAAGTCAATAAGGCTTGGGACACATGACCTGCCCTTCACAAAGCCTTGCTGACTCTCTTGAATCAAACTATATTTTTCCAAATAGTCATAAATCCTGTCTCTCAGAATCCTTTCCAGTACCTTGCTACCACAGGCATAAGACTGACTGGTCTATAATTCCCAGGGATTTCCCTATTCCCTTTCTTGAACAGAGGAATAACATTAGCCTCTCTGCAATCATCTGGTTCTACTCCAGTGGTGAGTGAGGATGCAATGATCATCACCAGAGGCACAGCAATCTCGTTCCTTGCTTCCTGTAGTAACCTTGGATGTGTTTGATCTGGCCCTGGGGGCTAATCTATCTGATGCATTTGGTGACCATAGGTTATCATATCATCAAAATTATTCTCAATGATTTTAATCTCTCATCCTTCAAAGCTCTACTACAGATATATCCTGGGTCACCCAGTCAATGATCCACAAATGCATAAAATGGGTGATTGATGAATTTTTTTTTGCAAGGGCCAGCAATTAATTCAAATTTGTCTGCAATGAACAAATGGATGCTCAGCTTTTGAACCTGCCTGGTTCGACAATACCCCTAGAGCAGTTCAAAGTATTTGTTAGTCACAGAATTTCAGTGTTCATCTGGTGTGAAAACATATCTTTATGCAGATATGGGTCAAATTGTCAGGAAGCTACCATCAAGCTTGTGCCCTCTGCCTTGTATTTATGGGTGGCGTGCTGGCTTAATACTTAGCATTGCAGCCTCACGGCACCAGGGATCCAAACTTGATTCCAGCCTTTGTTAGAGTTTGTATGTTCTGTCTGAAGTTTGCATGTTCTCCCTAGATCTGCATGGGATTCCTCCAGGTGCTCTGGTTGCTCTCAAAGTCCAAAGAAGTGCAGGTTAGGTGGATTAGCCACCATAGTAAATATGGGGTCATGGGAATAGGGTCAGGGCTAGGGTGGGAAGCTCTTTGGAGGGGGAATGTGGACTCGATAGGCTGAATGCCTCTTTCCGCAAGGCAGGGATTCTATTTTCTGTGGCATTCTATGTTCCATTTCAGACTTCAATCAGACGTCAGAGATGGCTGCTACAAAGCAAGAGGCAACCAGTTTCAAACTGGGCTTAAGTCCTGTCAGAAACCTGACAAACAGTCGAACAGCCAACTACAACCAGAATGTGTGGTGGGTGAGAAATGGGTTCGCAGACGACACAATGCTTGACCAGATGATGACAGTGAGGAAGAAGGTTTTAGATTGCAGGGATTGGTCAGATGGGAAATTCAGTGACAGATGGAATTTAATCCCAGTAAGTGTGAACTGGAGAAACGGGAGTCTGGAATGCACTGACTGGGAAGGTAGTAGATGCAGGAAACCCACAACCTTTAAAAAGTATTCTGATGAGCACTTGAAATGTCATAACATTTAAGGGTATGAACCAAGGGCTGGAACGTGGGTTTAGTGTAGATAGATCAGCACAGATTTGATGGGGCAAAGGGAGCTTCTGTATTGTATGGTTCAGTGACACAATTTGTGATTGAACAGGCAGTCAGTTTACAGAAGAGATGGTCTGCAGCCTCGAAAGGTTGGAGGTGCTCTTTATTGCTCACCAACCAGGATTTCCAGAATGATTAGAGGTTGCTGTTATCAAAACAGCTTTGAATATAATAAGACCACATGTATAAGAACAGAATTAAGCCACCCGACCCGTAAAGTCTGCACCACCATTTGATCATGGTTAATATACGTTTCTCAATCTCATTCTTCTACCTTCTCCCCGTAACCTTTGATGTCCTTACTTGAGTGACTGAGGACGATTCTGAGAGAAGTCAGCTCAGTCACCACAACTGAGAAGAGGATCATGGACTTAAGCGTGGCTGCTCAGGAATCCAGGTTGCAGTTTGAGTGAGTAGTGCCTGGAGAGAGTTAATGTACTTTTGTTTTGTAGTTGCAGCCTGCTAGGAAATAGCATGGGAGTGACAGAAGTGATTTTGTTGACATGTTGTTAAGGCTAATGTAATCAGCTCGTATTGTTATCTGTAGTTGATAATGTTGAAAATGGAAGGAGAGTATTCTTCTGTAATCAGGGACACTTCCTGTGTCCATGGTGAGTATCTATGCAGGAAGTGTGTTCAGCTGCAGCTCCTGATTTGTTATATGGCATAGCTGGTGCTGCAGATGGACTCACTCTGGAGTATCAGTGCAGCACTCAAGGATAGCATATTTAGCAAGCTGGTCGCACCACCAGTAAGGATTACACAGTCTAAGACGACTTGGGTGACCACAAGGAAAATGAGTAAGACGGACCGGCAGTCCCCTGTGGCCATTCCCCTCTCAAGCAGATACACTATTGTGAATACTGTTGAGGGTGATGGATTCTCAGAGGAAAGCAGCAGCAGCAGCAGACAGGTCAGTAGCACCACAATTGGCACTGTTGTCCAACAGGGAGTATCAAAGAGGAGGTAAGTAGCAGTATAGACAATAGACAATAGGTGCAGGAGTAGGCCATTCTGCCCTTCGAGCCTGCACCAACATTCAATATGATCATGGCTGATCATCCTTTATCAGTATCCTGTTCCTGCCTTATTTCCATAACCCTTGATTCCATAAACCTTGAGAGCTCTATCCAACTCTTTCTTAAATGAATCCAGAGACTGAACTTCCACTGCCTTCTGGGGCACACAGCCACCACTTTCTGGGTGAAGAGGTTTCTCCTCATCTCTGTCCTAAGTGGTCTACCTCATATTTTTAAGCTGTGTCCTCTGGCTCGGCACTCACCCATCAGCGGAAACATGTTTCCTGCTGCCAGAGGGTCCAATCCTTTAATTATCTTATATGTCTCAATCAGATTCCCTCTCAGTCTTCTAAACTCAAGGGTATAAAAGCCCAGTCGCTCCAGTCTTTCAGTGTAAGGTAATCTCGCCATTCCAGGAATTGACCTGGTGAACGTATGCTGCACTCCCTCAATAGCCAGAATGTCTTTCCTTCAATTTGGAGACCAGAACTGCACACAGTACTCCAGGTTCTGTACAGCTGCAGAAGAACCTCTTTGCTTCTATACTCAGTCCCTCTTGTTATGAAGGCCAGCATGCTATTAGCCTTCTTCACTACCTGCTGTACCTGCATGCTTACCTTCATTGACTGGTGTACAAGAACACCCAGATCTCTCTGTACTGCCCCTTTACCTAAATTGATTCCATTTAGGTAGTAATCTGCCTTGCTGTTCTTGCCACCAAGATGGATAACCATACATTTATCCACATTAAACTGCATCTGCCATGCGTCTGACCACTCACCTAATTTGTCCAGGTCACCCTGTAATCTTCTAACATCCTCATCACATTTCACCCCGCCACCCAGCTTAGAATCATCAGCAAATTTGCTAATGTTATGGCTAATACAATCTTCTATATCATTAACATATATTCTAAAAAGCTGCGGTCCCAGTACTGATCCCTGCGGTATCCCACTGGTCACTGCCTGCCATTCCGAAATGGAATCATTTATCACTACTCTTTGTTTCCTATCAGCCAACCAAATTTCAATCCAAGTTATTACTTTGCCCCAAATGCCATGCACCCCTAATTTTGCTCACTGACCTCCTACGTGGTACTTTATCAAAAGCTTTCTGAAAGTCCAGATACACTACATCTACTGGATCTCCCTCATCCATCTTCAGAGTTACATCCTCAAAAAATTCCAGAAGATTAGTCAAGCATGTTTTCCCCTTCATAAATCCATGCTGACTCTGACCTATCCTGTTACTACTATCCAGATGTGTCATAATTTCATCCTTTATAATAGACTCCAGCATTTTTCCCACCACTGAGGTCAGACTAACTGGTCTATACTTTCCTGTTTTCTCTCTCCCACCTTTCTTAAAAAGTGGTACAACATTAGCCACCCTCCAATCAGCAGGAAATCCCGAATCTATTGAACTCTGGAAAATAATCACCAACGCATCCACGATTTCTCAAGCCACCTCCTTCAGTACCCTGGGATATAGACCATCAGGCCCAGGGGACTTATCAACCTTCCTAACAGTCTCTCTAACACCAATTCCTGGCAAATATAAATTCCCTTATGTTCAAGTCCTTCAGCCACTGTTACCTCAGGGAGATTGCTTGTGTCTTCCCCAGTGAACACAGATCTGAAGTACCAATTTAATTCTTCTGCCATTTCTTTGTTCCCCGTAATATATTCCCCTGTTTCTGTCTTCAAGGGCCCAATTTTAGTCTTAACCTTTTTTTGCCTTGCACATACCTAAAAAAACTTTTACTATCCTCCTTTATATTATTGGCCAGTTTACCTTCGTACCTCATTTTTTCTCTGCATATTTCCTTCTTAGTAATCCTCTGTTGTTCTTTAAAAGCTCCCCAGTCCTCCGTTTTCCCACATATCTTTGCTATGTTTTACTTTTTCTCTTTTAACTTTATATGTTTCTTAACTTCCCTTGTCAGCCACGGCCGCCCATGCTTCCTCCTAGGATCTTTCTTCCTTTTTGGAATGAACTGATCCTGTAACTTCTGCATTATACACAGAAATATCCGCCATTGTTCCTGCACTGTCATCCCTGCCAAGGTATTGTACCACTGAACTTTGGCCAACTTCTCCCTCATAGCTCCATAGTTCCCTTTATTCAACAGAAATATTGTCACTTCCGATTGTACTCTCTCCCTCTCAAATTGCAGATTGAAGCTAATTAGTGATCGGGGACTGTATAGTTAGAGACAGATAAATATTTCTGTGGCTGCGAGTGAGTTTTCAGGATATTGTATTGTCTTCCTAGTGCCAAGGTTAAGGACGTCTCTGAGCAAGCACAGGATATTCTGAAGGGGGAGAGTGAGCCGCCATATTGGTTGTGGTTCATATGACATAGGCAGAAAGAAAGATGAGGTCCTACAATAGGGCTTCAGGAAGGTCGGTATGAAGTTGAAAAAGTAAGATTTAGGAAACTGAACACAGGCAGAGCCCTTGAAAATGTAAGGAAAGCAGGAAAGAACTGAAATAAGGATTCAGAAGGTCTAAAAGCAGCCATGAAATGTCTTTGGAAAATAGGATGAAGGAAAATCTCAAGTTTTTCTCCACATATATAAGGAGCAATAGGTTAGCTGGAGAAAGGGTAAGACCAATCAATGACAAAGGAGGGATTTTATGCACAGAGCTACATTAATTGGGTAAGAGATCCTTAACGAATACCTTACATTGGTAGTCACAAAGGAGGAGGACATAGTGGATGGTAAGTCTTGGGAGCAGTACGTTGAGATAGTAGGAAACATCAATATAAAGAAGAAGCTGAAGCTTTTTGAGCATCGAATAATTGATGAGGGCAGGGAATTTCGATATGGACTTTAGCAAGTATTTTTGACAAGGTCCCTCATGGCAGGCTGTTAGAAAAGATGTGGTCACATGGAATCCACAATGAGCTGGTAAAATGGATACACAACTGGCTTAGTCAGAGAAGACAGAGAGTAGTGGCGGAAGAGTGTTTTTCACATTGGAAATACGTGACCAGTGGTGTTCTGCATGGATCAGTGCTGGGACCTCAATTGTAATATATATACGATTTGAAGGAGAATATAGGTGGCCTGATGAGTAAGTTTGTGAATGACACAAAAATTGGGGAAGCTGCGGAGAGAGCGGAGGATTGCCAGATGATACACCAGGATATAGAGAGGCTTGAGACTTGGGCAGAGAAATGGCAGAGGAGTTTAATCTGGAAAATGCCAGGCGATGCATCTTGGGAGATATAATGCAGGAGGAAAGTATACCACAAACGGATGAACCATGAGTAGCATTGACATACAGAGGGATCTAGGTGTAGAGATCCACAGTTCCCTGAAAGTGGCAACACAAGTAGACAGTAATCAAGAAGGCATTTGGCATGCTTGCCTTCATCAGGCAGGGCACAGACTAGAAATATTGGCAAGTCATACTGCAGCTATGTAGAACTTTAGTTCAGCACATTTGGAATATTCTGTACAGTTCTGGTCACTACACAGGTTGACTTAGGAGAGGATACAGAAATGGTTTACCCGGAACTTGCCTAATCTCTTGCTATGATGAGAGATTAAATAAACTTGGTTTGTTTTACCTTGAATGTCAAAGGCTGAGGAGTGATCAAGGAGTTTATAAAGTTATGAGAGGCATGAGCAGAACGGATATCTGGAGTCTTTTTCGCAAGGCAGAAAGACCAATTACTGGGAGACAGAGGTTTAAATAAAAGAAGGTAAGTTTAAAGAAATATGAGAGGTGGATTTTTCTCACAGACAGAAAAGTGCCTGGAATGTGATGATATGGGATTAGAATACTAGATTGGTAGCAACCTTGACTCAATAACTATATCCAGGAAACATTAAGCATATACCAACAAATCAGGTCAGATCCTCATGAAGATGAAATTGCATCCAAAGGAGGACGCAAGAAGTTACAAAGCTTGAAAGGATGGTTAAATTAGCTGCGTACTGAGTTTAAAACCCAACTAATGCCGTTCATGATGTGTTGGAGCTCAAAGGATGTAACAGTGCAAGTGAGGAGGTTCAGTGGACAGATAAAACATATAATAAAATAAATGGAGGCTGAGGGGTGACTTTTATTTAAGATTAGATTAGATTACTGACAGTGTGAAAACAGGCCCTTCGGCCCGCCGAAGCGCAACACACCCAGATCCATTCCCCTACATTCACCCCTTTACCTAACAGTACGGGCAATTTAGCATGGCCAGTTCACCTGACCTGCACATTTTTGGGCGGTGGGAGGAAACCGGAGCACCCGGAGGAAACCCACACAGACACAGGGAGAATGTGCAAACTCCACACAGTCAGACAATCACCTGAGGTGGGAATTGAACCCCGGTCTCTGGCACTGTGAGGCAGCAGTGCTAACCACTGTGCCACCATGACTTGAAAGAGGTTTATAAAAATATGATGGGTATAGATAGGGTGAATAGACAAGGTCTATTCCCAAGGATTCACTTGATCTATTCTGTCTATACCTGACATATGCTTCCTGCTTTTTCTTAACCAAACCCACAATTTCTCTTGTCATCCAGTATTCCCTATATCTACCATCCATTCCTTTCACCCTGACTGGAATATACTGTCTCTTCTCTCTCGTTAGCCCATTTCTGAAAGCTTTCCATTTTCCAGCCATCCCTTTACCTGCAAATATCTGCCCCAATCAGCTTTTGAAAGTTCTTGCCTAATACCATCAAAATTTGCCTTTTTCCAATTTAGAACTTGAACTTTTAGATCTGGTCTATCTTCTTCCATCACTGTTTTAAAACTAATGGAATTATGGTCACTGGCCCCAAAGTGCTCCCCCAGTGACTCCTCAGTCACCTGCTCTGCCTTATTTCCCAAGAATAGGTCGAGTTTTGCACCTTCTCTAGTAGGTACATCCACATACTGAATCAGAAAATTTTCTTCGACATGCTTAACAAATTCCTCTCCATCTAAACCCTTAACACTCTGGCAGTCCCAGTCTATGAGAGTTTCATAGGGACAAAGCAGAGAACAAGGTCCCTATGAAAGTTAAAATCCCCTACCATAACCACCCTAGTATTCTAACAGATAATTGAGATCTGCTTACAACTCTGTTTCTCAGTTTCCCTCTGACTATTAGGGGGGGTCTATAAAACAATCTCAATAAGGGGATCACCTCTTTCTTATTTCTCCGTTCCATCCAAATTACTTCCCTGGATGAATTTCTGGGAATATCCTCCCTCAGTACAGCTGTAATACTATTCCTTATCAAAAACACCACCACCCCTCCTCTCTTGTCTCTCTTTCTGTCCTTCCTGTAGCATTTGTATCTTGGAACATTAAGCTGCCAGTCATTTCCATTCCTGAGCTAGGTTTCTGTAATTGCTATGATACCCCAGTCCCATGTTTCTAACCATGCACTGAGTTCCCTGTTAAGTCTCTTGCAGTGAAATAAATGCAGTTTAATTTATCAGTCCAACCTTGTTCTCTGCTTTGTCCCTGCCTGCTCTGTTTGGCTCACTTTTTTATCAACTGTACCAGTCTCAGATTGATCTCTTTCCTCGCTATTTCCCTGGGTCCCACCTCCCCACACCACCTACCCCCCACACCCCCACCTTCCTAGTTAAATCCTCCTGAAGAGCTTTAGCAAATCTCCCTGCCAGTATATTAGTCCTCTTCCATTTCAGATGCAATCCGTCCTTCTTGTACAGGTCACTTTTACCACAGAAGAGATTCCAATGATCCAAAAATTTGAACCCTTCTCCCATACACCAGCTCCTCAGCTTCATCTACTCTATCCTCCTGTTCCTACCCTCACTAGCTCGCAGCACTGGGAGAAATCGAGATATTACTAATCGTTGAACGTCTTTTTAAATTCCTGCTTAACCCTCTGTATGCTCCCTTCACTATCTCAACCTTTTCCCTTCCTATGTCATTTGTTCTAATGTGGATAATGACCTTCTGCTGGGCTGTCTCCCCCTTGAGAACATTCTGCACCCTCTCTGAATCATTCTTGATCCTGTCACCAGGGAAGCAACACATTATTCTGAATTTCCGCTGCTGGCCACACAAACCTCTGTCTGTGCCTCGGACTAAACATTTCCCTTACAAAGTTGATCTCTTGGAACCCGACATACCCCTCATTACATTAGAGCCAGTCTCGATACCAGAAACTTGGCTGTTTGTGCTACATTCCTCTGAGAATCCATCACCCCCTACATTTTCCAAAACAGCATACTTGCTTGAAATGGGGATAGCCACAGAAGGCTCCTGCACTAACTGCGTATCTCTCTTTCCTTTCCTGGAGTTAACTCATCTATGTGACTATATATGCGACATTTCTCCCTTCCCGTAAATGCCATCCATCACCCCTCCTTGCTGTTGCAAATTCCTCATTTCCTCTTAACTGTCGCTCCAACCTTTCCATTTGACCTGATCGGATTCGCAAACAACGGATTATATTACAGGTACAATCCTCAGTAACATGTAAACTCTCTCTAAACTCCCACATCTGCCAAGTATCACTCTACTAAGGGCCATTTTTGCTTCTTCCAATCTGCAGACCCCGAACATAGCCCCATCTTACTCCTCTACAAAATACTGCTCCAGACTAACTTGATACTTATGGCTTATATTTTTAGATTTAATCAATCAAGAGACATATCTCAATAAATGAACCTCCCAGCTCAGTGAGCAAACCTACATCCAGAACCTTAACCTGAGCTACAAATCTTCTCAAAACTCGCTAACACCTATGGGCGCAATATGCCCGAAAATGGGAAACCAATTCCATCTGATAGAACGCCACTCGCGAAGAGCTGTACTTCCTGCACGAATACCTCAGGAAACCGGTACTACCTAAGTGTCTTAAGTACAAATCTCCTCTGAACACCGCACTAGCCAAAGGAATAGCAGAGCAAAACGGCCACTGAATGCTTCGAGAAATGATTAATGATGCCTACAACTGACTCCGTAAATACAACTTTGACGTCAAAAATCTTTACTCACTCATGCAACAGACCATGAATGGACAGACAGTACAACAAGCCATAGATATTAGACAGCGACAAACACAGAAAATCAAAGAACTAGATCAGCAGAAAAACTAGACATACTTACACAAAGTAAAAACTCTGACAACGCAGAAGCATAAATAAAAAACTTGTCTGTCCGACCCTTAACAGAAACTGAAAAAGCAGTCTTAGGAAGAGGATTAAATTACAACTTCCAGGATGCAGACAAGAAAGATTTCTTAGCAGCATTAGAAACAACACTGCAAATCAAGCAACTCACAGAAGAAACCCAGCAAACCATTATACAGGCAGTCGTACCAACATTAAGCAGAAAAAAGGAAGGAAACACACTCAATACACAAGAAATGAAAGCACTGGAAAGCCTAAAAAAACATTGTTATCCTACCTGCAGGCAAAGGACATTTGAAGTCATTTTAAATCAGAGAGACTACACTGAGAAAGTATACGTACTACTTGCAGATACCAACACCTACCAACAAGTGGCGATAGACCCAACCCCACAACTAGAGAACTGAATCACATCCCAACTTTCAGAAATCGACTTCCAAAAAAATGACACCAGGTGGATCCAACACACCTTGAGTCTACAGATTACCCAAAATTCACAAAACAGGAGCCCCCCTCATAGTCTCGCTACCTGGAACACCAACTTACAGATTGGCCAAGGATCTACACCAAAGACTAAAACAGTAACTAGAAGACTCCATCCAAGAATTCCTGAAGTCATCAAAGCCACCAAGAGAGAAGAGGATGAAATAATGGTCTCCTTTGATGTAACAGCCATATTCACATCTATCAACATCAACCTGGCCAAGGAAATACTGACTGCATTATTAGAAGACCCAAACACCACCAACATCATCAGTAAGGACATTATCATCAAGCTAGTGGACCTATACATTACACCCACTTCATCTTCAACAACAAAACCTACAGATAAACAATGGAACACCATGGGATCTCCATGTTTGAAATACCCAATACAAACAACAAACAAAACTAATGTCATCTACAAAATACCTTGCAAGAACTGTAACAAATACTACATTGGACAAACAGGCAGAAAACTAGCCACCAGTATACATGAACATCAACTAGCCACAAAAAGACATGACTCACTAGTATCCTTACATATGGATGAGGAACGATACCACTTCGACTGGGACAACACATCCGCCCTAGGACAAGCCACACAGAGACACACATGAGAATTCCTAGAAACGTGGCATTCCAACCGGAACTCTACCAACAAACATATTAATTTGGATCCCATTTACCACCTCCTGAGAAAAAGAACAGGAAATGACTTCATCATAGGAAGTGATGTTACCACAGGAAATGACATCATCAACCCAATTGAACCCAAACACATAAATAGAAAGCAAGCTATACCACCAGTGCTTCATCTGAAGCTCACTTAAGATGTTACCTAGTATGGTGGTGAAACATCTAAAAACTAACCTTCCAGTTCAGCAAGCAAACCTACATCCAGAGCTGAGCTACGAGTCTTCTCAAAACTCGCTAAGATGTCAATAAAACATATAATCTAGAAAGAACTCACTCTATTCACTACTGCAGACTCCCAAGGCCACACTTAAGACTTATCTGTCTCTGTGCTGTGCCCTCGTCCAAGATCAGTTGTGAATTTTCCTATTTGTTAATTTTCCGAGATGCACTCCGATGTTCAGCGATACGCGAATTCAAACAGCAAAGGCAGTAATTGCGCAGGTTCACTGCTGTATCAGTGAGCAATGTAGGTTTCTTTCTCTCTCTCTCTCTCTCTGTCCTGCACTGACCTGACCATGTGCTGCCTTTGTCTGCCCCTCTCCCTTTTAAAAGTGCTGCTGTTTTGTCTTTTCTTTATCCAAAATTCCAAAACAATGCAACAACATATAAAACAGTAATTGCAGTTCCTGGAATTCAAGGAAACCACCTCCGACACCTAAAATATCTTTAAAAAGGAGCAACCTGTTACAGTTAGAAATTTTTTCTGTCCTCCATCTTAGATTACCCAGTCAGAAAATATAAAACAAAATTCTCTTTGATCTATTTTGTAAAGTCCTTCTCTCACTGTCAAAAATATTACTATTCATTACCTTGGCTGATTGTGGTGGTCTTTTTTTAACAGAACCAAGCTTCTGTAGTTTAAAGACTTCCTTTAAAGACCTCCTTTTGGTTACACACAATCATTCTATAAAGTTTGGACGTGGAGCTGCCATAATAGAATGAAAACTCAATGGAATCCATTTCACATTCAACTAATGATGGTTCTTTTGTCCGTGCTTAAACAAAAAGACAAATCTGCTGGTGTGCTATAGTTGTTTGCTTATGTCCCATCCTTAAACAAAAGGATGTTTGAATTACCCAGATGGCTGACAGTGTCCATATAAAAAATAAAAAGTGAAAATGCTGTAGAAACTCAGCAGGTCTGGCATCATCTGTGGAGAAAGAAATGGAGTTAACATTTCAATTCAACATGAATCTTCTTCAGTATTCAGTTCTGAATTTCCCAATCTGTTCTCAGATGAGTAGTGACTGAAAATTCAGAAACCAAATTCCTTGTGATGATGGTACTCTGTGACCGACATTCCTATAATGTTAAATGTGAAAAATATGGCTCACAATCAAGACAATCAAGTTAATGTACTTCTTAACAATCGCTCCAAATCCATCATGATCTAAAATAGAGCACGGCTGTCCCTAACTAGACACTTTTGTACATAAAAGAAAAAAATGCATTGAAGTCATATCGAATGATGATGCCAGGACTATATGCAGTGATGGCATTGAAAACTAAACATTTAGAAAATATTCATTTCAAGGTAACTTGGTTTTGAATTCATGAATAGAACCCACTTGGTATCTTTTTTTCATTTTGTGCGTGCCTATTTACCTTCTGTCATTGTCTGAAAATACATCTTCCCACTGTATTGGCCAAAACCGGCCACTGTCCGTGCTCGCACTTGGAAAACATAGATGGTGCCAGCGCGGAGGCTGCGGATGGTGGCTGTGTTTGTCTGGCTCTTCACAGTTGAAGAATTGTGCTCACTTTGATCCTACACACACAAGACAAGGAAACAAGTACTTCTCAGTTTGGCACTTGGTAATAAAACATTTATGAGGATTCTCATGATCCTATCCTTATTTCTACTGTAATTTAAAAAATAATGCACTGGAGTTAAAATAGAAAGCCTCCAAAGATCCTGCTATGCAGATTGAGCCTCCCAGTATTACTCTAAGGTCGCACTGCCTCACAGTCTGTTCCAAAAAATTATTATTGGGAACAGTAGGATTAATTAATTTCAAATTAATGAATAAAACAAATTAATTAAAATACAATAAAGTTAACAGAGCAGATGATGTGTTGCAACTGCAGGATTTGGATAATCCTGGGCACCAGGTAAAACAGGTCTCTGCTAAACATTTGTGGTTCAAGAATTTCGACTCAATATCTATAAACTGAAGGACAAAGTGCAGATACTGTGATGCATCAGGAAATGGGAAAGTTACCTTAACTTTTTTTCCAAATGGTGGTCACAAATAAGGTCTTTTGATTTGGTTAGGACAGGACAGCGAAAGAGATATGAAGATGGGGGGAGGGCAAGGCGGATTGTAATAGTGCTAGTGGATAATATAGCCGGGGGATCGACACTTCTCTGCAATAAAGTGAGAGAGTCAGGAAGGCTATGTTGCCCACCTAGTGTCAGGTTTCAGGACACCTGTTCAGTGCTAGATAGACCTTGCAATGGAAAGAGGAATATTCTGTCATCATGACCCATGTAGTTACTAATGACAAAGGAGGTCAGACAATGAGATTTTGCATAGTCAGTTTGAGGTGGTAGCACCAAATTAACAACAAAACTCACCTGAAAGGTGCTGGATTCTTAATTTGAATCACAAGAATATGGGTAGAAAAGAAACTAAATTAGAAACACAGAAAAAATGAGCAGTAGACTCTTTGTGTCTCCTCTACCATTTATGATTGGTGTCAAACTCAGTACTCTGTACCTGCTTTCTCTCCATACACTTTGATTCCTTTAACCATGAGAACTACATCTAAGGAAACTGAATGCATAGCTTAAAGATTGGTGTGGGTGAAATGTTATGACACAGGGGATAGCAAGCCAAACTAAATCAGCTTCACAAACTCTGCATTTCCAACACAGTGAATTTAAAACATTCAATGACAATCAAACTTGCTCAATTGCTCAATTGTTACAAACCAGACCTTATAAATAACTTGAACACTAAGTTTACAAAACAAATAGAAGTTAACAATTTAGTATTGAGAATGTAATTTTAGCAGAATGCAGATCTAGGCAATGTCTACAATAAAAATCCAATCCTCTTTGAATATAAGCCCCTTACTCTCACACTGACAGACTATGGACTTGCACTCAATGGACTCTTACCTTTGCTATCAGTCTCCCATTTTGGACTTTATCAAAAGCCTTGCTGTGGTCCAAGTAGACTACATTAAAGTTATTATTAGACTCCTATTGTTTCCTGATGAAGGGCTTATGCTCGAAACGTCGAATTCTCTATTCCTGAGATGCTGCCTAACCTGCTGTGCTTTGACCAGCAACACATTTGCAGCTGTGATCTCCAGCATCTGCAGACCTCATTTTTTACTCCTATTGCTAGGCCTCAGTATAACTTTGTAACGTGGCTGAACTGTTAACTGCCCAAATCTCTAAATCAATATTGCAAAACCTTGTTAAAAAGCATAAAAATGAAACAATATTCAAGACTTCTTAGCTCCATAACTCCAGGCTGCCAAGTGAATCTCTTAGAATAACTAGCAATGTCACCCATTCCTTACTACACAGAATATAAAAATGAAAAATTAAAGCTAATTGCTATTGACAATGAAAATAAATTAGTGCAATCTATTAGTTGATTCTGAGGAATGGCTACTGGATGACATAGGACCTGAATATTTAAATGTACAGAAGAGTTAGGAAGGGCAGGAACCAAAGAAAAGGCAAAGGGATTGTTCTATTAATTAATGATGATGTTAGCATAAGAGAAGCTTAAGAAACCAGATTGTAGAAATAGCTTGGGTGGTGAAAAGAAATTATAAAAGCAAGGATTCATAACATGACTGAATTTTACATTTAAAGGAGAGGAATAGTCCAAGGCTAACAGTTTAAATTTAAATGAGAACCATTATGACGACACAAAAACGGAACGTGGCTAAAATGAATTTCAAATTATATTACAGGATAGATAAATAGAGATATAATGAGTGTGGTGCTGGAAAAGCACATGTGGTCAGGCAGGATCCAAGGAACAGGAAAATCAATGTTTTAGGCAAAAGGCCTTCATCAGGAATTCCTGATGAAGGGCTTTTTCCCGAAATGTCGATTTTCCTGCTCCTCGGATACTGCCTGGCCTGCTGTGCTTTTTCAGCACCACACTCTCAACTTTAATCTCCAGCATCTGTGGTCCTCACTTTTGCAGAATAGACATTTAATGGTAGGCATTTAAAGTGATATTTCAGAATACAGAATAGATTCAGTCCAACAGAAAGTCAATATCCCAGGAGGATCCAACATCCATCGTGTCATAAATATGGCATCAAACTTAAAGAAAATGCATATAATTGCATAAATGTAGGTAGTGGGTCAGAATATTTGATCGAATTGAAAATGAGCAGTGATGAGTGAAAGACCATAAGACCATAAGACATAGGAGTGGAAGTAAGGCCATTCGGCCCATTGAGTCCACACTGCCATTCAATCATGGCTGATGGGCATTTCAACTCCACTTACCAGCATTCTCCCCGTAGCCCTTTAGCCCTAAGGTTGACATGGAGGGGAAAATTTAAAAAATGAGAAATCTAACTAAAAATGAAAATGTATTTTAAGAATTTGTATAGATATTTAAAAAGGGAAAATGTTAACAACATAAACAGTGGTCTTATAGAATGTGAGTTTATAGTGGAATCAATAGTGGCATATTAACAGATGGACAATGAACTGGACAGGTATTTTATGTCAGTGTTTGCTATTGAGGATACAAGCAACATCCGATAAGTATCTGTAAATTAGCATATGGAAGGGAGGAAGGAACCCATGAAAACTACAATTGGGGGAAAAGTGGGAATGAGCAAATTACCAGAGCTGCAAGCTAACAGGCCCCAGGTCCCGATGGAATTCATCCTAGGGTCTTAAAAGCAGTGGCTAATGAGATAGTTGATGAGCTGGTTCTAATTTCCTAAAATTCTGTAGTTTCAACGAAAATTCCATGAGATTGGAAAATAACATACATAATTCCTTTATTTAAAAAGGGAGGGAGACAGAAAGCAGAAAATTACAGCCAAGTTAATTTGCCATTTTTGTGAAAGGAACTCATGTTTAACTGATGTACTGGAGTTCTGAGATGAAGCAACATGCGCAATGGATAAAGGGAACTAATGGATATATTGCGCCTTGATTTTCAGAAGGCATTTAATGAGATGTCAGACGAAAATAAAAGCTCCCGGTGTAAGGGTTAATACATTGACATGGATTGAAGATTGGCCAGCGAATAGGAAGCAGAGATTAGGCATAAATGTGAATTTTGTAGTTGGCAGAACATAGCAAATGTTTTGCCATAAAGATTAGAGCTGGGGCCTCACCCGTTTACATGTTTGACAAACGAATCGGATGAAAGGACCCAAGGTATGGTTGCCATATTTGGTGATGGCATACTGATAGGTTGCAAAGTTAACTTTGAGGGGATGTCGGCCTGTTACAAAGGGATATAGATAGTTTAAGAAAGTGGCCAAATATCTGAAAATTAGAACATGATATGGGAACACGTGAAACTGCCCATTTTGGCAGAATAAATGAAAAAGAAATGCATAGAAATAATTGTTTACTGGAGTGTACTGGACTGGGTCTTGATTGCACCACTTTCTAACTCAGAGGAGATATGATCAACTGAGCACAATTGACACATAGCTTAAATTCAACTCTCTGAAGAATTTTCATTTCAACTTTGTGTCAATTCTAGAATGCATACCTTTTCATAATACTGGAGTTCATAGTCCAGGATCACTCCATTGGGCTGGTCAGGCTGAGACCAGGATAGTGTAACACTGTCCACTGTACGACTCACTTGGTGTATAAATGACACTGTAGATGGAGCTGTAACAGAAAGTAGAGAGCTGATCAATCAACCTAAAGACTGAACCATCCTGATCACACCTGAACACACAGCAACAGACATATATGCACACATTCTAACACACTTAATCATGCACACACATTCTCTTGCAGGCTGGCACACATACACTGTCATATATCGACACGTACACACACAGACACACAAAGTTATGCATTAATTTGGTCACAAAAATGGATGGCAGTTAAAATAGCACTTTAACAATGGAACTCATTTTTATGGTGCACACATTCTTGGAGCCTGTCTCCAAAATGAGATTCAATTAAATTGAATGGTTCTAATTTGCTTTTAATAGCATTGTTATTAACTAGTATTTTCTCTGTACACAAGCATCCATGACAGCTCAATTGTTTTAGTAATGGAAATTTGAGGATTTTTTTGCACTACGTTCTTGGAAATGTAGTTGCTGTCAATTTTTCACAATTTTCATTTTGATCATAAGTTAGTCACAGGGAAAATGTAATAAAAAATAATGCAGATACTGGGAATCTGAAATAAAAACAAAACTCTGAGGAAATAATTTTCAATTACAAAATGTCAATATACTAATTTTCTCTCCACAGATTCTCTCCAAATGTGAGTTTGTTTTTAGAATTTCTTTCATAGTTATAACTGGTTGATTAGATAAGATTCCCTACAGTGTGGAAACAGGCCCTTCGGCCCAAAATGGCCACATGCCCTTCGAAGAGTAACCCACCTAGACCAATTTCCCTCTGACTAATGCACCTAACCTATGGGCAATTTAGCATGGCCAATTCACCTGACCTGCACATCTTTGGGCTGTGGGAGGAAACTGGTGCACCCCGAGGAAACCCACACAGACACAGGGAGAATGTGTAAACTCTACACAAACGGTCATCCAAGGCTGGAATCAAACCTGGGACTGCGGTACTTTGAGGCAGCAGTGCTAACCACTGAGCCACTGTGCTGCCCTATGGTGGTCTTCATTCTTTTCTAGAAGTAACATTTCATTGCACATAAAAGGAATCAGATAAAGGGAAGTCATCTTTTACATCAAAACATTGGTTGATAATATTAGGCCTTAATCAATATCATTCCTATTTTCATGTTTTCATGGGTTAGTGATGTCATTTGTTGCACATGTCTAATCACATCTTGAAAAGTGGTAATCACCCACCTTCTTGAACTATTGCATTGACTGAATATTATTTTACAGGACAAACAATGGAATCCATACACTGACCTTGGATTGCACAACAGATTTTATTCAGTGATAAAGATGACATTGACTCAACTGAAGATTATTTTGCTTTAAATTTGGCCGTTAGTGGCACAGAGGTGTTTACAGCAGATCTTGCAGAAAGCTAGTGACAAAGATGCAGAGTTCTCTGTCATGGGTTTCCCCTTTCCTGAGGGCAGTCTGAATCCAGCACAAGTAAATCTAGAAATCCACTCACAGCTGTTATCAAGCGTGGTAAGCAACTAAACATACTGAAGAATTCACACAGTCAGCAAACTAGTAAGTAAAATGCACCGAATATCCATGTATTAAAATATTACAGAAGTCGTACCATAATGGAAGAATTTGATATTAAAAATAAACTAAGTTAAAACTTCCAGACTAGAATGCAGTGGTTATTACTTAGTATGCCAATAAAATGTTTCATTTCATTTGCAAGCAATAATCTGGGTTGTTTGGTATTGGAACTGGTCCTCCTGGGAGCAGATGTGGCGGAGGCGAAGGAATTGGGAATATGGGATGGCGTTTTTACAGGGGGCAGGGTGGGAGGAGGTGTAATCTAGGTAACTGTGGGAGTCGGTCGGTTTATAGTAAATGTCCCTGTTGAGTCAGTCGCCCGAGATAGAAATGAAGGGAAGGGAGGAGTCTGAGACGGTCCAGGTAAATTTGAGGTTGGGGTGGAAGGTGTTAGTAAAGTGGATGAACTGTTCAACCTCCATGTGATTTCTAGAAAATTGCCATACGAGACAACTTCAACATAGCATCCTACAAGAGTAGGAATAATTGAGAGAAGAGTTTGAATTTCTATGTGTCACTGTAAATGAGAGGCCAATAGAATTTTTCACACGGGACCACAGTGAATTCAAAGATTAAAGAGTGTGGAACCACAGGAGATGGGTAAGATTCTAAACAAATATTTTGCACTGGTATTTACTGTGGAGAAAGATATGGAAGCTAGGGAACTTGGGAAATAAATAGTAATGTCTTGAAAACAGTTCACATTACAGAAGAGGAGCTGCTACATAAAGGTAGTTAAATCCCCAGGACCTGACCAAGTGTATCCCAGGATATTGTGGGAAGCAAAGGATGAAATTGTAGGGCCACTAGCAGAGATAATTTACAGCCACATGAGGTACCGGAAGACTGGAGGGTGGCTAATGTTGTGTCTTTAATTAAGAAAGGCTGCAAGAAAAAGTCCAGGAACTATACGTTGGTTAGTCTGATGTCATTGGTGGGTACGTTGTTGGAGAGAATTCTGAGAGACAGCATTTACTTGCATTTGGTGAAGCAAGGACTGATGAGGGATAATCAGCATGACTTTGTGCAATTTAAATTGTGTCTCACAAACTTGGCATGAGATTTTTTGAGGATGTGATCAAGATTGATGAGGGCAGAGTGGTAGACGTTGTCTATATGGACCTTAGCAAGGTCTTTGACAAGGTTCTGCATGGTAGACTGGTTAGTAAGATTAGATCACATGGGATCCAGGGAGAGCCAGCCAATTGAACACAAATTGGTTTGATGGTAGGAGTCAGGGTGTGGTAGTAGAGGTTTGTTTTTGGACTGTAGGCCTGTGACAGGCTGTGTTCTACAGGGATGAGTGCTGGGTGCACTGTTTTTGTAATTTCTATAAATGATTTGGGTGTGAACATAGGAAGAATGGTATGTAAGTTTTCAGATAACACCAAAATTGGTTGTAAAATGGATGTGAGGAGGTTATCTAAATGTACAATGGATCTTGATCAGCTGGGCCAATAGGCCAAGGAGTGGCACATGGAGTTTAATTTAGATAAATGCGAGGGGTGACATTTTGGTAAGAACAAACCCGGGCAGACTTACACAGTATGGTAGAGCCCTGGGAAGTGTTGTGGCACAAAGAGACTGAGGGGTGCAGGTACACAGTTCCTTGAAAGTGGCATCACAGGTAGACAGGGTGGTGAGGGTGCTTGGCATGCTTGTCTTCACTGCTTAGAGTACTTGTAATACATTATGATGTTGTAGCTGTATGGGACATTGTTGAGGCCACTTTGGAGTACTGTGTACAATTTTGGTCATCTTGCTATCAGAAGAACATTGTTAAATTTGTAAGTGTGCAAAAAAGACTTATGAGGATATAGCTGGGACTGGAAGGTTTGCATAATATGGTCAGACTGTATAGGCTGGGGTCTTTTTCCCTGAAGCATAGGAGGTTGAGGGGTGTCTTTATAAAGATTTATAAAATCATGAGGAGCATAGGTCAAGTGAATAGGAAAGTTCTTTGCCCTAGGGTAGGGGAATTCAAAATTAGAGGTCATAGTTTTAAAAGTGGAAGGGTAAAGATTTAAAAAGGATCTTTGGGGCAACTTTTTCACACAGAGAGTGGTGCATGTATGAAACAAGCTGCCAGATGAAGTGGTAGATGTGGTTGCAGTTAAAATATTTAAAAGACATCTGGACATTTAAAAGATACGTGAATAGGAAAGGTTTCGAGGAATGTGGACCAAATGCAGGCAAATGGGACTAGCATAGTTTGGGAAACCTTTTTGGTATTGACGAATTGGTCCAAAGGTCTGTTTCTATGCTGTGTAACTGCATGACTCTAAGTTTCACCATCATTATGTACTGAAACTTCAATATTCCAAACACTCACTAAGCTCACATGAATGTGAAGTAGAGATCAAGTGCAGGTCCAGCAGGTTGGTTGGAAATATGTTGAAACAGTCAGAGAACTTTAAACCCTGAATCATTACAATCCCATCTCTAAATGTTCAAAATCAGTCTGGTTGAAAGAGGCACCAGTCATCCACAAACTTGAAAGGGTTCAAAAACCACTTACAAGGATGTTGCCAGGGTTGGAGAGTTTGAGCTATAAGAGATGGTTGAATAGGCTGGGGCTATTTTCCCTAGAATGTCAGAGGCTGAGAGATGATCTTATAGAAGTTTATAAAATCATGATGGTCATGGATAGGGTGAGTAGACAAGGTCTTATCTCCACGGTAGTGGAGATCAAAGCTAGAGGACATAGGTTTAAAGTGAGAGAGGAAAGAGTTAAAAGGGACCTAAGGGGCAACTTTTTCACATAGAGGGTGTGTGTCTGGAATGAGCTGCCAGACCAAGTGGTGGGGACTGGTACAATTACAACATTTAAAAAGGCATTTGGATGGGTATATGAAAAGGAAGGGTTTGGAGGTATATGGACCATGTGCTGGCAAATGGTACTAGATCAATTTGGGATATCTGGTTAACATGGACAGGTTGGACGGAAGGGTCTGTTTCCAGGCTGTACAGCTCTAAGACTCTATGACACGCTCTCTGCTGAGACATACTTATCACAAAGTCATTAAGGATGTAGTTGTAAATTTTAATCCAGTGTCACTGAAAGAACAACAATATATTCTCAAGTCAGGATAGTGACTCGCTTGGAGAGGAAATTACAGGTCGTGGGTGTTCCCAGGTATCTGTTGCATTTGTCCTTCATGGCCGTAAAGGTAAGTCACCACTGTCCCAGGGAAACCTCGGGCTGCTCTCCCACAGGAATGACTGGCTGTGAGTTTAACCTGTGGGCTCAGATGAGGGGTGAGGTTGAGAAGACAGGACCTTCAGGATAATCTCAGCCATTATGGGAACTGAATCTATGCTCTTGGCATCACGAATCAGCCACCCAGCTAACTGAGGATAACTCTTGGTGGAGGGACACTGAAGCCCCATCGAGTACATCCTATGGCCCTACTACACACAGAACCTCCTCTAATTGTTAGGAAAATGCCTGTCCTCATTGATATTCAAGAGTAGCAATGATACAGTATTTTAGTATTGCTGAAAAAAGCATTTCGTCACACGCTCATCAAGACAATTAGAGTCATAGAGCTGTGAAGCATAGAAATAGACCTTTCCGTCCAACTCATCCATGCTGGCCAGATATCCTAAATTAATCTAGCCCCATTTATCAGCATTTGACATATATCCCTCTAAACCATTCCTATTCATACACCCATTCTGATGCCTTTTAAATGTTGTAATTGTACCAACCTCCATCACTTCTGCTGGAAGCTCATTCCATACCCCTATGCAATTAAAGAAAAACTGTTTCACCCAAAGGGTAGTGGACATCTGGAACTCATTGCCTAAAAGGCAAGAACTCTTGAGACATTTAAGAATTGTTTAGATGAGCACTTGAAATGCCATAGCAAACAAAGCTACATGTCAAGAGCTAGAAAATAGGATTATGGTAGATAGATGCTTGATGACCAATATGAACATGATCAGGTAAAGAGTTCTGTCTCTGTGCTATAAAACTTTATATCTCACTCTATGCAAAATATGGATACTGGCAAGTGAAGCTGAATGAAAGCAGAAGTTTTATAGACTACATCTGGACTTCGTTTTGGAGGTACAGTTTGTTTCCAAAAACATTTGGTACACCTCCTGCTCCAGAAAAGTTTAAGGCAGATGTCATTGTGATAGCGACATTTCCAGAGGCTGTGATTGTGGTTGAATCAAGTACATCAGTCATGTACTGACAGCAAAAAGGACTTCTTCTTAATAACAAAAACAGAAATTGCTGGAAAAGCTCAGGAGGTCTGGCATCATCTGTAGCAAGAAATCAGAGTTAACATTTTGGGTCAAGTGACCCTTCCTCAGAACTGATCTGATCTGAAATGTTAACTTTGATTCTCTGCACAGATACTGTCAGATCTGCTGAGCTTTTTCAGCTATTTCTTTAGTAACGCTACATGTCACTTTAAAAATGTTAGGGTATGCATTCTTTTATACGACAGAGGGTGTTTGGATAATTCCCCGAGTACCATTTTCGTGTGTGACTCTGATGTCATTTGCATCAGTAGCCTTTTCCATACATCGCATGGAACATTCTTTATGTTTTAAGTGGTGCACATGCAGTAGGTATTTTCAATCCTGTTACCCCAGAGACTTGGCTGAGTCTTGGAGCTTGATGACTGCTTTAATGGGTTTTAATCCTAATTTATCATTCTTGTTCAAGAATGCATGACAAGTGTGCACAAGATCAGTAATTCCCCAACTATCCTTCAGCTAAGTGCAAATGAGGCTGTGATTCATAGAATAATAGAATTGTACAGGGCCGTTGAGTCTACATCAACACATGAGAAACTCCTGACCTTCAACCTAATCCCATTTACCAGTACTTAACCCATTGTCTTGAATGTTCTAACATGCCAAGTGCTCATCCAGATACTTTTTAAGGGTGGGGCAACTTGCCTTAACCATCCTCACAGGCAGCACATTTTAAACAGTCACCAATCTCTGAGTGAAAAGATTTTCCTCACAGTCCCCTAAAACTCCTGCTCCTCACCTTGAACCTTGTACACCTCGATCAGATTGCCCCTTAGGCTTCTCTGCTCCAAAGAAAACAACTCAAACCTATCCAACCTTTCCTCATAACTGAAGTTTTCCATCCCAGGCAGCATCCTGGTGAATCTCCTCTGCACCCACTCCAGTGCAATCACATCCTTCATGTAATGGGCAATGCTGTACTTGCGCCATGGTCTCACCAAAGTTTGACACAACTCCATCATGACTTCCCAGCTTTTGTATCTTTTGTAATTGATTGAGAAATGCATATGACTTTTTACCACCATACAAACATGCCTTGCCACTTTCAGAGATCTCTGGACCAACATGTCAAGGTCCCTTTGTTCTAGAGAATTTCCTAATGTCATGCTGTTCACTGAATACTTCCTTGTCAAATTACTCCTTCCAAAATGTATCATATCACATTTTTCAGGGTTGCATTCCATCTGCCACCATCTGTCCATTTGACCATCCCGTTTATGTATTCTTGTTGCCCAAGACACTCAACCTCACTGTTAATCACCTGACCAATCTTTGTGTCAACTGCAAAATTACTAATCCAACCTTGCCCATAGTTATCTACGTCATTTATATTTTTTTTTAGATTAGATTAGACTTACAGTGTGGAAACAGGCCCTTCGGCCCAACAAGTCCACACCGACCCGCCGAAGCGCAACCCACCCATACCCCTACATTTACCCCTTACCTAACACTACGGGCAATTTAGCTTGGCCAATTCACCTGACCCGCACATCTTTGGTCTGTGGGAGGAAACCGGAGCACCCGGAGGAAACCCACGCAGACACGGGGAGAACATGCAAACTCCACACAGTCAGTCGCCTGAGGCGGGAATTGAACCCAGGTCCCTGGCGCTGTGAGGCAGCAGTGCTAACCACTGTGCCACCGTGCTGCCCATATAAACGATGATTAATAGGGAACCTAGCACAGATTCATGTAGTCTGACACTGGACTCTCGTTTGCAGGCAGTAAAGCAGCCTTCTGACATCATCGTCCATCTCCTACAACTAAGTCAATTTTGAATTCACTTTATCAAACTAGACTGTAGCCCATGAGCATTACCTTCTTGCTAATTCTGCTTTGTGGGACATTGTCAAGGGCTTTGCTAAAATCCATATAAACTACATCAACTGCACTACCCTCATCTACATGCTTGATACACTTCACAAAATCCGAACAAATTTGTTAGGCATGGTATCCCTCTGACAAAGACATACTGACTATTTCTGATCAAGCTTTGCCTCTCCAAGTGGACAACGTTGACAATCATACAACACCAGGTTATAGTGCAACAGGTTTATTTGGAAGCACTAGTTTTTGGAACTGCCTTTTCCAAGTGGAATTAGAGCCTCGCCTTCATAATTTTCTCATAAAGTTCCCCTATAGATTATGGTGAATAAAATCCTGACATGGAGAAGGTAGGAGCATAGAGTTGAGAAAATGGTCAACCATGACAGAAGGTAGAATAGACTTGATGGGCTGAATGGCTTAATTCTGCAACCTTATGCCAAGTCAACATGCTAAGCAAAAGCATTCACTGTATTCAGCAGTGCCAGTCACAATCTTTGTACCTTCTCTGCTGTTTTAAGCCTCATTAGTCAGTTTCCAGGGCCTCATCATGTCAGGATTGTTCATAAATTGGGTCATTTTGTTTAAGAAAGCCAACTGAACAAAAATTCATAAGGAGGCATTTCATGAGTTTTTCCATTGTGTGAATTTATTTATGATTATGTGCCTCTCCAACAAGTAAGTTTGTTTCTATTACGCTGAATATTCAAGCATCTATGATACTTCTCAATAGTATAGGTAAAAACAATAACAGCAGATGCTGGAAACCAGATTCTGGATTAGTGGTGCTGGAAGAGCACAGCAGTTCAGGCAGCATCCAAGGAGCAGCGAAATCGATGTTTCGGGCAAAAGCCCACTTCTCAATAGTATGAAGAATTTCTTCCAGACTAGCCAACATCAAAAGGAGAATTCACAATGTAGTTAATGAGGATTTAAGTGAGAAATTATTCCAGCTGAATAAGTGATTGAGGTTGGAAATGCTCTTAAAATATGCAAGAAATCAAAGACTCTCAGATCTGATAAGAAAAAAGATTAAACTCAAGTAAGCTTTCTGGAGTTATCCTTAAGACTCTTTATATTCACTTACTTATGGATCTTGAGCAACATACTTTATGTATTAAACAGGCCATTTTTCCTTGATCTGCTGGCGGTCAATGGCAACACTGCTGTTCACCATTTACAGACTTTCATTCATCTGTTCTCAGGCAGACATAAACACTGAATTTTCAACTGATTATTTCTCTTCATGGAGAAGGTACAAAGGTGTCACGTTATTTGTTCTGTTTGCAATGGCTTACACATAGCTCTCTGTAATAGTTCACCAAATTCAAAATGAAGCCTTCTCCATTCCCTTCCGGAAATCCCAGAAAACCTACAACAACAATGTACATTTCTATGTGCCCAAGATTGAACAACAGCACACATTCCACAGGAAATGCACACAAGATGGCCCTGATTGATGGTGAGCTCTATAAACTTGATGTTAATATTGCTGTTCTAGTAGAGACCTAATTAACTAACACAAGCTGTATTCATGAGGTTATTACATCTTATACCAGCGCAAAGAGGGCACACACAAGGCCACTGTGAGCATGATGTAGGCTTCACAATGATCAACTAGTTGATAAAGTCAATGTACCTTGCCATTGGAGCCTCAGAGCACTTCATCACCCTGGTGCTATCATCTGCTGGAGCTGCAGTCAACAGAATAGAACAGGACTAGGTCATTCAGCCTTCAAGGTGAAAGTGAGAATGCCGATGCTGGAGTGTGGTGCTGGAAAAGCACAGCAGGTCAGGCAGCAAACAAGGAGCAGGAGAGTCAACGTTTCGGGCAAATGCCCTGATGAAGGGTTTTTGCCCGAACCATCGACTCTCCTGCTCCTCGGATGCTGCCTAACCTGCTGTGCTTTTCCAGCACTACACGCTCCACATTCAGCCTTAAAGTCTGCCCAACATTCAATATGATCATGGCCAAATGAACACTTCAATGCCTTTTAACCACCTTATGGTATGCTAATGCCACGAGGAGAATTTAAACGGGTACAGTCGGAGGATGGGAAACAGATGTAGATCAGCATGGGGAATGATTGAGGAGAAGGTCAAGGTAAAATCTAATAAGTTAAAAAGGAAGAAAAGAGGGGGAGAGGTTACTGAACATGGTGGGGCTGATTGTCTGAAGCGTATTTATTTTAATGCAAGGAGTAGAACAAGCAAGGCAGATGAGCTTAGGTGAAGGATTGTTACGTGGGACTATAATGTTGCAGCCATTACTGAAACTGGCAGAAAGGAGGACAGGACTGGGCAGCTCAATGCTGCAAGGTTTAGATGTTTCAGGCATGATAGAGAGGGATGTAAAGGGGTGATGTAGTTAAACTATGTATTAAAGAGAACGTCACAGCTGTACTAAGAGAGGACATCTTGGAGGGCTCATCTAGTTAAGTCATATGGGTAGAATTTTTAACATAAGAAAGGAGAAATCATCATGAAGTGGTTACGATTTAGGCCTCAATAGCCAGCATGAGATAGAGGAACACTTATATAGGCTGTAATGGAAAATTGTTGAAAAGTGTGGAAAAACTGGAAAAACACAGCAGGCCAGAAAGCATCCCGAGACGCAGGAGAATCAACGTTTCGGGCATAAGCCCTTCCTCAGGAATGAGGCTGGTATGCCAAGCAGGCTGAGATAAAAGGTAGAGGGGAGGGATTTGGTGGAGGGGCGCTGGGAATATAATAGGTGGAAGGAGGTGAGGGTGAGGGTGATAAGTCAGAGAGGGGGTGGGGTCGGAGAGGTCAGGAAGAAGATTGCAGGTCAAGAGGGCGGTGCTGAATCCGGGGGTTGGGACTGAGATAAGGTGGGGTGGAGGGGAAATGAGGAAGCTGGAGAAATCTACATTCATCCTGTGTGGTTGGAGGGTTCCTTGGAGGAAGATGAGGCGCTCTTCCTTGGATGCTGCCTGGCCTGCTGTGTTTTTCCAGCAAATCACTTTGCAACTCTGGTTTCCAGCATCTGCAGTCCTCACTTTCTCCCTGTAATGGAAAATTGTCCATTTACTGTGAAATTAATTATCCATTTACTGTGAAATTTAAACAATTGCTTTGTTTAAATCAATGCTGTGCTGAGCTTTGTAAATGATGCTTTGATGAAGGTTTGCAGTTAGCTTATCTCTGTTTGAAGTCTGTAAGCATTCAATTCCACCTTGCGATAGTCAAACTCAGCGAAAGCTGAATAACTGTTATGTCTAGGACCAGGGGATGAGAGGATAACAACCTCTCTGCCCTTGAGAGTGTGATAAGGCAGGTGTCTGTGCAAATCTTTGGTACTCATTGCATTAAGGCATCTGGCTTGGTGTAATGAGTCAATCTTGCAAGATTTTTAAGAAAGACACTTGCTTTGCTCTTGCTAATTATTGAGTCAAGTCGATTTAATTTCCACAACAAGGCAGATCATGGAAAGATAGAAAAGTAACAGGATTGTTTAGTAGGTGCTTTTAACTCTATCATTGATTGGGATTCCCTTAATGCCAGGAGGGCTTAGATGGGGTAGAATTTGCTAGGTGCATTCAGGAAGGATTCTTGCAACAACACGTACATATTCTAAATAGGAAAGAAGCCGAACTAGACCTTTTTTAAAGGAATTTAGATTAGATTAGATTAGACTTACAGTGTGGAAACAGGCCCTTCGGCCCAACAAGTCCACACCGACCCGCCGAAGCGTAACCCACCCATACCCCTACATTACCCCTTACCTAACACTATGGGCAATTTAGCATGGCCAATTCACCTGACCCGCACATCTTTGTGACTGTGGGAGGAAACCGGAGCACCCGGAGGAAACCCACGCAGACACGGGGAGAATGTGCAAACTCCACACAGTCTGTCGCCTGAGTCGGGAATTGAACCCGGGTCTACAGGCGCTGTGAGGCAGCAGTGCTAACCACTGTGCCACCGTGCCGCCCCAAATGAACCTGGCTATTAAATTCCATAAAATTTAAAACCGTTATGGGTAAATATAAATAAGAATGGTCTTCAGGTGAAAGTGCTAAATTAGGAAAAGACTTTTGGCAACAGCTGTTTGAGGATAAATCCAAGTCTGATGTGAGAGACTCTTTTAAAGGTCAGTTGATCAATGTTCAGGATCTGCATGCTCCTGTGAGGATGAAAGTTAAGGATGGCAAGATTTAGAATCATAGAATCCCAACAATGTGGAAGCAGGCCATTTGGCACATCAAGTCCACACTGACCCTCCAAACAGCATCTCACCTAGACCCACCTCCCTACCCTATCCCTGTAACCCTCCTACCCTATCCCTGTAACTCAGTATTCCCCATGGCTAACCTATCTAACTTGCACACCTTTAGACTGTGGGATCACTGGAGAAAACCCATACAGACATGGGGAGAATGTGCAAACTGCAGACAGTCACCAGAGGGTGGAATCAAACCCAGGTGTTGTGAGGCAGCAGTGCTAACCACTGATTAACCATGCTACCCCTGCACATCTTTAGATTGGGGGAGGAAACTGGGGCACCTGGATAATAGTTAGGAACCCTGGATGACAAACGATATTGAAAGTTTAGACAAAAAGAAAATGGAAGCATTTGTAAAGTTTCGGAAACTGAAATCAGACAAAGCCCTTGGGGAATATGAAGGAATCAGGAAAGAACTTAAACAAGGAGGGCCAAAAGGGGCCATAAAATGTCCTTGGCAAATAGGATTAAGCGGAAGCGCAAGGCATTTTATACACATTTTAGGATTAAGGGAGTAGTGAGGAAAAAGGCAGGTTCATGCAAGGACAAAGGAGGGAAGGAATGAGGAACTTAGTGAGCACTTTGCACTAATATTCACCGAGAAGGACATGGATATTGGTAAAATTAGGGATTAGGGCTAAGATAGGGTACACACATGGAGGCGATAGTTGGACTGTTATCCAAGAGCCTCAAATAATGCTTTAGGGACCTGGGTTTGAATCCTGCCATCAATATGTGGAATCCATGAATTGATTATCAGGAGAACCTCATTTGGCTCACTAATGTCCTTTAGGTAAGGAAAATGCCATCCTTACCTGGTCTGGCCTACATTTGACTCCGGACCCATAGCAATGAGGTTGACTGTTAACTTCCCTCTGGGTAATCAGAGATGGGCAATGAATGCTGCTTGGCCAGCAACAGCCCCGTCTCACGAATGAATTAAGAAAAATATTGATTCTTTAGCTTGTCAAGAATAAGCTTCCCAGTGTTGTGGACATTGTCTATAAAAGGGATGGAAAACTTCTCAACCTCAACTTTCTTCCGGAAAACTACTGTCGAATATTCTATCATTCCCCACTAAACGGAAGCTGATGAAATAGTACTTTTCCAGGTAATGATAGCACCACAACCTTGCTTGCCCTTTCAAGTTCATTTCTCAGCCAAACAAAATCACTGTATCTTCTTCTGACAGATGATTCTTTCATAGAACATTGAACAATACAGTGCAGAACAGGTCCTCCTTCGGTCCTCGATGTAGCGTCGACCAGTGAACTAATCCAAGCCCATCACCCTACACTATCCTATCATAATCCATATGCTTACACAAGGACTGTTTAAATGGCCCTAATGTGGCTGAGTTAACTACATTGGCAGGCAGGGCATTCCATGACCTTACCACTCTGAGTGAGGAACCTGCCTCTAACATCTGTCTTAAAACTACCACCCCTCAATTTGCAGCTATGCCCCCTCGTACAAGCAGACATCATCATCCTAGGATAAAGACTCTCGCTGCCCACCTCATCTAATCCTTAGATTAGATTAGGCCCTTCGGCCCACCAAGTCCACACCGACCCGCTGAAGCGCAACCCACCCAAACCCATTCCTCTACATTTACCCCTTCACCTAAGACTACAGGCAATTTAGCATGGCCAATTCACCTAATCTGTACATTTTTGGATTGTGGGAGGAAACCGGAGCACCCGGAGGAAACCCACGCAGACACGGAATGTGCAAACTCCACACAGAGAGTCACCTGAGGCAGGAATTGAATCAGGTCTCTGGTGCTGTGAAGCAGCAGTGTTAACCACTGTGCCACCGTGCCGCCCGTGTATGGCTCTATTAAATTGTCTCTTAGCCTTCTTCTCTCCAATGAGAACAGACCCAGCTCCCTCAGCCTTTTGTCATAAAACCTTTGCTTCAGACCAGGAAACATCCTGGTAAATCTCCTCTGCACCTTTTCCAATGCTTCCACATCCTTCATGTAATGGGGTGATCAGAACTGCACACAATACTCCAAGTGAGGCCACACTAGCATTTTGTACAGTTGCAGCATGACATTTCGGCTCCAGAACCCAATCCCTCTACCAATAAAACCTAACACACTATGCCTTCTTAACAGCACTATCAACCTGGGTGGCAACTTTCAGGGATTTATGTACACAAAGATCCCTCTGCACATCCACTAGCAAGAATCTTTCCATTGACCCAGTATTCTGCCTTCCTGTCATTCTTTCCATAGTGAATCACCTCAATTTTATTTGCATTAAACTCTACTTCACCTTTCAGCCCAGTTCTGCAGTTTATCTGAGTTTTCTTGCAATCTGCAACATTCTTCCACACTGACAATCACTCCACCAACTTTAGTGTCATCACATAATTACTAATCCATCCACTTTTGCCTGCGTCCAAGTTGTTTATAAAAACAGATCCTTGTGGCACACCACTAGTAACTGGACTCCAGGCTGAATATTTTCCATCAACCACCACTCGTCGCCTTCTTACAGAAAGTCAGTTTCTAATCCAAACTGCTAAATCACCTTCAATCCCTCTTCATTTTCTCCAATAGCCTACCATGCGGAACCTTATCAAAGGCTATACTGATGTCTATGTCTACCACATCAACTGCCCTAGCCTCATCCACATGCTTGGTCACCTTCTCAAAAAACTCAATGAGGTTTGTGAGATATGACCTGCCCTTGACAAATCCATGTTGACTATTTCCAATCAAATTATTGCTTGCTAGATGATTATAAACCCTATCTTTTATAATCCTTTCCAAAACTTTTACTACAACAGGTGTAAGGCTCACTGGTCTATAAATACCTGGGTTATTTCTACTGCCCTTTTTGAATAAGGGCACAACATTTGCAACCCTCCAGTCCTCTGGTACTAAACCTGTAGACAATGATGACTCAAATATCAAAGCCAAAGGCTTGGCCATCACTTTCCTAGCTTCCCAGAGAATTCTCAGAAAAATCCCATCCAGCCCAGGGGACTTGTCTACTTTCACTCCTTCTAGACTTGATAACACCTCCTCCTTACTAACCTCAATCCTTTCAAGTCTAATAGTCCACATCTCAGTCTTCTCCTCTACAAAATTCTCCTTTTCCTGAGTGAAAACAGATGAGATGTTTGTTTAGCACCTCTCTGATCTCCACAGGGTCCACACACAACTTCCCACTTCTGTCTTTGACTGGCCCTATTCCTACCCAAGTCATCCTTTTATTTCGCACAGATCTATAGAAAGCTTTAGGGTTCTCCTTCATTCTACCTGCTAAAGACTGCTCATGTCCCCTCCTTGCTCTTCTTAACTCTCTCTTTAAATCCTTCCTAGCTAATCTGTAACTCTCCATCGCCTCATCTGAACCATCTCATCTCAATGTCACATAAGCCTCCCTCTTTCGCTTAACAAGAGATAGAATTTCTTTGTTAAACCACGGTTCCCTTACCTTTTCAGTTTTTCCCTGCCTGACCTATCAAAGGCACGCAATATCTGTTCCTTAAACCAGCTCCACATTTCGATTGTCCCCATCCCCTATATTTTGCTGCTTCATTCTATGTCTCCTAAGTCTTGCCTGACTGCATTATAACTGCATTATAATCTATAAAGCTTGCCCTGTGGCATGTACCTATCCCATTCAGCTTAAATACTGGAAGATTAGTCTTGGTTTGGACCTGGTAGGTGGTGTAACTGATTTAAATACAAGAAGAAAATGACACCAACCTCACTTGTGAAACTTCACTTTACGACTGACAATCTCTGCGCTCTCAGAAGACAGTCTTCAGAGCTTGCTAATGCCTTGATAGAATATAGAACATAGAAAAGTACAGCACAGAACAGGCCCTTAGGCCCATGATGCTGTGCCGAGGTTTCATCCTAATGTAAAATATAGAAACTTAACCTATGCACCCCTCAACTCACTGCTATCCATGTGCATGTCCAGCAGTTGCTTAAAGGTCCCTGATAACTTTGCTTCCACCACCACTGCTGGCAATGCATTCCATGCATTCACAGCTCTCTGTGTTAAGAAACTTCCTCTGACATCTCCTCTACACCTTTCTCCTAATATCTTAAAACTATGACCCCTCGTACTAGTCAGTCCTGCCCTGGGGAAAAGTCTCTGGCTATTGACTCTATCTATTCCTCTCATTATCTTGTATACCTCGATCAGGTCTCCTCTCTTCCTCCTTCTCTCCAGAGAGAAAAGTCCGAGCTTATTCAACCTTTCTTCATAAGGCAAGCCCTCCAGTCCAGGTAGCATCCTGGAAAACCTTCTTTGCACCCTCTCCAAAGCCTTGTATCTTTCCTATAGTAGGACGACCAGAACTGGACACAATATTCCAAGTGTGGTCTTACCAGGGACTTGAAGAGCTGCCGCAGCTCTTAAACTTGATACCGCTGTTAATGAAAGCCAAAACACCACACGCTTTCTTAATAACCCTTTCCACTTGGGTGGCAACTTTGAGGGATCTATGTCAATAATCCTGTCTTTCATCCTATATTCAGCATTCGGGTTCGACCTTCCAAAATGCATCACTTCGCATTTATCCAGGTTGAACTCCATCTGCCATTTCTCAGCCGAGCTCTGCATCCTGTCTATGTCATGCTGCAGCCTGCAGTAGCCCTCTATACTAATCGACGACACCTCCAACCTTTGTGTCATCTGCAAATTTAGTAACCTACCCCTCAAACTCCTCATCCAAGTCATTTATGAAAACTACAACAATAGAGGCCCAAGAACAGAGCCCTGCAGGACCCCACTCATCACTGACCTCCAGGCAGAATACTTGCTATCTACAACCACTTTCTGCCTTCTGTCAGCCAACCAATTCCGAATCCAGATAGCCAAATCTTCCTGTATCCCACACTTCCTGACTTTATGAGTGAGCTTACTATGGGGAACCTTATCAAATGTCTTCGCAGAAACATATCATAGAATCAGTCTTAGCCTCAAACTCAAGAAGACAAGTCCTTTACTAACCCATCCGAGGTACTGTTCTGGTGGCTCATTCATTAAGAATAATGATGAATTCATCCCAGGCATGGAATATTTCTCTTACTGGGGAAACTGCCTCTCCATCTAAGGCTACATCTACCAGGAGATACAACATTGCATCCAATCCGCAACTTCCGCCTTAAGATGAGAGTTTTTAAAAAATCATGACATCCGTGCCGATACAGAGATCATTGTGTATAACCAGCCATCATTTCAACTTGTCCATTTGGCTCTGAAACATGGACTACATATAGATACCATCTCTAGACACTTGATAAGTACCATTAACACTAGTATGAGATGGGAGGACAGGTGTACTAACATCAGCATCCTTGGTGGTTTATAGCATCAGCACTGAGAACATGACCATCCAAAACCAACTCCACTGGGTCAGTTATGTGCTTAGAATAGCTGGTCTCCAACCACTGAAGCAAATCATCTTCACTCAACTTAAGAAAGGCATTCAGATGAGAGGAGAAGAAAGGAAGCATTTCAGAAACTCCTTGAAGACTTTGCTCAAGAAATGCATCTCAGATGTCAATGCATAGGAGACTCATTCAGAAGAAACTAATGTGGATCAAAATTCCATTTGAAAGGGCACAATAATTTAGGGGCATCTATTAGCCAGAGGAAGTTTAGAAAATGACTTGGAGAAAAGAATGCCAAAAACCTCAATTCCGAAGGATCACTTCTGCCTTGCGGAAACACTTGCCAAATGCATGTTCAGAGATGAGGATCTAGAGATTGGATTCATCAGCAGTGACCTAGAGAACCCATGAGCAATGATACAGAATTTCCGAGATGTACAATTATATGCATTAGGGGTGATTGTCAATGAATTGTCTAACATCTAGAATCACCTTTGTTATTTGACTCTGTCGTCTATCAGGGTAATGGTATGCTTGTGACTAATCGATCAGAAATATACAAAACAATCCAAATAACTATCATCAGAATCTCACATAGGAATAGTGCAGCTCTATTTTAATTGGAACGTGACAAGTCTTTATTGATCCTCACTGTAGCTACAGAGTCATAGAACCATGCGGATGGCATGGTGGCTCAGTGGTCAGCGCTGCTGCCTCACAGCACCAGGGTCCCAGATTCGATTTCCAACCTCGGGTGACTGTCTGTGTGGAGTTTGCACATTCTCCCAGTGTCTGCGTGGGTTTGCTCCGGGTGCTCAGGTTTCCTCCCACAACCACCCCACCAACCTGCGCATACAACGTATTATCCGCCGCCATTTCCGCCACCTCCAAACGGACCCCACCACCAAGGATATATTTCCCTCCCCTCCCCTATCAGCGTTCCGCAAGGGCCACTCCCTTCGTGACTCCCTTGTCAGATCCACACCCCCCACCAACCCAACCTCCACCCCCGGCACCTTCCCCTGCAACCGCAGGAAATGTAAAACTTGCGCCCACACCTCCACACTCACTTCCCTCCAAGGCCCCAAGGGATCCTTCCATATCCGCCACAAGTTCACCTGTACCTCCACACACATCATCTATTGCATCCGCTGCACCCGATGTGGCCTCCTCTATATTGGTGAGACAGGCCGCTTACTTGCGGAACGCTTCAGAGAACACCTCTGGGCCGCCCGAACCAACCAACCCAATCACCCCGTGGCTCAACACTTTAACTCCCCCTCCCACTCCACCGAGGACATGCAGGTCCTTGGACTCCTCCACCGGCAGAACACAACTACACGACGGCTGGAGGAGGAGCGCCTCATCTTCCGCCTGGGAACCCTCCAACCACAAGGTATGAATTCAGATTTCTCCAGCTTCCTCATTTCCCCTCCCCCCACCTTGTCTCAGTCGGTTCCCTCAACTCAGCACCGCCCT